>NC_135785.1:126197500-126542500 GCF_051106095.1 Pogona vitticeps | reverse complement strand
CCATGTTATAACCTAGGGCTGCAGCTGTAGATGCTGCAACAATCCTAAAGGAATGCATGCCAAACTTCAATCCCCATACCCTTACCTTGTCCAGCGCTAGGTCTGTCAACTTCCAGAACTGATACTTTGTAAGTGGTGAACCATCTCTATGCTGAAAGAAATAACCTTGTTCTTGTCCCCGGACTGCCAAATATGCATTAGTGGATCTTACTGGGCAAATGCTCTCTATATGATAGCTCATTAATGTAAGTCGAACGCCCCTAGCTATCTGGCTGGACTTGGATCTCCATATTTGAATCTGGACCATCCCGTCTACAATCCTAACATCCTGCCATTGCAGACTGATCTTAGTCTTATCGGCCTTTCCAGCAGCAGTTACCTCACTAATTCTGAGGGCACCGAAAAAAGTCAGCAAGGATGCTGTTTTAAATAAGGTGATTCCGTATTCATTCCTACACAGAATCTCCCATTGTGTACAAATGTCTTCTAACAATGCAGGTGGTATGGGCGCCCTGATGTCTGGGGCCCTACCCCTCTCATTAGACCACCCCTCAATCATTTTTCTGATGCGATAATCAGAAGAAAAATCCTGATAGCCATTCACCTACCCTGTATAGTTCCTGGTGCTAGTCCCTTCCAGTTCAAATATACTATGAATTGTTGAAGGTGCTCCATTGGTGAGGGCCAAAATGGCTCCAGATTTCCCCCCGAATAATTAACAATAGGGACTGACTTAATCAAATAGCTAAAACTATAAAGTAATACCGTCAATCAATTTTGACTTGGCACATCAAAACTAATTTATGCTTGTGAGGTAATTAATGTTAATCTAAAATTCCTTCAGTTAATCTTTGCCAATACCAATCAAATCAATTAATTCACTTTTAATTATGCACTTAATTGACTATCCCCTCTTGTGTGTGTGTGTGTGTGTGTGTGTGTGTGTGTGTGTGTGTGTGTGTGTGTGTGTATACAGTGGTGCCTCGCATAGTGAGGTTAATCCATTCCGGATTAACCTTCGCTATAGCGAAACATCGCTAAACGGAATTTAAAAAGCCATAGAAACGCATTGAACTTCGTTCAATGCGTTCCTATGGCTTTAAAACTCACCGTTAAGCGATGTTTCTCCATAGCGCCGCCATTTTCGCGCCCTCGGTAAGCGAGGGCAGGGCGCGAAAATGCGGCGTGGACCTTCCGGTGGCCATTTTGGAACCGCCGATCAGCTGTTCTCCCCCGCTTTGTTATGCGATATTCGCTAAGCGAATCGCTTAGCGAATATTGCAAAGCGAAAAAACGCCATAGGGGCCATCGCTGAGCAAATGCTCCAGCGATGGCCCAGAGCCCCTCGTTAAGCGATTTCATCGCTCAGCGAGGCACTCGTTAAGCGAGGCACCACTGTATATATATATATTTGTGTGTATATACATACATACATACATACATACATACATATATATATATATATATATATATATATATATATATATATATATATATATATATATATATATATATATATATATATATATATATATATATATATATATATATATATATATATATATATGAAATTCATTTAAAAATTTATTAAACACTATTCTGTTTTAAATTAATTATATGATTTTTATTAATTAATTTAATCAATAATAAATTTAATTTTTAAAAAAATTGTCCATGTGTTTATTAAGCTAGAGAAAATTGCAAGGTCAATTTAATTGTGGTACCTTGCTAAGCTATCAACTATCTTGCAACTACCACATGGCACTGTCTAAACTGCACACCACTTAGATATACTAAACACTGACCGTTAGAAGAAAAGGGAGGTGGGTGGTAGAGGGTAAAATTGTACCCTAGCAGCTGAGGAGCCAAGCGGCTGGCTGGGCACCCAAACGGTCAGAGCCCAAAGAGGCCGTTCCTCACCTCAGCCACCTCGCACTAACCTGAACCTCGCCCAGTAAATCCGAATACCAACTCTAGCGCCATTCCTACAACTGAGCCCCTTCACTTGAGCCAATCCTTCTTCCTTCCTTCCTGTCTTTTTACTACTTGTTTCTTTATATATTATACAATTTATTTATTTATTCCTTATTACTGGGGGAGAAACCCCCAAAGCCCCTGTGCTCTGATCAAGCCTCAACATGATCCACACAAGCCATGCGGCCATGGATGCCCCCACCCCCACCTTTCCTTGCCCCTACTAAGTCCTGGCAACAATAAAATATACAACAGTAACTCAAACTCCAATGAATTAACAACACTGAACATGAAATTCAAGTATAAACAAAACAAAATTGGTAACCAAACCCTGAGAGGGTGTCGATGCTACCCTCCCAGCCTCCAAATGCTGTTCCTCATAGCCTTGCCTAGTGATGCAGCTGGTGAAGAAACAAGCAGCAGAACTCTATCCTTGCTGAATGCCAGGAAAAGAAGAGGGAGGTGAGAGGGGAAAATGTCCCTTAAATAACCTAACATTCCCCCCCCTCACCCTATGTCCTTCTCATAAGACTAGGAGTCTTGTGTTATCCAGGGAGGGAGGCAAAGGCAAGCTGCACTGCCGAAGTCCAGCTCAGCAGTGGCTCGAGGACATTCTGCCCAGAGAGCCTTCAGACGCTCCAGACAAGGAAGAAACCTATAAGGCACATAAGAACATAAGAAGAGCCCTGCTGGAGCCTCTTCCCTTTTAAGTTTGGAGATTGCACATCCCCATCATGGCTTGTAAGCTGTGATGCAATTTTCCTCCAGAAATCAGTCCAAACCTCTTTTAAATGCATCTAGACCTGATTCCATCACCACCTCCTGTGGCAAGGGGTTCCACAGACTAACAACACTCTGGGTAAAGAAATATTTTCTTTGGTCTGTTCTCACTCTCCCAGCACTCACTTTGAGTGGATGTCCCCTGGTTCTGGCACTGCGTGAGAGGGAAAAGAACTTCCCTCTATTCACTTTATCCATCCCCTGCATAATTTTATACATCTCAGTCATGTCCCCCTCAGGCACCTTTTCTCTAGACTAAAGAGCCCCAAGCGCTGTAGACTTTTCTCATAAGGGAGGTACCCTAGCTCAGTAATAATTTTAGTTGTTCTCTTCTGCACCTTTTCCAGTTCTGCTGTCTTTTCTGAGGTGCAGCAACCAGAACTGTCTACAATACTCCAGCTGCAGCCTTCCCAAGGAAGAACATCCTTCAAGTCCTAGAGAATGCTCTAGGCTCAAAATACAGTTGAAATGGATTCTGTATTGCAAAGACATTTGAGCTGTTCAGGGTTGCTGAAGAAGTATGGTTGCTAGGACTCAGCACTTTACAATCAGATGAAATCAGCTCCCAAACCGCACTATAGTGCCAAGAACCATCTCTGTTCCTGACCAGCCACGACCCTTGGATTTAGCTCTCCTTGTTCCCTTGATTGATAGTGTTCTTGTGAACTCAAACCAGACTGCTTCCAGATTGTTCTTCTTCTTGCTCGCTGACTGTATAGTTGACCCAGTAAGGCCTCGAATTATGGACTGATTCAGCTGTCATTCTGACAATTCTTTTGCTTGGTCCCTGAACTCTGGTTGTCTCTCTGTCATAACGTGATTCAGCTTTAGACTTCTCCTTGCACCTTGACAGAGGTCCACCTCTACAAGGCTTGCAGGCACTTAAGGCTTCAAGAAGAGGAAAAAAGTGCAGTTAAATATAAGATCATGGAGATCATATGAACGAGGTTTTTTTAAAAGGTTATATATTTGAATAACTATCCCGGTATAAAGCTGAAAGAGCTATAATGTAATAATAAAAACCCTAAGGTTTATGGACTTCAGCAACTCTTAAATGTAAGGTAAATGTTTGCTTTTTTATGGCAATTATTCCAAAGTGTATTTGTTTTACTTTATTATAAAATGTTAAAGTCTGACCATTGCCAGAAATGGGAAAAAACAGCCTATTTGATTTGTTAATTAAAAATAATGTGACAATCATAGGTCAAAAGAGGTAGTTTAACACATGCAAACTATTCATGAGGAAATCAAGCAGGGCCAAACTTATATTGGATTAGCTGTAAATATTTCTCCTCCAGTAGGGGAACTTTTCTGGAATGCACATTTCAGGAACTATTTACCGACTAAGTGCCATAGAAAGAAATGAAATTATTGGCATGAAAAAGTTAATGGTCAATTAAGTACAAAAACAAAAATAAATTGCATGCATTGGTATCTAATTTAAAACTGTGATTATAATCCAGGTAATGGAGCTCAGTTGGAAGTGTTCTTAGTACTCCCCTAGCTTAAAAAGTCATTACTGACTGGCCTGCTGCTTCATATAATTGCCATGATAAGCCATTGCAAATATAATTGGCTTTAGCTTGAAAATATTTCTTCATAAAGCAAGAACAACAGTTGTATGAAAGTTCTTTGATTTATATATTTATAGCAACTTAAGGGAGCTCATTAACACTTGATGTCTGCAGGCACCTTTATTAAGCCAGAACAGAAAGTGAAATATGACAAACATCTTTCCATGCGCTACCAGTTTTTGCCAATGTCTGTTCTTCCTGAAAACATATATGATTTAAACAGTTACACAGTTGCAAAGAGGCTTCTCGAACTTGTGTTTCTCTACAGTATTGCTTTTTGCTGTGATAAATTATATAGTTCTGGTATCAGATACTAGAAAATCTATTTCTATTTATTAGGCCATTTTCAGAGATATTTGAGACTACTTGTTTTTTTGAGCATTCACCTGACATTTCTTTGCATTGGAAGACCTGTTAAAGCACAGGGAACTTCACTCTGTACTTATGTCCCAACCCTAGGTCACCTTTGACACAATGGCCGAAATTCTCTTTCCTAGTTACCCTGGTTGTTTGTCATGCAAAATGTCATGAGGGGAAGGAGACATTCCCTCCTCAAGTGTGGTAGATCGGGCTGGGCTGGTGCTCCATTGAATTCATTTAGAAGAAGGAAAAACAAGACATGAGTTGCATGCATAGTTCCTCTTACAGTGCTGAGCAAAACTGTGGAATTTACTACCACAAGGTCAAACTCTGGATTTCACTATCACAGAATCATAAGATATTTTGGACATTGGACAGCTTTAAAAGTGGATCAGACATATAGTGGGCAAGGTCTTTGATGGCTACTAGTTATAGTTACTAAATACTACGTGAAATATCTGAGGCAACACACTTCTTAATAAAATCGGTTCCTGTGGAACATGGGAAAAAGATTGCTACTGTCGTCATGTTTTATTCTCAGGCTGCTTATACCTGCTTGCCATCTGTAGGAAAGAGACAGCTTTTTGTAAGAAATAGAATGCCTTCTTCTGTGATATTTAATTAAAATATAGTGTTGCTTGATTGAGAGAATTTCCTTGTTCTGTTTGTGAAACATTACGGTTCTGCATAAAAAAAAGTTAAACTGAGGGAGTAAGGCAGATGAGGATCAAAAAGCATTATACAAGAAGCATTTACCATATCTAGAATCTTGTGCAAAGCCATCACTTTTCAACATGCTCTCAGATCTATCGATCTACCTACCTACCTACCTACCTACCTACCTACCTACCTACCTACCTATTTATTTATTTATTTATTTATTTATTTATTTATTTATTTATTTATTGCACTTGTATGCCAACTTTCTCTCCTGTGGCAGGACCAAAGGTGAATTTTTCAGTAGGTACCCTGGATGTGGTGGCACTGTGGGTTAAATCACAGAAGCCTCTATGCTGCAAGGTCAGAAGACCAGCCGTCGTGAGTTCAAATCCACATGATGGAGTGAGCTCCCGTCGCTTCTCCCAGCTCCTGCCAACCTAGCAGTTCGAAAGCATGTAAAAATGTGAGTAGATAAATAGGTACCACCTCTGTGGAAAGGTAAAGGCGTTCCATGTCTCAGTCGCACTGGCCATGTGATCACGGAAACTGTCTATGAAGAAACACTGGCTCTATGATTTGGAGACAGGGATGAGCACCACACCCTAGAGTCAGACATGACTGGACTAAATGTCAAGGGGAACCTTACCCTGGACTCTTCCTATTCATTCTTTTAAAGGGTTTGCTATAGATTCCTTGTCAACCAGCCTCTGGGCAGCACTTGAAATATAAAGTGGGTTTAAGAAAAATGCAAATGGATGCAAAATTGGCATAGAAGGGATTCATGGATGATACACGGAAAAGTAACGTGGTCCAAAAATAGAAATTTACTCTTTCCTAACCAACAGAAACATATCCCCCTATACTTTAGTGACCTCTCCCGATGTTTAGACATCTCTGGGGTTCTACTATGACTGACATTAGAGAAGGTGTTAGGGTCTTGTTTCAAAGAACTAGAAGCATCTACAACAGACTCAGCCCTATTTAGTAGTGATGAAAGCAAGTTGAATAAACACAAAAGGAGGGACAGTACATGAAACGTTTACCCCATCATTTTCTGTACTATCCCTCTTTATACATCTGAAGGAAAGCCCTCTGCTGTCCTTTCAGTTCAGTTTTGCACATTTAGTTGTCAGTTTTGTTTTTTTGTTTTGGGGATAATGGAAAGTTGTGGAGACATTTATAGCACTGTACTTGTTACAGTGCTGTAAATGTTACCTGTCTATCTTATGGGCTGTTTCATATTTTTATACAAGCAATAGAAGAAAAATACAGGTGAGGAATATTGGCTCTCTATATCAAAATGAGAGCACCCAGTTGCATCCATTTTTGTATCACTTACGAATATATTATGACTGAAACATAATAAAATTAATGTCAGTATAAATTCATGGCAATTTTTTTACTATTGTGTTTTCCCTGAAATAAATATATGAGGGAAATTAATTCTTTTTTTCCCTCATTCATTGAGAAGACAACCCTGTAATATTGCATTACCAAAGTAGCTGTAAAATCCAGCCATTATAAAACTATGCTGAAATAGCTGTTTCAATTCTTGGATTTTAAAAGCAGCTACGTCTTCCGGTAAAGTCATTTATAGCAACTAATAACTCGGCCTCACATTATGATTTATATATTACATGAGTTTAATCCCTCATTATCACTTTGGCCACAGTCTCACAAACTAATTGGGCTGCTGACATTATTAAAAATGAGCATGCATCCATATTGTCAGAAGATCCAGGTGCTAATTAATTGAATTATAAGGAAATGAAACAAAACCATTCTTCACTATGAAAAGAACTATAAGTTATGCAATCCAGGTGGGTGTGCATGCACACACATGTACATACACATGTGCATATGCATATGCACACACATGTGTGTAAGGTTCTATAATATTCTGGATTTACATCAAGAAATAAAATCCAAGACAGATGCGCAGATGAAGTGATAAAAATACGCAGATAGGGATCGACATATTGTTCAGAGGTTCTGTTGGGACTCAGAAAAGGAGCAGCAATGTGGGATACAGCTAGAGGGGAGTACTGCATTTGAAGACATGGCTCCAATTAAATCAGAACCAGTGCTCTCTACCACTTGCACTATATAACCTGGCCCTTTGGGGAGATATTTCGGAAAACATTAAGCAAGGAATACCCTTCTAGTATGACATATAATCTATAGGTTGCAAAATCAAATGGGATTGGTGTCTATTTTTTTCAGTTGGCAAGAGAAAAATGAGTAATTTTCATTGGTGGTAACATGTTCTGCTTTTCTTTCTTTGTTAAAAATAGCATGCTTCTGGTGCTATAAGAAGCTCAGAAATGTGTATACCACTGTATTTGTCCCCAGATAATGACTCTGGAACAATATATTTTCATGACATAACATCTTTTTAACTACAGAATTATGGGAAACATGATGTCCCAAAGAGCTGTGTGTTATTCACCATCAAGATGATTTTGAGTGATGATTACCCTGGTAAGTGAGATATTTATGCAGTGGATTTATGTGCTGCCACCCTAACCATTGAGTTTCCGTGGTCCAGCAGAGATTGAATCCAGGTGTCCTTAGTCCATCACTCTATCCTCCACACTAATTGCATGTGGTATGGATAAAGTTTGAAACAGAAACATCTCTAAGTGGGCCTAGACACAATCAATGCATAATAATCAAGCCAATATATAGTCATGTGAAAAAAAAAGTACTCCCTCTTTGAATTCTATGGTTTTACATATCAGGACATAATAAAAAACATTTAGGTAAATAAAACTTCTCATGAACAAAAACATGGAATGTTACATCATGTTATAGAGTCATAGAGTTGGAAGAGACCACTGAAGCCATCCAGTCCAACCCCCCGCCATGCAGGAACATCCATCAAAATACTCCCAACAGATGGCCATCCAGGCTCTGCTTAAAAACTTCCAAAGAAGGAGACTCCACCACCCTTCGGGGGAGCCTATTCCACAGCTGGACAGCTCTGACTGTCAGGAAGTTCTTCCTAATGTTCAGATGGAATCTCTTTTCCTTTAGTTTAAAACCATTGCTCCGTGTCCTAGTCTCTGGAGCCCTGGAAAACAAACCTGCCCCCTCTTCAACATGACATCCTTTCAAATATTTATAGATGGCTCTCACGTCCACATCCCCCCCGACTGCCGAAGAATTGATGCTTTTGAATTGTGGTGCTGGAGGAGACTCTTGAGAGTATCCTGGACTGCAAGGAGAACAAACCTATCCATTCTAAAGGAAAGCAACCCTGAGTGCTCACTGGAAGGACAGATCCTGAAGCTGAGGCTCCAGTACTTTGGCCATCTCATGAGAAGAGAAGACTCCTTGGAAAAGACCCTGATGTTGGGAAAGTGTGAAGGCAAGAGGAGAAGGGGACGACAGAGGATGAGACGGCTGGACAGTGTCATCGAAGCTACCAAAATGAATTTGACCAAACTCTGGGAGGCGGTGGAAGACAGGAGTGCCTGACATACACTGAACCATGGGGTCACGAAGAGTTGGACATGACTAACGACTAAACAACAACAACAAATCATGTGTCCTCTCAACCTTCTTTTTGTAAGGCTAAACATTCCCAACTCCCTAAGCTGCTCCTCTTAGGACGTGGCTTCCAGACCTTTAACTATTTTAGTTGCCTCCTCTGGATATGTTCCAGATTGTCAACATCCTTTTTGAATTGAGGTGCCCAGAACTGGACATAATACTCCAGGTGAGGTCTGATCAAAGCAGAATAGAGTGGAACTATCACTTCCCTTGCTCTAGACCACTGGTTCTTAACCTTGAGTTACTCAGGAGTTTTGGACTGCAACTCCTAGAAGCCTTCACCACCAGCTGTGCTGACTGGGGTTTTTGGGAGTTGCAGTTCAAAAGCATCCGAGTAACAAAGGTTGAGAACCACTGCTCTAGACAGTATACTCCTATTGATGCAACCAAGAATCGCATTGGCTTTCTTAGCAGCCACATCACACTGCTGACTCATGTTCTCTATGACCATTGCTGATGTGTTTCTTCCTTGGCATTGTGTTAACACACACCTGAATGCTCCAGATCAGAAAACTGCTATAATGTCAGCTTTTCTAGAGGTTGTTACACTTCCTGATGATCAGTTAATCAAGGGCATTTGATTATCAGTACCTGGCTGCTACTTAGCCTTTCAATTTCTATACAAGCAGTAAGGATGTACTTATTTTTTTTTTTCATATACACTCAATTTTGCTTTATTTTTGTAAAATAAATCATGATACGATGTAGTATGTCATGTTGTTGTTCATCTGAAGTTGTATTTACCCAATTTTCAAACCTGCTAAGGAACATTGCCCTCCCACCCCAGAATAATGAGGCAAGACTCAAATGATGGGATGAAAACAGGACCACACTTTATTAACCATAACACTTGTCAACTATTAGCCCCTTCAAAGATGAAAATGGGGTCTGCTGTAGTGCAGAATAATGCTGGCAGTGGAGGTCTCACAGGACCCCTTTTTGATGACAATGGGTGAGTGTCCAGCCCTCAGGTAGCACAGTCCTGATGACCACGCATCCTTGGCTGGCCATGTACTGACCACCCCTGGGTCTCTAGCCCCCTGTCTCTTGGTGGCCTTCGGCTCAGAGGTGTCCCCAGGGCATCTTCCTCCCCCACACACTGTAATCTCACTATAAGCTCTGAGGGTTTGGATGCACTGTACCCTGCTTGACCTCCATGGGGAATTCACTGATCCATCTTCATTCAGCTATACCCGCCACTGCAGGGAACTAGCTTAGCTATGTCCCCTGCCTGCCATAATTTCCAATTCCAACAGCAGAGCCCTTTGTGCATCCTGCAAAAATATGTCCAAACCCATATCTTACAAAAGGACCCCATCATTTCTAAACAACTCAGACCGCTGTAGCTGTATCTCCAGGTGCCTGATCACCAAGCCCAGTCTTTGCACACCACTCTGCATATTTATAATTTTACACTGTGTTGAGCTTTGTTAATGCAAAGAGAGGGACAGCTGGCCCTCCAAACAATCCTGGGGACAATTGTGGACCACACAATTTGTGTCAATGGGTGCACTGACTTCCATGCACGCTTCCTTTGGTATCTCAATTATTAAGGACTTGCCAGCCTGCTTGCCCAGGTCATTACCACCCAGATGGACAACCAGGACATCTAGAGGCAAGCTTGTCACACACTCAAAAGCTGCACTATTAAACATGCTCCATTGCATTCCTCTCCAACCTTTTCATTCCATAAAAGCTGAAGTACCTAAACCTAAGGATGATTTGTCAACATAATGCACCACCCAGAAGATGAAGCTATGCTAGTGATCCAAATCCTCCTCTGACTGCTGAAGCTCCCTGTACCTACAAAACAAACACAAAGATGGCCAGCAACTGGCCTACACCTGTAGTAGCGTATGAATGTACAAATGGAATTTGTTTGATGTCCAATGCCCCATCCTTTTAATATCTTCAGGACTGTATTCCAGTGCAGCAGTCATAGATGCTGCTCCTCTCCTAAAAGAGTGCATCCCAAAAGGCCATCCGTGCAAACCAATACATTGCAGCACTATCTCCACTACTTCCTAAAACTGGTATTTACTAAATGGGAGGCCATCTAGTCTTACCCCCAACCAGATGGTATCAGGTGGCCATATCAGCAAACCCTCGAGCCACACAGTGTTGTTGATGAATGCCAGGTCATTACAAAATAAGACTGCCCTCATCCATGATGTAATTCTGGATGAGGGCGCTGACCTGGCATGCATTACTGACACCTGGGTGGGAGAGGAGGGTGGTGTTCCCCTCTCCCAGCTGTGTCTGCCTGGGTACTCCATCCAGCACCAATGTCGCTCGGAGCTCAGGGAGCGGGAGTTGCTATATTCTATAGCAGTTCTATCTCTTTGACCAGGCTTCCTATCCCTTTGAGAGGAAGTTTTGAGGGCCTGTATTGCGTGTTGGACTTAAGAGACAGATTAGGGATTCTGTTGGTGTACCGCCCACCCTGGTGCATACCAACATTCTCCCTGCCTGAGCTGATGGAGGTAGTCTTGGACCTGGTGTTGAAGACTCTCAGGCTATTGGTGCTGGGGGACCTCAACATCCATGCTGAGGCTGCCTTGGGCATCTCAGAACTTCATGATTGCCATGACAACCATGGGGCTGTCTCAATATGTCATCGGCCCAACACATGAGAAGGGCCATACTTTGGACCTGGTTTTCTCCATTGGACTGGAAGATGGTGGTTTGGACGTGGAGGGGCTGGTTGTGACCCCATTGTCGTGGTCAGACCACTTCCTTGTCAAGTTTAGTCTATTAACTTCTTCTTCCCTCTGCAAGGGTGGGGGATCTATTAAGATGATCCGCTCTCGGAAACTAATGGATCTGGATGGTTTTCTGAACGCTCTGAGGGATTATCCATCTGGTTGGCACTTCTGTTGAAGCTCAGGTCACCCTATGGAATAGGGAGATGACCCAGGCAGTTGACATGATTGCACCTAAGCACCTTGAAAATAGGCCCATTGGGGGGGTGGAGCAGGATGTGAATAGCACATCTCATGCTATTCCATCTGGGAAGACAAAGAGGCTCCATGTGGCAAAGTTCCTTGCTAATGGAGCCCACCAGATGATTTTTATTATATCCTAATATGTAAGACCATAGAATTTAAAGAAGGTGCACTTTCTTTTTCACTGTATATTATGAGTGCATAATAATTCAGTCTATGCATTTAGTGTAAGAGTAGAGTGCAGGACTAGGTAGCTACTGTCAACCTTTTTTTGATCGTAAACTCAATTGTGACGTTCACCCAGTGTCCCCTGCTTGTTTTCCCTAAACCAAGGGTTCACTCTGGCGATGTTCTCTCTTTCCTTCACTGCCACCAGTGGATTTCCTTTATCCACACTGTAAAAGACTACTCAGACACTTGCTGCCAACAGAACTTGTTTATTAAAAGATATTAGCTTGAATCTGAACCACAGATGTTCTTTAATCATTGTATAGAATCATAATCATTGAAACCTCGTATGTTTTGTTACACTCTCAATCACCATTTGCTTTATGTTTCACTTTAAGCAGCTTATCTTTATTAATATCAGTTCTCTCTATTTCTCTGACTATCTCTCTTTATTCTTCAATCTCTCTCCTTCACACCTCGCACTCTCCTTCTCCAACTCACTAACTGACTAACTGACTGAATGATTCCGCCCCTCCAGTCCTCTCATAGGCTCATGCAAATGAGCTCCAGCTATGAGTGATAGGAGTGACGTGGGCATTCGTCAGAACAATATGAAAGGCCAAATCAGGGTTGTATAAGTTATAAGGTGGTGCGTGAAGAATTGTTTCCATTCTGTGGTCCCCTTCAAATGTGCCAGGGCCACCCCTTGGGGGCCATGTCGCCCCTATTGAGAACTATTGAACTGTAGCAATGAATGATATGAACCAGTTGGGAAAGGGCAATAAGGCCAAGGATATTTTTTTTTTCTCTTTGGCTTTTTACTATAAGTTGTCACTCATTTTTCTTACTCATTTCCAACTTCTCCTTTGTTTTTTGCTAGTTACCTGATTGCCAGTAGAAGTGCATGCATAGAAACAAACCATAAGGTAATTTGAACATAGGTTTAGGAACCTTTCTGTGTCTTCTCACAATTAGAAATGTTGTGTTCATTGAATCTGGAATTGTGTGTTTTGTTTTAAGTGTTTTATTGGTAGTTTTTAAAGTTATATGATTAATTATTTTCAAATATTGGATCACATTGTGTTTTTAATTGTGGTTATTGTGTTGTTTTACTTAACTGTGAGCTGTCTTGAGTCTCTATCTGGAGAAAGACAGCATATAAATAAAATAAAATATTGCTAAATGGATTTTCTAAGGAACAAACACTTTGCTTTCTTCTTGCTTAATACCAGACTAAATGCTGGTCTTCACATTTATAGTCACAATTTTAGCACTGGGCCACTGCAGTCTGCCATCAATAGATAATAATCTAACACAGTAATTCTTCCTGAGCATTGTGAAACTGCTTTGCCTGAAATTCCTTGGATATTTTACCTGGAAATGAAACTTTCAATGGAATTCTCTAGGGAAAATCCACTGGCAATGTAGACTTTTTTTCCCCATTGCCAGGTTAACAAAAATTATTTTGGTTTCCTTAATATTCTTCATGATTTCCCCCTGAATATCTCTCAGGCATTGTTCTAATTCAAATTTACTTTGAATTTCACTTCAGGTGAAAATTCCATTTTTCAGCAATTATGTGCAGAAGACTGGGACCTTCAATCAAGAATGGTCAAAGCAAACCTTTCAAAAACATTCAGAGAATGTACTATTGTTTGTTTTCATGGGGCTTTAATATCGAGTGAGTTGCTGCAGTAATTGAAAATATTAATCATGTGTTCAAACTAAAGGCTTTGCTGACTTTTTTTTTCCTCCAGAAGTAAAATAAATAATAAGAATTACCATATGTTAATTTTCCTAATCCCTGCTTTGGGCTGCCTTTTTTGTTCAGTTCAAGGAATGTTAAGAACATAGTTATGGGCACTGTGAACCTTATTATGATACAGTGTACTGACAACTCACCCTCCTTTTCTGCAGTCAGGTGTAACCTGCTATACAACATTAGCCAGATCACAAGCAATTTTCATTGGAAAATATATGCATCCTTGCAATAACATTCACCTTCCCTTTGCATTCTTGACAGCTGATTCCCAAGGCAACTTAATTTGGACACTGCATAGAAACCGACCTTAGTATGAGTGGAAAATTAAACTGACTACAGAGAAAGGCTCCGCTAAGAAAAATGCTAAGCAATGGTATTTCAGATTCAAAGAATCCACAAAACACATCATGTGGAGATGCTAAAAAAAGAGAAGAGGAATGGAGAGGAGGGCTGATTACATGATCTCCTTGATTTGAGGAATAGAGGTTAAAACTGTTTCCTTCTGAGGCTGGATTGTACGAATTACATAATTTGGTTTCACTGAAGAAATGACTCGCTCCTTCCTTTGCAGTAAAATATATAGCTCATCTGAATTTCATGTGGGGAAAAGCTGTAATGATTCAAATATGGTATAATTATTATATGGTGGAAGCAACCAGTTTAACCCAGAAACACAGTGCTTCCCAATTCAATGGAACCTCTAGTGAGATCCAGTTAAACCAAATACAGCTGCATTCATTGTAGCTAGATATGGCCCAAATATAACATTTTCATCAAAATAGAACACCGTTCTCTGTTTTGATTAGACCATGGAAATTAGAGCTGTCATGTTTACTAAAATAAATGGCAATGTCGCAAAAATGTCACTACGTTCTCATAGTTTGCAGTTCAGGGTATTCAGAGTGCTTGCTGTATTATCTTCCAGTCAATGACAAGTAGCCAAGTGAGCAGACTACAAGGAATGAAAATTTTAGAAGAATTTTTTTTCTCAGAATATGAGTCTTTACAGGATGGGGCAAGATGCCTTTTACCACCGGAAATGCATGGTATCTGCCCCTATATATTTTCATTTCAGCTCCATATAGGCAGGGATGGGGACTTGAGTTGCAGGACGCACTGTCAAGTCAGACTTAAGTTGCACAGATGACTTGACTCAGACTCAACTCAGTTTTTATTTTCAATTAATTGAACTCATCTTGCAACTCAGAACCCATCCACCTTCCTTTTTTTTCCGGGGAAAGGAGCTCATTTTAAATAGGGACTTTAACTTGGATCTTGGAATTTGGGACTTGGTATCAAAGATTCAGACTTGGACTTTTTCAGGAACATTATATCTTGGTCATCAAAGTATGTGTGTAGATATATGTAGACTTTGGTGGCAAGTACCATCCCAGAATTCAACATTGGGTCTTCTTAGCTTTTGCCTATTTAGTTGTTGTTCTCCCATAACTCCCAGCCAGTGTGGTCCTTAGTATTGGAACAGAAAGAGGAAGTTCCTCCAGTTCCTTGTAGCTAATTTATACTCTCCACACTTGGGAAAGTCTGATAAATAGGCCTTACATGTTGTCTCTGCAAAGAAGGCATCTAGCAAGGTTGGAGATTTCAAAAAAGGTATTTGCGGGTCTGAGAAGTCTCATGCATAGATTAATAATACTAATAGCGACATTTTCCATTACTATAAGCAATTTTGCACAAATGCCTGGATTTGGGGCTCATGAAATTCCTCTGAGAAATTTTGATTATCTTCAAGCCTGCAACTTGCACTCCCAATGTTTAGGAGGCAAGAAAACTGCATTAAAAGGCATGTCTGTGTGGAGCGATCCATTAAGCAACTCTACAC
Source organism: Pogona vitticeps (assembly GCF_051106095.1). Lineage (NCBI taxonomy): Eukaryota > Metazoa > Chordata > Lepidosauria > Squamata > Agamidae > Pogona > Pogona vitticeps. Next base: position 126,526,882 of record NC_135785.1, on the reverse strand, counting down.
AGATAGTTTCACTCTTCTCCCCAACCATGGATGTATATAGTAGCTACCCATATTTTGTCTCACTGTGCAGGTGAGTGACAGAACAATGTTCAGAAAACTGAAGCCTCATACATCTCCATTTTGAGACAATTAGTAATGCTCTTCATTATTGGTCCATACAAGTACAGCAATGATATTATCTGGCAGATCAAACCAACATTCTACAAGGCAATTCTAAAAATGAGGTCAGCAACAAACAAAAAAAATTATAATTTTAAATTGGCTTTGGATCAAAACCAAATTTGGCACAGTTGTAGCAGACAGTTAGCTCTTGCTCTGTCCAAAATATGGGAACATTTGGATAAATGGTTTCAAGTTAAGATATTTAACTTGTTTAACTGTTTTAAAACTAAAACAGTTTTACTCCCCATTTTCTAAAAATTGGCAACCTCAAGCTACCTCAGATTTAAAATTGCTCACTTAAATTGAAAAAACCAGTCTTACTTATTGTTGTCCGCACCTGCCTTTCCTTACTGACAAAGTATCTTCCCTGGAGGGGCTGAAATATTGATAAAAAAAAGTCCTTTCAGATGGGAGGAATAGAGATCTTTTTAAAATGAACTGAGTATGTTAGAAGCTTGCCAGGAAGTGGGTTCAACTTCTCATCAGCTCGCTGTGATGAGTTTGCCATTCATTTTGAGGGGGAAATTGCTCAGATTTGCAGTGGGTTGGACTCTACCGTTACTGCAGAATCAGAGGATGTCTCCAGTGTTCCATGCTTAGGTCAAGTATTAATGAATGAGTTTCAATTGTTGAGACCTGAGGATGTGGACAGTGTGCTTGGATCTGTCTGTTCTACTACCACTCCACTTGACCCTTGCCCAACTTGCCTAATTCGAAGATTTGCCAGGGGGGTTTGCACCTGGGTCCAGGAGGCCGTGAACGCCTCTTTGAGAGAGGGAGTGGTCCCTACCACCTTGAAAGATGCAGTAATTCAGCCGCTTCTAAGAAAGCCTAACCTGGACCCAAGGCTGGTGGTTAACTACCAACCAGTGCTGAATCTCCCTTACTTGGGCAAAGTGTTGGAGCGGGTTGTGGCTGGGCAACTCTAAGTGCAGCTGGATGAAATGGATTTTCTGGATCCTTTTGAATCAGGTTTCAGGCCAGGTTTTGGTATGGAGACTGCCTTGGTCACCCTGTACAATGATTTTTGCCGAGACTGAGACAGGGGGAGTGTGACCCTGTTGATACTTCTGGACCTCTCAGCAGCTTTCAACACCATCTACCATGGTGTCCCTTTGGATAGGCTGGCTGGTTTGGGAGTTGAGGGCACCGCTTTATGGTGGTTCCACTCCTTCCTGGCTGACCGTGTCCAGAGGGTGGTGCTGGGGGACATTTGCTCTGTCCCATGGAGTTTGTGTCATGGAGTTCCCCAGGGCTCGATACTGTCCCCCATGCTGTTTAACATCTACATGAAACAGCTAGGAGAGGTCATCAGGTTTGGGCTGAGGAGTCAACAATATGCTGGCGATACTTAGCTCTACCTCTCGTTTTCCACCAATCCAGGTGAGGCGGTTTCTGTGCTGAATTCATGACTGGACCTGATAATTTACTGGATGAGGGTTAATAAATTGAAACTCAATCCAGACAAGATGGAAATGCTGTTAGTGGGTGCTTTGCCAGACGGGCTGGAGGGCCATTTCCCTGCCCTGAATGGGATTACATTCTCCTTAAGGGACAAGTCTGTAGCCTGGGGGTCCTCCTGGATCCCAGTCTAACTCTGGAAGCCCAGGTGGACTCAGTGGCCAGAGGCGTCTTCCTTCAGCTGCGGAAAAAATACCAGCTACAGCCCTACCTGAATGAGCGGAGTCTCATGACAGTTACACACACAGAGGTAATATCTCACATAGATTACTGCAATGCGCTCTATGTGGGGCTGCCTTTGAAGACAGTCCGGTGACTGCAACTGGTCCAGTAGTTGTGCAGCTGGTGAGTGGTGGGGCCGCTGAGGGATATATCAAGCCAATTCTCTTTAAATTACATTGGTTACCAGTCGCTGTCCGGGCCCAATTCAAAGTGCTTGTTTTGACACATAAAGCCCTAAACAGCTTGGGCCCTGGATACCTGAAGGACCTCCTCCTTCCATATGAACTTAACCAGCAGTTAATATCTAACCAGGGGGCCTTTTTGAAAGAGCCATCCATCAAGGAGGTAAGAAGGATGGCTTGTAGACAAAGGGCCTTTTCGGCAGCTGCCCCCAGACTATGGAACACCATCCCATTTGAGATTCGTCTGGCGCCGACACTGATGACATTTTGGTGCCAGGTCAAAACCTTCCTGTTCCAGAAGGGTTTTAATTGAAATAATACCAACTGTGGGTCCTGATGGCAATTTTTAAAGTATATATTTTAACTGCATTTTAATTGTTTTTAATTGTCTTTTTAAATGTATTTTAATTGTTGTAAGCCACTCAGAGACCTTTGGGTAGTGTGGGCGGCATACAAGATAAATAAATAAATAAATAAATAAATAAATAAATAAATAAATAAATAAATAAATAAATAAATAAATAAATAAATAAATACAGTGGGCTGAGTGGGCAGGGGAGGGAGAGTATTTGGAGAACTGCAACACAACTAATGGTTACAGCCCATGTGAAAAAGAGTTAAAAATGGTTTTGTGTTAAAAAAAAAAAAAGTTAATGGAGCGACAGTTTTCTGGAAAAGGAGGTGGGAATTTTCCATGTATTTTCAGAGAATTAGCAACAATTTTGTAAGGCATATTCAAAGTATTTTTGCAAAGCACAGATGTTACATTTATTATATCCAAAAATTCTTTTGGTATACATTCTCTCAGAATTCATGAGACCAAACATTCTCCTGACATAAGTTTTCAAAGGGGAGAATTGGCTTCACATTTGGTGCAATATGATTTTTGAACTTGTCACTCAGGGCCTGTCACACACACCCAGCTCCTCTGTATGTTCTCCCTAACAAACAGATTTGTCTTCGGGCATGACAGTTTCTCTTGTCTCCACTTCCGGTGACACCAGAGGAAATCCTCAATTACCAATTAGGAACACAGAATTAATTGTGTCAAATAAAATATAATATTTATTTATTAATAGATTAACATATTTAAGAATCAAGGAAATCATAGATGGAATTGTATTTGGTATTCATTAAACGTCATTTAACTTAGAAATATGCTGGTTACTTTGTATTTACTGTCAATTACTTTATAACAGTTGCATTCAGTTCTCTTATACGTTTCTTTTCAAGTGTTTCTTTCCAAAATAATTCTTCAAACTACCTAACTCTTTCCCTAACTCCTGAGTAACTGTCCTGTCTCATCACTAACTGACATCCCTAACTCCTGGCTAACTGAAATCCTAACTCTAACTGAAACTCTAACTGTCCTCCATTCTATTCTTATATTCCCTGGTTCCGCCCTCCTGCACAGCCATTGGCTACTGAACCAGTATTCCATTGTGATGGACAGGTGTGGTTTCTGGCCTGTCCATCACAGGGCCCAATTAGCTGATTCTCAAGAAGAGAACTTTTTAACTCCTTCCTAGCCAAACAAGCTGCTTGCAAGATATTCTGGGTCTGGTTGTAAAAATGCAGACATATATAAAGGACAAATATTCATATACTCACGTTTAAGCTGTGAAAATACTGTATTTTGCTTTGTGGCTGGGGACTATCTAATTTTATTTTAGCAGATAAGTTGTGCCTATCCTATATCCTGTCATAGTCTCAAGTTGCTAATTGGGTATTCAACCCATTTCACCTCAATTATTGCAATACATTTGCTTTGTAATTAAAAATAACCTGAAAGATTCTAATGTGTGCTGACTATATATGTTAATAACCTACAAAATGGACTATCATCTTGTAACAGCTTTGATTAGATCTTACAAACCAACAGCAGTGGTTATCTTTATTGAGTCTCAGGTCATTCTTTCATCCTATTCCAGACCTGCTTCTGAGTAATATTGACTTTTCCAATAAGTTCTGTTCTAGTCTTACAAATGAAAAGCTGTGGTTTCTTTATTGAGTCAATCCATCTTATGTTAAGTCTTCCTCTCTTCCTCCTCCCCCACTTTTCCCAGCTATATTGTCTTTTCTAGTAAGTTTTGTCTTTTCATTATATATGCATGGACATCCCTGACAATTGCTTTGTATTTGGGTGAGAAGTGGCTAACTGATGAAAAAAGGTGTCAGTTTCTAAGATTTTCTACTTTGTAAATGGTAGTGAGCACAAGAGGATATTTCATAGACTATTTTGACTCTTGTCACTAAAGACTCATCTCTTCAGGCAGGCTTTTAACAATTATAACTGAATCCCTGAACCCAATTTTAGCAGAATCTCTTTATGTTTTCTTGTTTTAATCTTTTAATTGTATTTTAAATCATATATAGTTTAATTTCTCTTCTAATATTTAACTTATTGTGTTTTTAAATTGTGTGACTTTTAATGTTCTGACCCGCTTAGGGTCCCTTGTTGGGAGAAATGTGGCACATAAATAAATCATCTACTACTACTACTACTACTACCACCACCACTACCAACAACAACAACAACAATGTCATCAACATACAGGCTGCCCTTTGCTATGTAATGTTTGGCATTTCTTTTTCTCCTATTGGCAAAAAAAGTTTTTAGAATCGTGCATTCAGAAACATAATATCCTACATTCATAAACCTTTATAAATTTTTTTTGCAAATGATTTTCAGTAGTTTATATATGTTCTGCATTTTTATTTTGTGTGCAGAGTTATATGTTGTTGTTGTTGTTTTAATTGAACTGAATTGCAAATTTCAGAAAAGTGAAAAAGAGAGGGTAGTTGCATTCTGATTTAAGTACTTTTTCAGGATGTGCCAAAAGGGCCAATTTGCACTGAAATATCAACAATTTTTTCCTGAGTTCCAGTGAACTAGAACTGAACACATGCAAGTTTACTAGAACACTGAACATATCCTCTGGTTCAGGAATCCCGCTCTATTCCAGTAAAGAGAAATGGAAAGTACGACTGGTAGCATGGTACTGGATTCCAGATTGCTATCAAAAGGAGAGAGCCCTTGTTTCAGTACTATGTTTTAACTTTCTGTGCATATACTGTATATATTTGATCTGTTAAGAACTTGTGAGCTAAAGTGGGTCTTAACACAGGTGAAGAACTGAATGAATCTGAATAATGCTCTTAAAACCCATTTACTAAAGACAGCTAAAGGCAGGTTTTATTGCTTTATTTTAAGTTATAACAATTTTTCACTCTTGATAAACTACTTTATAGCTAATGTTCAAACTGAAGAGGAAAACTGATTTCTCACTATACCAATTGAGATTGCATGTTGATTTTCACTTGACTTCATGTTCCCCTGAATAAAAATGTAATTAAAGCTAGCTTTAAAGAGAGAAGATTGGAAAGCCCTGTTTTCTAGAAACTGCTAGATTTCTGGCGGATTTTTAAAAAACATGAACTAATAATGAAGAGGAAGAAAGAAGAACGTTATTATTAAAAGAGAACTTCTTGGAACTGGGCACAGAATCAACTAAAAGCAAGCTAATATAAATGAAGTTTAACATAACTTACAGAAACAAAATTACAATAATATACTGTCCTTGCTCAGAACTATATGAAAAATGAAGCTTCCAGGAATGGGAGTGGGGGAGCTAGACTTTCAATAGCATACCCAGCTTCCAATCCAATCTCAACAGTCTCTTTAGTCACAGTGCTCATGGGGGCCAGTGAGGGCATGGTGAATTTTCTTGTTTGCATTTCTCCGTCTTCCTCATGTTCCTTGTTAGTCTGTCAGCGCACAGCCGTATGGACAGCTCTGGGCAGTCAGTTTCATTAGCTTCTGCTTCTGTAACTCCATCTTACTTCTATCTCTCTCTTTCTTCCCTCCTATTGGTACCCAAATTTCAGTCCTTCTTTCCTAGGCATTTCCCAATTCAGACCCATTGTTTCTTCCCTGCCTTTATTTATAGAAGTGTGCTTGTTTCATATTTTCCTCTAAGTAGTTCGAAGTCAACTCTGAAATCGACTCTCCAGACCTGCCCCTTGCTCTTTTTCTGGTTTTAGCTTTTAATGTCAGGTTTTGAATTTGGCTTCAGCACATGTTGAAATCAGATTCTGTTTCTACACAACAATAATAGGGAATGATGTGTTCTTTCTTGGGGTGGTGGTGGTTTGGCCTTAATCTTTCTCCTGTATCCTATATGTATGTGTTTCTTAGAGGGAATATAATACAAATGCAGAAAAGCAGCATCCATTTCCAAATGATTTTAAAATTTAATTTTACTTTTAAATCTGTGTTCCTCAGTACATTATTTCAGTTCTGACATTACATATTTTATATCTGCACTTTCAGCACAGTATTTCAGCAATGAACTTACCTGATATGATTACTAGCTTATTTTTTCCAATACAAGGGGAATTTTAGGACAAAAGCAATGTGAATCATAAGCTTTGAGTACCTATTGACTGCCTGGGCTTCTTTTGTAAAATATATTTTCATTTCTGAAAAGAAAACAATAAAATCGACTAGCATAATTCCCTGGGAACTACCTTTCTATCATTCAGCAGGGGTTTTTTGTGCTCTAAAGGAGCTGCTGTGCTTCTCAGTTTAATATACTTGTGTGCATAAATGAAAATTTTACAGTCAATGAGAGCTCAATCACACATGCCAAAAGAATCCCAGTTGTATTGATTCTGGTGTTATTTAAATTGTTTTATAAATTTGTGTTCAGATGATGCACGGCTAACATCAATTTATTTGTCCAGCAAATTGGTTTTTCCCACTTTGCTGGCAGTGTTGTTTTAAAATGTATCGCTTCAATCCTTATCATTTCAGCATGTATGAACATTGCTGTCAATTTATTTACTTTGCGAACAAGCTGGATTTGGGGGCACTGTGGCCACTTCATGGCCACTGTGCTTGTACCCTTTTATTATTTTTTTATTGTTAGTTATATTGATAAATTACTTGTAGCAGCAGCAACTGCCACCACAAAAACAACATGAATATATTGCCTTCCCCATCCCTGCAGATTTAAGGAAGGAAAGGGGAAAGAGGGCTTGAGCAGAATTGTTTGAGGGGAGGTAGAAAGAGTCATCCCCCCCTCTCTCTTTTTAACCCTGCTTTTCACAATGCTTTGCAAGTCTTTTAAAACCTATTTCATTCTTCCGCTGTTGAAAGGGGAAAAGAAAAATGAAACAATTGAGAGAGAGAGGTATGCAGGAAAATAAGGGAAAGGGTATGAGTGAGTAAAGGAGAAAAGAGAAAGGGGGAGGAGGAGAGGAGGAAAAGTGGTGAAGAAAAACAGTGGAGAAAGAAATCAGGAGGTGAAAATTTAGGAAGGAAGGAAGGAAGGAAGGAAGGAAGGAAGGAAGGAAGGAAGGAAGGAAGGAAGGAAGGAAGGAAGGAAGGAAGGAAGGAAGGAAGGAAGGAAGGAAGGAAGGAAGGAAGGAAGGGCTGCAGGTGACATATACCACAAGGTTGCATATCGGCTAACAGTTGGAAGTGACAGGAAACTAAAGATATATCAGTTACAAATTATTATTTTTTAAAAAAGAAATATTTAGGCAGTGGGGACACAGAAACAGTGTGACAAATGAATTGATTTATATGTGATCAGGCCCTAGGTCTTTCCAAAATGTTTGTCATTTGATTTGCTCAATGGAAGGTGAAAATATTTGAATTTCCAAATTTCTGTTCAAATTCAGAATCCTGATTGGGTCTGCATTGGTCCAGTTCAAATCAGGGCAAGTTCTGATTGGTCTAATCAAAATGTGAACGAAATCGTGTTGAGGAGTTGCACAACCCATCGTCATAGTTTAGTCGTTTAGTCGTGTCCGACTCTTCGTGACCCCATGGACCAGAGCACGCCAGGCCCTCCTGTCTTCCACTGCCTCCCGTAATTGTGTCAAATTCATGTTGGTTGCTTCGCAGACACTGTCCAGCCATCTCATCCTCGGTTGTCCCCTTCTCCTCTTGCCATCACACCTTCCTAACATCAAGGTTTTTTCCAAGGAGTCTTTTCTTCTCATGAGATGGCCAAAGTACTGGAGCCTCAGATTCAGGATCTGTCCTTCCAGTGAGCACTCAGGGTTGATTTCCTTTAGAATTGCTAGGTTTATTCTCCTTGAAGTCCAGGGGATTCTCAAGAGCCTCCTCCGGAACCACAATTCAAGGGCATCAATTCTTCGGTGGTCTGCTTTCTTTATTGTCCAACTCTCACTTCAATACATCACAACAGGAAAAACCATAGCTTTGACTATTCGGACTTTTGTTGGCAAGGTGATGTCTCTGCTTTTTAAGATGCTGTCAAGATTTGTCATCGCTTTCCTCCCAAGAAGAAGGCATCTTTTAATTTCGTGGCTGCTGTCTAGATCTGCAGTGATCACGAAGCCCACGAAAATAAAATCTGTTATGCCTCCATGTCTTCCCCTTCTATTTCCCAGGAGGTGATGGGGCCAGTGGCCCTGATCTTAGTTTTTTTGATGTTGAGTTTCAGACCGTTTTTTGCACTCTCCTCTTTCACCCTCTTTCTCGTTCTTTAATTCCTCCTCACTTTCTGCCATCAGAGTGGTATCATCTGCATATCGGAGGTTGTTGATATTTCTTCCGGCAATTTTAATTCCGGTTTGGGATTCCTCCAGTCCAGCCTTTCACATGATGTATTCTGCATATAAGTTAAATAAGCTGGGGGACAATATACAGCCTTGTCGTACTCCTTTCCCAATTTTGAACCAATCAGTTGTTCCATATCCAGTTCTAACTGTTGCTTCCTGTCCCACATATAGGTTTCTCAGGAGACAGATAAGGTGGTCAGGCACTCCCATTTCTTTAAGAACTTGCCATAGTTTGCTGTGGTCCACACAGTCAAAGACTTTTGCATAGTCAATGAAGCAGAAGTAGATATTTTTCTGGAACGCTCTGGCTTTCTCCATAATCCAGCGCAAGTTAGCAATTTGGTCTCTAGTTCCTCAGCCTCTTCTGAATCCAGCTTGTACTTCTGGGAGTTCTCGGTCCACATACTGCTGAAGCCTGCCTTGGAGGATTTTGAGCATAACCTTGTTAGCGTGTGAAATGAGTGCAATTGTACGGTAGTTGGAGCATTCTTTGGCACTGCCTTTCTTTCGGATTGGGATGTAGATTGTTGCACAGCCCACCTGGAGGAATTTATTGAGTGACATATATTTGCTAAACACTTCTCCATCCTGGACTATACTCTTAAGCAATACACATTATCATATTCCATGTTCTGCATAGGAATTTATGCAGTGAGTTGTCATCTTAAACAACAAATTCAAAGCCCAACCAACACCAAACATTTCAAGGTAGACAGAGCTGCCTGTGAGACATGCTACCAACAAGCAGAAGGACAGTAAGGAACCTAAAGAATTAGAAGGAAATGGCTTTACTTGTTGCTAAAACATTGTTCGGCCAGCAGTTTTATTTATTATTCACCTCTAAAATGTGTACTTACATAATCATTTGAAAGAATCAAGCTTGTGCAATATCTGAAAACAAATATACTATCTTTTTCATTCTCTAGAACCATGTGATAAAATACAATGTTTGGTCAGTACAATGTTTGGTCAGTATATTTTCTCTAATGACTTGTTCCTGCTGGTTAAAATGCTGAAAAAACTGCAAGTTTTGAATTATGTGAGTAAATGACCAAACCTCACCCTCTGCACAGTATTTCTCCCTAACCACTTTTAAACATGATCTATAATTCGATCAAATGCTCCTGGGCACTATTTAATAATAATAATGAACTTCACCTAAAGCCCTTAGTAATTTTGTTCCACATTTCCTTCTCTAATTATCCACTATTCCCTATTTATTATTGCTCTATTCCCTGCCTTGAGGTCTTCTAAAAATACTAGAAACGATAAATTAAACAATACATTTTGGCACACAGCTAACCAGTGGGAAAGGTTATAATTTTATGGATTGTCTTCTGAATTAATTATTTCTGAATTATTTAATTGTTACTTTTTTAAAATCATAGCATGGCATTAGAAGCACAAGCTCACTGGCATGTTCTCCTTGGAACAAAGAAAGCCATTAAAACATATATGTTTACATTAAATTTGAAATGGCCCCTCCATGCAAGTCTTCACCAGTTTTCCATTAGTAATTGTATTTATATTTTTGGTAATGAGCATTGTCTACTACAGAGAGCCATAACAATATTTCCCAACGTAATCTCAAAAGTGTAATCCGTAAGTAATTGGCACTGCTGAGCTAGTATCTCTTCCCTTCCCAACCTTTTAAGTAACAACCATTATTGACTTCATTGTATGTTCTAATGGGTTTCATTCACAAATTGTTCTTTTAAATTAAGCCCTGACTTATTTGAATATTAGAATATAATGTTCACTAGTTGTTGTTTTCCCTTCTGCCCAATTAAGCCATAAAATAATTGGTCTTTTTGTGGAAATGACACACTAGAGACTAACTTGACTCCTTTATTTGCATGTATGTTGGGGATTTTGCCATTTGCAAAATGCTGATTGCAAGTAGAAAGGCTATATTAATCCATTGCTCTTCAGGTCACAATCAAGCTGAAGACTGAATTGTTCAAAAAAACCCTCTGAATCCATGATTCAAAATGCCAGAAAATGGCTTGATATTGCTGCATAATATCATGCCCATGTTGCCAGTAGAAAAAAGGGATGCCAGGCAAAATGCAGCTTGAATGTTCACCATATCCATGGTAGCAGTCAAGATGGTCTACAGTCTAAACGACAGAAACCAGAAGTCCTTTGATGTGTGGCTTTCCAGTGGTCCAAAAACACAGATTTGAGGCATGGATCTTCATAGATCCACATGATGCATGGGACCCTCCCCAAACTACTGCTCAGTTACAGGTCCCATCTGTGCTCACAGAGTACTCCACATAAATCTTAAGTCTTTCAGTGCATTGGTTTGAAGTGGCACAAAAATATGGACCCTCATGGAACCACGTGATGTTTAAGTAAGATTCTCCTCAAACCACTGTCCAGTCACAGGTATCATCTATTACCATAAACTTCTGACACAATAAATCATGGGTCTTTGGGTGCATGGCACTGCAGTGGTGTAAGAACATGAATCTGAAGCATTGATCTACATTATTTTTATATGGACCTCATAGATCCACATTATTTTTATGTGGGATCCTTTCCAAATCACTGTTCAATTACAGATCTCATTAGATAACATAGAAACCATTGATCCTTTGGTGCTTGGCATTGCAGTGAAAAAAAAATAGATTCAAGGCATGGACCCTCAAGGATCCACATGACAGTTATGTGGAATCCTCCCAAAACCACTCGAATCATAGGCCTCATCTGTGCCCACAGAGAACACAGAAAGCATGGGTAATTTGGTGCATGGATTTGCAGTGGCACAAAAGCATGGATCCAAGGTGCCAATCGTATGGATCCACATGATTTTACATGGGATTCTCCCCCAAACTAATGTCAAATCATAGATCCCATCTGTGTCCACAGGGTGTACCATGGATATAATAATATCTTTTCAGTGGCATAAAACATGGATTCAAGGTGCAATCTCACAAATGCACATATGTTCATATGGAATCCTCCTATAACCAGTGTCAGATTTTAGATCCTATTGGTGTTCATTTGAGTTTGGCCAGCTGGAAGAGCTTCATGTCCTGTTACGTCGTGGTTTGATACCCATGAGACAGTAGACAATTTGGGTCTGAGTTGCTACAACACAGGAGCAAAAACTAACTGCTGTTGTAATTTATATAGCTAGATTGAGAACACTACGGTAATCAGATATTCATATGAATCATTAGCTCCATGCAGTTCTAAGATTTCTAATTCTGGTCCTTAGAATTCTTTCATGATTCATTTTTATGTCTGCTCTACCAGCATCTTGTGGGGGGAAATTTGGTATAGATCTTCTGAAATGGGTTGGCCTATAGTAAAGCCCCCTTAATAACTGTCTATCAGAGTTAAACTTAAAAAGATGAAGCCCCCCCCCATCACCATGATTGATACTACATTTGAGAACCCCAGAGTTATTAAGGCTGCATGAAATTGTACTGAAAGTAACTGAAAGAAGGTGAACTAGAATAGATCATTTTTGACCAGAGAGAATGTGACTAAGTGTTTTATTGTGGAAATGGCAAAATCAGAAAAAAATGGCATGGCTTTAGTTGTGAGATAGGAATGTGGTGCACATATTTAAGAGCTGTAAGAAAAATGCTGACCAGAGAATATCATTATCCCCTGACCCCAGAATAAGGCATAAGACCACTGTTATGGAATAAAACATGAGCCACACTTTATTTAAATTCCATATTCATCCTCAAAGGAAAAAAGGGGGTGTCCTGCGGTAGTGCGGAATGAGATTCTGCAGAGGGGACACAATGGACCCCTACCAATCTATTGACGAGTCCCGAGCCCAAGATCTCACAGTTGTGAAGACAGCAAGAACCCAGCCGGTCCAAATTTGACCACCCCTGGACCTCCAGTCCCCTTCTTCTTGTTGACTGTTGGTCCAGGAGTGGCCCCAGTGGATCTTCTTCCCCAAGCATCGTAACCACATGATCCACAGCGCTGGGAGATGAGATTAGTTATACCTTACCTGTGGTTGTGATGGGACTCACCAAAACCTGTTTTATCTGCATGACCCACCACGGCATAGGGGCAAGCTATGCTCCCCCGTCCCTGTATCTGGGTGTCTCAACGAGACCCGGATATCTTGCACTATCCCAGGCAGGGGATAATGATGTCCTGCACAGACGAATTACTTGCCAGCGGACCAGGCAATCTTTCTTCATGGAAAGCCTTTGAACAGGGTAAGTTTTTTCTGTTTAAACTACAAGCGACATGGGGAACATCTCCCCCCCCCTTTGTCTCCTTTACAAAAACAACACAAACAAAGCAAAGCAAAGCAAAGCGTGCTGCTTATATACCGCCCCATAGCGCTTCAAGCACTTTCTGGGCGGTTTACAATTTAATTATGCAGGCTACACATTGCCCCCCCCAGCGAGCTGGGTACTCATTTTACCGACCTCGGAAGGATAGAAGGCTGCGTCAACCTTGAGCCGGCTACCTGGGATTTGAACTCCAGGTCGTGAGCTGATTTATCTCTTCCAAAGGGAAGGGGTTTTTTAACCACCAATCTGAACAATTACTGGAAAATTTATTGACAGAGATAAATTTTCATTGTCCCTCTTATCTGGGGAAACAAGTTTTAAAACTGTCAGTCTGAGATTTAATCGGAACTGAACTTCACAGACAGCCCATGGCTGAACATGAAATTTTGAACATTTGGCACGTGTGTAGATATTCCATTTTACAGCTTGAAAATCTTCTCCTCTCTCAGGAAAAGGGGCTATAAGCTTTTCTGTTAACTAGTTCAAAAATTCTCCCCCCTGCCTGGCCACCTGAAACCTCTGAAAATGGCTTCTATAATCAAACTTTTCCCAGCTACACAGCATCTAATTCATCTTCCCTCTCATTCCTCTCTCTCACTCCCCCCTCCCCTTCCTCCTGCTTCCCAAAACAGCCTCTCCTCTCCCACCTCTCACACTCTTCTACCCCTCTCTCCTGCCTTGTGATGAAGCAGTCTGTGTTCCCTCACTCCCTCCTGCTCTTTTCCCTCGCATTTCACTCCTCTCTGGCCAAGATAACACACCTGCAAGTCTTCCTCATCCCATTGCAACCCTCCCTGGCATACCAAAGCAAAAACAATTTTTTTCCTACTAAAATGAGTAACAGTGCTCAGACTTTCACTACTGTTTCTCCTGTGGTTCCTAACGAAAGAGAAAAAAGTCATGTGAATTCAAGTAAGGGGAACTCAGTAAACAGTACCCAAATTCAAAAAATCCAAACAGCTAAAAGTGCTCCTGTTGACACTGCTGGTCACAAACCGATAACAATTGAAGAGGTTGAAAATCTGTCTCCTCATCCTGCTCAGAACTTCAACACAGTTGTTGAAAAAGATTTGGCAACAGCATATTATAAATCAGATGATGTAAATTTCATGATAAAGGCAGACTGGCCTGAAAGTTATACTACCCAGCCAGCACATGATATTGAAAACTGCATTCTACCTAAAGATGCTTCAAAATGTGGTTTAGCTGATTCAGACTTCATTCCACTGACATCACAAGACAGGGAAAGATCTGATTTTACAATCCTTGTGTACAACATTTCCTTATTCCAAAGACACCAGTGCAAGGTCTTGCCACAGCAAATGTGGAATCCTAGTTATGTGAATGTAACCATAGACCAAATTTGTCTGGAAAGCCCTGAACTCCTTGTCTATCATTCTATGGATTAAACTTTAGTAACAAGTCAATTTCTCTCTGCTTCTATTTATGAGCCTCTGACTGATTACTTTCAGCAAACAGGTTTTGACATGGCTCCAGAGCAGGTTAAAACAACACCTAAAATGTTTTATTTGGCAGAAAACATCATGGACACTACATGTTCCATGTTTTTACCAGAACTACACACTCCACACTTTGCATTGCTGCCCAGGCAGCAGCTTCTTGAAACTTTCACTTGGGCTCCTACATTTATAAGCCCTTTCCAAAAGCATGAATTACACCCTCTGTTTGATGCAGGCCAGGGGCATCAGTCTCCTGACTACCTAAACCTGATGACAGCTATGAACCATTCCATCCACAAACTTACTACAGAATTAAACAGTCCCATAGCAGCCAGCGTTCCTTTCTTTGACTCTCTACAGCTCATTATCTCAAACGGCCTGTTTTGGAGCAGTCTCAAGGCCACTGCCATGACACAGGCCTGACTTTTTAACACTTCTACTAGACATGTTTACCAGATTCTAGAAGCAATAATAGAACTTGTGCCAAAGGAAAGCCATCATATCAAACATTTCACAGCTTTGCAACACCTCTGCTTATCCCATTTCAAAACTGACTCAATGCCTAATTACTCAGATTGCATTCTTTACATGCGCTTTAAGACTTTTCTGACTTTGGCAAACTCTCTTGCTGGTACGGCACAACTTTTTTTTTACAGCTGACATTCTTAATGAGCTCCAGGATGTTATCTTAAAACAACTATGTGCACACTCCTTTTCTGTTTTGTCTAATCCTCTTAACAATAATTTCTATTTCCACCAGCGGGCTATGCCAGATTTTTTTTCCTTTTGATGCTATTCCAGAAACAGATGCAAGCTTAATGAATACCATGCGCTTTCCTTATTTCTCTTCAATTTCTCCAGCCTCTGTCTCTTTACAGGTGATTGTGGAAGAGCCATACTCTTTTGCATTTCTCCTTGCTACTCAAATGAAAAATAGAGGAACCAGATTCAAATATTCCCATGAAGGGCCCACATCATTGTCTATACTGAATCATTTAACTGTCTCTGCAGGTCAGCACACGTTGTTGCCAATAGAGGATCCTATGGAACAGCTGCTGGAGATCTATGAGCAGCCTCCAGACCTTCTTTTGAAGGGCTCTGACCAGTTATTAAACTTGAGTTGCAGCCAAGCTGCTGTGTTTACTTTCACAGGTCTTTGGTGGATCTTAGCTTGGTGTGTGAGACCTTATCGTGGAAAGGATGAGCTGCCATTGCAACCCACAGACCCCCATTCCAGGATTCCATCCAGTGATGGCCCTAACCCTAACCCTAATTCTAAATCAGATGACTTCATGTCGGACATGCCTGACCAGACCTGAGGGATCTCAGTCCAAAGTCACCTGAGGGATGTTAAAGGCACAGAATGTTGACGCAAAAGAACTCTAAGTCAGCAGTACATCCCAGAGACTCCTGAAACTTTTCTTGCCACAATTATCTCCCAACTAAATGCCAATTCTCTGATGATGCTCCTATGCTGTTTCCTCATTCTTGGAACTGTTCCAGTAGGTGTTGCAGAAGCTTGAGAAGATCTACATGGCCGTCTACAATATAACATTTGGGAAAAGTTGGCAGAAATCATGAATGTTTCTCACTTTTGCCTGCAGGACGCATATGCCATGCATGGTCTACTAGGAACTTTCTTAATTCCTCTCTGTAAGGAACCATGTGACATTGCTAATGATATGTCACTGGGGCACTGGTTTAATGTTAGTCTTGTTAAGTACTCTAATTCTCATGGATGGGGACAAATAACAAGAATGCTACCCATTGATGCTTTCTCTCTTTATACTCATTCTGTAGCAACTAATGAAAATACCACTTGCGCTAGAATAGTTAACTGTTCTTCTGAAAGATCCATTACAACATCAAAAGCCACATGGAACTGCTGACACGTGGTAAACAATTGGGCACACATAATAATGCCACCAGACAGGTTCTTTTACATGTGGTCAACATACATTTAGTTACATTCCAGCCAATCTGTCAGATACACAATACTGCCTTAGTAGATTAGCAATCAGCTTAATGCAATGTTCTGCTTTGCAGAACTCCTTCCCTCAGCTGAGACGGGAAAGCTTATCTCTTGTGTACAACATTTCCTTATCTCAAGGACACCAGTGCAAGGTCTTGCCACTATCTCTTGATAGTACTTGTAATGGTAAAGTTACTCTGTTATTCAAAGCAGAATATGTTTCACTGGCCACATCACTAGTTGGTGTTCCTGGTCTTGCTGTTCATAATGCTCGTCCTCTTGCAAACATAGCATGCACCTTAGCTAAGATCATTAACTGCACTTCCACTGCTATTTCCCTGCTGAATCAGGAATAAATGTCAACTATGTAATGCTATTTTAGACAACCACGCAGCATTGGATTACCTAATGTTGCACAATCATATTGGTTGTGAGTCTTTTAATAATTTCTGTTGCTTCAATTTATCTGATAATAGTCATGCAGTGAACAATCAGCTTGCTCAGCTGAAACAGCTTGTCAATAATATATAGCAAGACATACTTCCTTCCTGGTGGGACAGCTTATGGTCATGGTTGCCCAACTTCGGGTGGCTGCGCACTGTGTTAATGTATGCAATTGTGATTTTCGCACTCCTTGTAATCTGCTGTTGTTTTATTCAATGCATTCCAACCTCTTTTTTTTCAGTAATTACTGTTTGTTGAAAACCTCCACCTTTTGGCCTTCATAGAAAGGACTTATATGTAATCCGTAAGCATATTAAAGAATATATACCTTTGATTAATAAAAAAGAAAAAGGGGAAATGTGGGGGAATGCCCCTCCCCAAAGTTGCTAAGCTGTTGACTTATTCTACAGTAGTAGAGCATACTCTCTTGGATGACATCATAGTTGCTTCTGGGAGGAGTTACTGCCCATTCTTCTTCTTTCTCATAGGTGATAGAGAGCTTGCTTAATTGCCTTTCCTTGGGCCAATCATAATGGCATTATGTAACCACTGTCCTATCTGAATTCTGTATACTGTCAACTGAATATCTGTATACTGTCAACTATCTGTGAGCTTGTAAGGTTAATAAACACAGTCCTCCTGGGAGCAGGGCAGTTGTCTTATTCAAGATTCTCTTCTTCTAGTCGTCCATCAGGAGCACTGCTGGCAGACATCCTTCTCTGTGTGTGGCTGACTTCTTTAACTTCTATTCTCTAAGACTATTTGTTATCCTAATTACTTGTGACTACATAAACTATCAGCCTGCTCATTTTGTGACTCCAACAATTTTGGTTAAATAAAAATACCAATAACAGCTTGAGACTTTACTGCTAGCATGTGTGCATAAAGTATTATCCCTACTCAACACAGCAAACATTAATATTTCCCTTTCTTCAGCTCAATTGCTTGCAGCCTACAATACTAGTACAGTGGGGTCTTGACTTGAGAACTTAATCCGTATTGGAAGGCGGTTCTCAAGTCAAAACGTTCTGAGGTCAAATCTGCATTTCCCATAGGAATGCATTGAAAACCATTTGATCCGTATCTGTTCTTTTCCGTCCATAGAAACTAATGGGAAGCTGCTGTTCTGCCTTCGACCACTAGAGGGGGATATTTTGTTTCTTTTTTTCTTAGGTCAAGAAAGGTTCAGGGAAGGCAGGGAAAATAAAGTCCAGGCAGTACCAGGAAGTCTGAAGACTCCCAATCCACTCTCTAAACGCTGGGAGGAGTGAGGAAGCAGACAGGCACCCTTTTCACTGGCCAACAGTTAACTGAAAGTTCAAATTTTGCACTTTCCCTGCCTCCCATGTGGTTTTTTTTCAGTTCTTAACTCAAATCTAAGTATGTAAGTCAAGTCAATATTTTCCTATGAGAGTGGTTCTTAAGTCAAAATGTTCTTAACTCAAGCCGTTCTTAAGTCAAGACCCCACTGTATATAAACAATACTATCTGTAGTATTCATCAGTGACTGAATTTATGGAGTGATGTGTTATGAATGAAGGTTTAATTTTTCCACTTAAATATTTTGAGGAGCTGCTCTGATGACTATAGTGAAACTAGAATATTATGAGTTCTGTATCTTTAAGGTTTGAGTGGATGAAAGTTTGGGCAATGACATATTTCTTTTTATTTTTCTGCATTATATGGGGTAGGAATCTCACTTCTAAGTTCATTATATAGAAAATTCTATATATTTCCATTGGAATAATTAAAAATATGGCTTTATACTGTAGAAGAACTTATCCATTTAGAGTAGAAGAATCTCACCACATCTTAACACATTCTGATTCTGAAAAAATAATTCCTGCTCCACCTTATAAGCCATGTGCTGGTAATTTTTACTTTCACTCTTTCAAAGGCTTGCCTCACAGGAAAAAAATGATTGGAGTTTGTTCAGTATTCATTGATCAATTGTGGTGCAAGGCTTTGGCCAAGAAAATACCCCAAAATGAAAAATTGTTTTATCACCAAACCAAACACACTGCCAGTGGAAAATTTGTTAGGCAGTGTTAGATGTTGAGTGACAGTTCTGAAATGGTTCTTCTGCATTACGTGGGAGATGAAAGACAAATTCAACAATTCAAAATTTGGGGAGAATGTGCATAAGAACAATGCCTCCAGTGTTAAAAAATGATTTCTGAGGCAGGAACCAAGCCTTCTAAAATATATCAGGACCTTTGGAATGAACCCAACTTACGTTCCTCTCGCTCAGCCTCAGAACTTGAAACAGCTAAGGAACTAGCTTAAAACAGAGAGAAAGCATAAATGGATCAGCTGGATACAGTATATATGAACTCTGTAAACTTTTTGTGGGCTTCACCCATGGGTTCTCCCTATATGCTATAATCATACTTGTTGTGAGACTAAACAAGATTCTCACAGGAAAAAAGTCATACCAGTAGAGACAGATCTGCCTTTCCAGCTTGATGATGTCCATCTCTCAACTGTTATTTAAGAACATTATTTTTAGAATCACCTTTGATACCAGTCATGTTTATGATACATGACAGAAGAAGGGAACATGGTCATAAGATAATTTTTAGTGAGTTGTATATCTGTGTCAATTTCTCAGTTCTGAAAACATGATTGTTGTGTTAGATATGGAAAGATTATATCTAAATGCCATGGACTGTGTCCTGCCTAAACATTACAGGGTCATTTACTGGAATCATATTTGTCAAGATATCGTATTCTGGCTGAAAATGCATAGTGCTAATTCAGTGGAGATCAAGGTGTACATTGCAGGTGTTTGTAGTCCTTTCCTATTACCTTCACAAGAGGACTACATAAGCCAACTACAGAAAATTAGTATTAAGTGGAGTAAACCATTCCTCAATTACTTCATGGAAGAATTAAACTGGACCATAAGTTTTCATGCCGATTCCTAGATTCAAAAAAGAATTTAAAAAATTTAATGGAATGAGTGGCATCATTACTAAGTTAGGAATCTCAGAAAAAAGCAACAATTCTTTATCTTCAGCTAATCATTAAGTGTTTTGGGGTTAAAATCATGGGAGTAGGGAGAAGAAAAAATGCAGACACATTGAAAAACATGTTTTAGCTGCTTGTTTTTCTGGTCTCTGGGCCCATAACCTGTTGCAGTGTTTTGAATTCCTTGTAAAATTCCTTTTTTGCTGTGTACAGAGATACACAGAGGAGAATAATTAAAAGTTCACCAGAGCCTACTACAGGTGCTTAAGTTCTCAATAATTCACTCTGCGATATCAATAGAAGAAACAATAAAACTTATAGTTGCTTGAAATTACATACAGTGTTGCCCTGCTTGACTATTACCTCATTAGATGAGGAAATTGCTTTACAATGAGTATTTTGCAATCGCTATAGCGATTGCAAAATGATGCTTTAATAGGGAAAATGTGCTTTACGACAATCGGTTCCCTGCTTCAGGAACCGATTTTTCGCTTAACAATGATCAAAACAGCTGATCGTCAGGTCTTCAAAATGGCTGCTTGCTGTGCAAAATGGCTCCCCGCTGTGTTTTAGGATGGATTCCTCACATTACAGGCACCGGAAAATGGCTGCCCTATGGAGGATCTTCACTGGACGCTGAGGTATTTCGCCCATTGGAACGCATTAACTGGGTTTTAATGCGTTTCAATGGGCTTTTTACTTTCGTTTGATGACGATTTTGTTCTACAGCGATTTTGCTGGAACAGATTATCCTCGTCAAATGAGGCACCACTGTACTCGTATTGATAGATTGGATGCAGAATATTATAAACATCTTAGTTCCATTTTGATACCTAAGCTACAAATGTTTTATAATAAAATACTGGAAGGAGAGACAATGCTACTGTGGCGTTTGACCTTGTAGCCCCTGTTCTTTCCTGGGTCTCATACAAGCCAGGAGTATTTCCCAAGCTTGACTACTTATCCAGGCAAAACCTCTCAGGACACTCAGGAGACAATAAAATGAGTGTACTGGCCTCTTCAAAGCAACCTACCAAGCTAGTGTCCTCCTTCTGCTCCTGGGCAAAACTTTTTACTGGGAGTTTTTAAAAGCATGAGATCAGTTTCTGGACAGTTATTAAGCTGACCTTCTAAGGGACTTTCTCCCTCCAGGCTTCCCTCTGCTACAGTATCCATTCCTACTGTAGTGGGTGATTTCTGGCCCCCTTGTGAGTGTGTAAGTACAAAAGCGCTCTTAACATGCTCTATCAAGTCCCAACCAATTAGAAAAGCAGCCAGCATTTCCTCCCTATGTTTCCCAGGGACAATTAACTGTTGGTGGGGTCCTCCCCCTCTATGAGGTGCCTTTAAACCCTCTCTATATGTCAGGTCTTTATCAGTTATAGACCTCCCTGGGTGTTCAAGGGTTAGTGGAATGGGATTGTCTTTAGGTTTTCTAATGCCATCATTTAAAATACTATCTTCCTTCTGTCCATCAATGTAGGAAGTATCATTAGGGTTTTTCAATATGACCTCCTCAGCCATTTCTGCTACCTCGGGGTTTTCCTCTAAACTGGGGCATCCCTGGTTTGATTCAGAGTTTAGGGATTCCATTTTTTCCCTCAGGGATTGTTAACTGCTCTCCCAGGGCACGTTACCCCAAAAGCACTCTGCACATGCTTAGATATATCTAGTCCAATTTAAAAAGGTTTTGGACTTTGATCAGGAATTGCCACATCCCAAATTCCAACCCAATCTCTATAGTTTATCTTTACTTTAGCCATAGGTAAAATCACTGAAGTAGAACTTATTCCCTTGATTGTAACAGTTTGGTTTGGAAGTATTTATTTATTTATTTATTTATTTATTTATTTATTTATTTATTTATTTATTTATTTATTTATTTATTTATTTATTTATACCCCGCCTATCTGGACTACTCATCCACTCTAGGTGGCTTACAATGTAGGATAAAACAATAAACTCAAGAATGTGCATAGTCGTTCAATAACAATTGTAATAAAGTAGAAGAAAAAAATAAAGGAAAATAGAAAGAAATCAGGTATTGACTGGAGGGAAGGCCTGAATGTATAAACATGTTTTTAATTGGGTTTTAAAGATTCCCAGCATAGGTGCTGTGTGAATCTCTGGAGGGAGGTTATTCCATAGGCGAGGAGCCACCACCGAGAAGGCCCGGTTTCGTGTCTTCTTCTTCCGGGCCTCTCTCGGCATCAGGCTCCTCAGCCTCACCTGAATCACACAGGTGATCTGGGTAGACCTTGATGGGAGCAGGCGTTCCGCCAAATATCGAGGTCCTAAACCGTTTAGGGTCTTATAAGTAAGCATTAAGACTTTGAAGTTGACACGGAAACGAATGGGCAGCCAATGCAGTGCCGCCAGAGTTGGAGAAATGTATTGATATTTTCTCACTCCAGTAAGGAGTCTGGCCGCCGCATTCTGCACCACCTGAAGTTTCTGCATCAGCCTCAAAGGCAGCCCCACGTAGAGCACGTTACAGTGGTCTAATCTTGAGATTACGAGCGCATGCACCAAGGTAGTGAGTGCCCCATGTCTAGATAGGGCCGCAGCTGGGCAATCCGCCATAGGTGGAAAAAGGCGGTGCGGACTACCGATACCACCTGCTTTTCCATGGTGAGCGTTGGGTCCAAATATATGCCCAAGCTGCGGTCTCCACTCTTCGTGGCCAGGGTTAGCCCCCCAAACATGAGTCACCCAATCTGCCAGCCACAGGGCCTCCCACCCTCAGAACTTCCGTCTTGTCCTGGTTCAGCCTCAGCCCATTCTGCTGCATCCATTGCAGTATGGCCCCCAGGCAGTGCTGAAGGGACAGAACGGCATCACCTGCAGTTGGTGAAAAGGAGATGTGAAAAGGAGATGTTCTTTAGGAACCACATCAGGATGACACAGGATTATGTTGGAACAGGTATCAAAAACTCCCACATAAGACTTCTCATTAATAAGAATTTCCTCACCAGGGTTCTGTACTAAAATATTTTCTGTCTTTACAAGAAAACACTGAACGGCCCTGGCTAGTGACAGATCAGAATTCTCTGTTGTGCTAGTTGCCATGGAGACAGAACCACCATTGTTACAACTTCCTTCAGTGGCCTCCACAGGTTTTAAACAATAAACTTTTTGGTCTGATGATCATCTTTTCCATTTTTATTTTTCATACAATTTGATTGAATATCCCCAAACTCACTGCCGTTATAGCACGGTTTAAAAGTCCTTCAGTCACACTGAGGCAATCTGTTAAACTTTTCCTCAGAATTCATTCACTTTGGCAGACTAGGCCTTGGCAACTCAGGTGAGGCATTACTCTGGCCTTCTTTCCCTAATGTTTTACTGATGTAATTTTTAATGAAGGGTTTCTTATTGGTGTCCCAGTTCTGCCTGTAAAACTTTACCTCAGAGAACCTGGGGTTTCGAATTCCATGAATGGAATCCGCTGTTTCACGTGCTTCTAATAGATTTATAAGATTTTGGACTTTAACTAAATAATGCAGTTCCCCAGGCAAAATAGAATAAAATTGTTCTAACCCAATTTTTCTTTTTTTCCAGAGAAGAGACATTTTCATGTCCAAACAGTGAGTAAGTTTAGCCCCTAACTGAGAATAAGATTCTTCAGGCTTTTTGGTAACGGAGCCAAATTTTCTTCTCAGGTGTTCTGAATTTAGGCCATATCTTGAATATGCCATTTTTCTATAGGCTTCAAAATCTCTAACTTGCTCTAGAAGCATCTGAGAATACAGTTTAGCTAAATCTCCACTTATTTGTGATCTCAGGATTATCATCCTTTCATCATTCTTGATATCAAAATCCCAACATGCTCTCTCAAATGAAATGAGGAAAGATTCTGGGCAATCTCCCTTCCTATATTGGGGAAATTTCTTTAGATTGGTTTTTGACAGATTTCCCTTACTAGAGCTGTTGTTATTGTTACTATTATTGTTTTGAGCAGCAATTTCTAATTGTTTCATCTGTGTTTGAAATTCCATTTCTCTTTGTCTTAATTCCATTTCTTTTTGTCTGGCCTCTTGCTCAGCTTTGAGTTCCTGAGCTTTCTCTTCAGCTCTGGCTTTTTCTCTAATTTCCAATTCCTTGAATGCTAGCTCCTTAGTTTTTTTCTTCAGCTCCAGCTTTCTCTTTCTCCTTAATCTCTAATTCCCTCAATTTAAATTCTTGTTGTAATTTCCATTTTTCAAGATCTTTGGAGGTTAAATCCCTTTGTCTCTCTGAGGCACCCTCATCAATTTCCTCCTGTTTCATTGGAATTAAAGGGTCTCCATTTCCATCCATTTCTTGAGGTAAACTCTGTGCCTCACAACTCCTCTTCTGGCTACATTTGGGGGCATGTTTATGCCTGAGTTAAGTACTGATTTTTGAAAAGGACCTGTCTTTTTGCTTTAATTCCAGTAACTATTGTTGTTGCTCTTTCCTCAGGAGCTCTCTCTGGCTGTTATCTAGCTAACAACCTTTACTTACTGTGTCTCTCTATGTCTGAGCTACCCTTACTCTAAGATACTAAAATAATTTTATTTCTCAAGCCTCTGCTTTGATTCTTCTATCTCCTCTGATCTGCTCTGACCTCTGGCTTCCACTTTTATCTAACAGCGCTCCCTTCTCTCAGAGCCTTGGTTCTTAAGCTAGCCACTGGTCAATCAAATCCTGAGGTAAATAAACAGGAATTTTTCCTTCAGAGTGGTTCCCTGTCTTTAGTCCCCCCAGATATGGGATCAGAAGCCCCACCACTGAGATTTTCCACAAAAGCTCTAGCAGGTCACCCACATCTTCACCACAGACCTCTAACTAAAAAGGTACCCATGACTCAAAATAAATCACTTTCAAACTCTGGCTTTACTGGATTGTTTCGTATCCCACCACTGGATACCAATTGTGGTGTTTGCCCTTGTAGACCCAGTTTGTCTCCCCAAACACAGAGCTCACAAAGGCAAACTAAAATACCTCTTGACACGCTGCCACCAGTTGATCTCCTTATCAATGTACTTTACTTAGAAAAGATGAAGGTCCATTCATAACTGACTTTTTAGTAGAACAGGTTTATTGACTACCGTGGGTTTCTGGAACAATTCATAAGTGCAATCTTCAAGTTTCATCAAGCTTCAGTATTAACCTTCTATAGTTATTATCACAATTTACACTCAGACTAATCACTTCTCAGACCCCAAACTATACTTCTCTCTGTGATTCCTAACACAGACTCTGACTGACTCCCCTCTCTGGTTCTGCCTTTTAACATCCCTTTCGGTCCCACCTCTTAACCACATTAGCATATAATTCATGAATAATACATAACTTATTGCATAACAAGGGTGAACGCTACAGCCACCTTCTTGGAAACACTCATTAACGATTCTTATTCCAAAACCCAACAAGGATCTAACAGATCGGGGATCTTATAGGCCTATATCTCTAATAAATCAAGATGCTAAGATTTTTACTGCTATAGTAGCAAATAGATTAAATTGATTTATAGCAAATTATATTTAAGAGGATTAATGTGACTTTATAAAGGGAAGACAAATGGATAATCCAACTAGGCGAGTTTTGATCATTATATATGTGGTAGAAAAAGAAAAAACAAAGGGCAACTGTTTTATCACTAGACATATTTAAGGCCTTTGATTGTGTGGAATGGCCAACATTAAAGCTGCTTATAAAGGGTTGGGGATTTGGTAGAAGATTTATTGGGGTTAAAGATCAATTATATTCAGCTAATACTTCAGAATTAATAGTTAATGATGGTTTAACAGAGTGGATTTTTCTAGGCCGAGGTACAAGACAAGGCTGCCCATTGTCACCAATATTGTTTTGTATGATTATAGAACTGTTAGCTAATGCAATAATAAATGATGAATTAGGTAGAGGATTAGGTAAAATGATACAAGTAAGATTAATTTATTTGCTGATGATTCATTATTAACTATTAAAAACCTATTAGAAAGTATGGATAAAATAAAATTTTTTAGAAAAATTTGGGGAAATAACATGATTACATATTAACTAGCAAAAAACACAAATAATGAGATTTAACTAAAATAAATATGAACAAGAAATGTTTGTAAATAAATATGGTTTTAAAATGTGTAATTATACTAAATATTTAGGTCTAAATACCGTTAAAGTGACTCAAAAATTAAAGAAGCTAAATTTTAACAAATTAAAAAGTGATATTAAAGATAAATTGTAGGAGTATTCTAAATTGAAACTATTGTGGTTTGGGAGAATTGCTATGATCAAAATGAAAATATTACCAAAATTTACTTTTTTATTCAGGATGCTCCCAATACAATTAGAAGAAGAAGATTTTAAGTATTGGCAGGGATTAATGAATGGATTTTGTAATCAAGGTAAAAAAACCCAAGAATAAATAAAATATATGGGTATAAGCCTCAAAAATGGTTTAGGTATTCCTAATATAAAAAATTATTATATAGCAAATCAACTATATATTTTATCCCAGAGCTATAATCACACTTAATAATGAGCTTAAAGACCACCAGTAGTGAACAGTTAGTTGGACTGTGTTGTTTGGCCTGTGGTGTAGATGTTTGTATTTTTAGTGGGGACTTTTAGTGGGTGGGGAGTGTTGGGGGATTTTTTAGTGGGTGGGGAGTGTTTCGGGAATTTTAGGTGTGTGCATGTGTCTGGTCTCTGGGTGTCTGTGAATTTCATTGTATGGGTATACTGTTTATATACTTACAATGACAATAAATAAATAAATAAATAAAATAAAACTAAGATTTATTGTAGATATTATATATAACAAAGGAAGGTTAATTTGGTGGGATATGGAATCCTCAGAAATAAATGGGAACATTGAAAAATATTTGTTTAATGTAGAAAAAAATACAATAAATCAGGTGAACAACCCTTTTTTAAGAAACATGTTAAGTGTCTGTAACAGATATAAAAAGAAGTTATGTCCCTTTAGGTAAAGGTAAAGGTTCCCCTTGACATTTAGTCCAGTCATGTCTGACTCTAGGGTGCGGTGCTCATCCCTGTCTTCAAACCATAGAGCCAGTGTTTGTCCATAGACAGTTTCCATGGTCACGTGGCCAGCGTAACTAGACACGGAATGCTGTTACCTTCCGATCGTGGTGGTACATATTTATCTACTTGCATTTTTACATGCTTTTGAACTGCTAGGTTGGCAGGAGCTGGGACAAGTGACAGGAGCTCACTCTGTTGCGTGAATTTGATCTTACGACTGCTGGTCTTCTGACCTTGCAGCACAGAGGCTTCTGCGGTTTAACCCGCAGTGCCACCAGGGCCCCCTTTACTTCTTCACCACTAAAATTAGTGACCGAAATAAAAAAATTTTCCAACAATTTTGAAGTGTTTAAATGATTTGTTTAAGCATAAATAAAGTTGCCAGATTGAAGGATTGGATGATTAAAATGAGATTGAAGGATCAGATTATAGTAAAACTTCAAACTAACAAACTTTCATGGTCTAATTGTATCCAATTAGATAGTTGGACAAATGAATCATTGAAGACGAATGGCAAATGTAGAGAATTTACTAAGTATGAACAATTACTATCATCACATGCAGACATGCAGAAAGATGCTTTGAGGAAGGAAGTAGTAAGTAGAATTTATAACCTAATTTTGGAACAAGAGGAAAAAGAGACTGAAATAGTTTGAAATCAATTTGGGAACATGATTTAAAGACAGAAATCAAAACAGGAGATTGACCAAAAATTTGGAAGGTGGGAGTTTTAAAATTAATGTCAGTAAGGATAAAGGGTTTCTTTAAAAATTGTTTAAGATGGTACATGACTCCAGTGAAATTGAACATAATAAATTCAGACTATTCTAAGGCCTTTTGAAAATGTGATGAAGAAATTCACATGTATTATCAAATGTGGTGGGAGTGTAAATTGATTCAGAAATTTTGGGAATTGATTTTTAAGGAAATATCTAAAATTACTTTGCTGTCAATTTTTGATAAGATAGAACTTGATTATTGCTCAGAGGAATCCATTTCTAATTTTATGACAAGTGCTAGAATATTAATAGCTAGATTCTGGAAAGATAAAAATGATATTAAATTAGAAGATTGATATAATGAAGTATGGGACATTGTGTTAAATGATAAATTGGTGTGACAAGTGGGTACGGTAGACGGGGGGGCTGAGTGGTAAAGGCGGGAAAACGATGAGGAGGCAAATCTTCTTCAAAATTAACAAGTTTATTCGAATGAGTATTTAATTCAACTGGATCAAACGGATCCCTTAAAACATCATCGGATAACAAATGGTATCTTTTGGGGGGCCGGGTTTCCCCATTCCCGTTGAGGTCTACCAAGGGGCCGGGCCAAAACGCTCCCGATCTGTCATCGGCCGCAGCGGGGTGCTCCTTACTGTGCACACAGTCCCGCAACAAGGGTGGCGGGCCCAGTCTCCCTCCAGAGGCTTCTGCTGGAACTTGGGCCCTGGTCTGATCACCTTCCGGCCACCAAGGAAATTCTGGGGGTACACCGATACAATCCATTCTAGCGGATCATATACGCGGCCGCTACAACTTGGAGGCAAAGGTTCAGGCAGTAAACCCCTTCCCTGCCCTAAGTTAGGAAAATCCCGCGCAAGGCCCAGTGCGCCTTTGGTCTCGAGCATAGGCTCAGTCTGAACCCCTCGGTTTACACATCGTCCCAGAGCTCCTTCCTCCAGCCAACTAAAAACCCGTGCGTTTCCCTCCTCCTTTATGTCCTCCCACATGATCAGATCAAACTCTGCCCCTTCTTCATCAGCCAGACAGACTTCAGTAGGCTTCCTCTTCATTCCCTCATTCTGCTCTATTTCAACCAAGACGCCCTCCACGCAGCCACTCTCCTTAGTCTGTCCTTTTTCTTCGGAGGACGGCACACTCAGACTCACTCCTTCACAATTGGCTACTGAACTTAAGATGAAAAGAGGGCAAATAAGTTTACATATTTTTATGCTATTTGGGGTAGAATTATTGAATTTGTATTAGTGAAAGAAAAGGGGAAAGCCTTTAAGCAACAATCAATACAATTTTGGAAAGGAGGTTCGTAATAAAAGTATTGCTCCAAGGGGTCCCGTGGGTATGGGAGCGCACTGTGTTTTAGATTGTATTAGTAATCATCTTGTATTCTATTACGTACTTGTTTATGTTGCTCTTTTTTACTGCACACATATTTAGCAACCAAGGGAACTAATCAACAGCAAACAAACAACTGACTTCTTCCAACTAATAAAAGAGAGGGAAAAGAACACTCAGCAGAGAGGCAAGTTTCTCTTTGAAATCAAAGGCTGGAAAGAATGACTAGTTACTGTTAGATAGACAGACAATCACACCACTCCATAAAAGTCCCTTCCAGTCACAGAGAACATACAAGGTTCCAAATAAAATTCAAACAATATGTGTGTTTAGTTTTGTTTTTTTCCTCTTCTATTCCAAAGTGCATATTTAGGTTCTATGAACATAGATAATGAGCTGAAAAACAGAATGAGGAGGAAATATAGCAAACAAAACAAAACTCAAGAGTTCTGTGCTTGATTTGTCTGTATACTGTACTTTGCTTTTCAAGAGAAAAAGACATTAATTTTGCATATATTTGGCTCAAATTATACAGCTCTAAACAGCAGAAAAAACATTGTTTTTGTTTCACTTTTATCTGGATGTGATGAATCATCCAGGAGTTTCAAAATCCTTCCTCAAGTTTCTCATTGAGTTACTGAGTCAAGACAGCCAAAATCCCCAAGGACAAGGAACTGAGCAAATTTTCCTTGCAATGCATACCTAAGTATAGCTGGGCAATGAGAGGAACAACAATCTAAATGTGGATTCATAGCTTTTACTTAGAAAAAGGCTTGCACAAAATCTCAGGGATATTGTGGTAATACAGGTAAAGCACATTATTTCAGATATTGTACAGAACTATTGGAGTTTTCCACAGTGCTGCATTTCTTTTCCTTTATTTTCAGTGCAAGATTCATGAGCCATGTGCTATTTCTGCATTTTTCATTATCCTGCTGTCATGTACCTGACATCCTTATGCTAATATAGGGAATGACCTGTTCTATTCAAAGTAATTCAGAGATAAGTACTGCAGAAGTGAAAAATATGAAGTGCTATTTGTGGACTTGACATTGAAATTTTCTTCTTTTTTCAAATGGAACTTCATAGTAAGTATATATGGCATGTATTTATTCCCTGTTCGGTTTTGTTTCCTCTCTCCAAGCTAAAATTAAAATCTTTGGATATCTTTGATCATGCTACTGGCATACTTATCATCAGTGAGGCAAATCAAAAGAAAATATGACAGGTTTTCTTTCCTGTACAGATTTGCATAATCACTAATCATTTTGCCAAGTATGTAAGTTGGGCTTTATCTTTGATTTCTACCAGGCCTTTCATTCCAATATTCCATCTGTCTCTACAGCTGAACATAGCTGTAGAATTTTAAAAATATTTACAATGGATTAGTCTCCCTTTGCATTTTCCCACTTATACAATTGTTCTATACAGCAGGGAAAATATCATATAAGCATACTTTTGAAGATAATTAGGGAAACTTCATTGATTATGTGTTCATAAATGGAAAGGGAAGTGCACCATTACAAGAAGCATTATAATTTTGGAAGGTGAATGGGAATCCTTAAATGGAAGAGAATTGGTTATATCTCCAATGGTTCCTTGTAGATTCTCAGGTGAACTTGGCAGGGGGTGGGAAGGCTGAGTGACAACACACTGGGGCCTGAGACTGAGAGAAGAGCGTCCTTGAAGACCTTAAAACCCAGATGGAGTTGGGTATCATCAGCACACTGGTGGCACCAGACCACAACATTATCATCACCCTCTTTCAGGTTTTTCATGTACAGTGGTGCCTCACTAGACAGTTACCCCTCATGACAGTTTTTTCGCTAGTATATGTGAAATAGTGCGGGGACTGTGGAACCCTGAGACACTGCACAGGGGTTGAACAGGAGTCCCCTAGCTCCAGTGTCATTCACAAAGTGAAAACACACAAGGGAAAATTCCAGAAGCTGACTCCTTTTTTCATCAATTACAGTAACTACTTCTCATCCAAACATAGAGCAATTGTCAGGGGTATTTTTCAAAAAGTATGAATGGGAGTGAGCAGAAGAGATTATCCTGTAGACCATCTTGATTGCTGCCATTGGTGTTGTCAACATTCAGGCTGCCCTTTGCTATGTAAAGCTCGGTGTCCTTTTCCCCAATGCCAATATGGGCATGATATTGTGCAGCAATATTGGGCCTTTCACTGATTTTTTAAATTGTGGGTGCAGAAGCACGATATCCCACATTCATAAACCAGAGGGTTTTTTGTAAGAATTGAATTACCTGCCTCTTAAAAAGGAGTTTTAATACACATAAGATACACAGAAATTCAGTCAGAAATTGTCCTCTCATAGAATTACCCGGTGGTAGAGGATTCCAGAAGATGAGCACATGATCTGCACTATAGTTACTGGGAGGAGACAGAAGTGAGGACAACCTGGATGTGACTGTAGTCCCTCTGTGCTAAAATATTTTGAAGGGCTGTTTTGGAATTCATGAAATAGTGAGACAAAGGTGTGAGTAGGTACAGGATACACAATGAAGAAACATAGACACTCTTTAACCTCTAGGTTAAACTAATGTTGCCATGCCCGCTCCAACAAATGCAGACAGGAAAGCTATGTTCCAATTTCCAATCCCTTTTTTTTAGTTAGGCAAGCTGAGAAAGAACATTTATTTTGGAACAAAAATATGTCCATTTCCTTTTTGAAGTTAAAAAACAAAAGGAAGAGGTGGGAGTTAGAAAAGAATGCCACTGGAAACCAAGGTCAAAATTATTCATACTATGTGAAAGAAAGATAGGGACAAAAATCAATTCATTGAAATATGGAAGTGGAACAGATACCAAAGACAGCCAGAAAAGCAGAAAAGTGGGTCCTCCATCAAGTCTAGCCTGAACAATCCCTTCAGCCAAAATGAACAATCCCTTCACCTGTGTCTATCCTATCATAAACATGTAATGGAAAAACAGAAATGACCAGAATAGACTATATAGCTGGGAAAAGTGGGGTTGACCAGTAGACAAAGAGGAAAATCTAATGTGATATTAGTTGACTTCATAATGGAAGCCACAACTATTAGTCTGCAAAATCTCAGCAGAGCTCTTAATGACAGGATGTAATAAAAATCATTTGGTCCTTAGCAGGTCTGAAAATTAGGTAAGTACAACATCAGATGAACAATAAGATATGACATGTTATACCATGTCATTATTTATTTTACAAAACTTAAGGTTCCTATTGCATTAAAATAGATTGGCCACTCTAGCAGTCATTGGAGCCTGGGAGGAAAAATTATGAGCACCCACCACTTGTTGAATCATGGCAGATTATGTTACTGAACTTACGCATCAAGCTGGGCCTGGTGAAGAACTTTGTCAAGGTGCCTTTGCCCTCAGATTCATGAACTTCTTCAAGATGATACATTTGGTCATGCACTGCATGGCAAGGAAAAGACAGCATGGAAAGTCTTCCAGTTGGTAGCAATAAATTTTCTCAGAAACAACAAGACAGACAACTACAAGTGGTTATTGGAAAAGATACATTTTTTGGCACTCTCATCTAGATTTTTTTTCCACCAAACTGTGGAGCAATGAGCAATGAGGACAGTGAGCAATTTCACCAGGACACTGCAATAGTGGAGAAACTTTCAAGGCAAATGGAGCCCATTAATGATTGCAGACTATTGCTGGACAGTGACAAGAGATGTTCCATTTAGTGACTACAATAAACAAGCAAAGAAGTGCCAAAACACTGAATAGGACTAAACTATGTATACAACAGTTTTTTGTTTATTGTTTCATTAAAAATATTTATATAAACCTTTTGCTGATTTTTAAAGTGTTGCATGAGCAGGAAAGGTGAAATATTATTTTGTAAAACAAACAGAGTGGACAGAGTGCTGGAATATGGATGGAGGCTCGTAACATTATACAGGAAGCAGCAACAAAAAACATCCCAAAGAAAAGGAAATGCAAGAAAGCAAAGTGGCTGTCCAACGAGGCCTTAGAAATAGCAGAGA
Organism: Pogona vitticeps; assembly: GCF_051106095.1. Lineage (NCBI taxonomy): Eukaryota > Metazoa > Chordata > Lepidosauria > Squamata > Agamidae > Pogona > Pogona vitticeps. Next base: position 126,494,044 of record NC_135785.1, on the reverse strand, counting down.
GGAGAAGGGAAACAAAATGCAAGGGAGATAGGGGAAGCTACAGAAAATTGAATGCAGACTTCCAAAGAATAGCAAAGAGAGACAAGAGGGCCTTCTTAAATGAACAGTGCAAAGAAACAGAGGAAAAGATTAGAAAGGGAAAAACCAGAGATCTGTTTAAAAAAATTTGGAGATATTAAAGGAATATTTTGTGCAAAGATGGACATGATAAAGGACAAAAGTGGAAGGGACCTAACAGAAGCAGAAGACATAAAGAAGAGATGGCAAGAATACACAGAAGAATTATACCAGAAAGATCTGGACATCCCGGACAACCCAGATAGTGTGGTTGCTGACCTTGAGCCAGACATCCTGGAGAGTGAAGTCAAGAGGGCCTTAGAAAGCATGGCTAACAACAAGGCCAGTGGAGGTGATGACATTCCAGTTGAACTATTTAAAATTTTAAAAGATGATGCTGTTAAGGTGCTACATTCAATATGCCAGCAAATTTGGAAAACTCAACAGTGGCCAGAGGATTGGAAAAGATCAGTCTACATCCTAATCCCAAAGAAGGGCAGTGCCAAAGAATGCTCCAACTACTGTACAATTGTACTCATTTCACACGCTAGCAAAGTTATGCTCAAAATCCTACAAGGTAGGCTTCAACAGTATGTGGACTGAGAGCTCCCAGAAGTACAAGCTGGACTCCGAAGGGGCAGAGGAACAAGAGACCAAATTGCTAACATGCACTGGATTATGGAGAAAGCCAGAGAGTTCAAGAAAAACATCTACTTCTACTTCATTGACTATGCAAAATCCTTTGACTGTGTGGACCACAGCAAACTATGGCAAGTCCTTAAAGAAACGGGAGTGCCTGATCACCTTATCTGTCTCCTGAGAAATCTATATGTGGGACAGGAAGCAACAGTTAGACTGGATATGGAACAACTGATTGGTTCAAAATTGGGAAAGGAGTACAACAAGGCTGTATATTGTCCCCCAGCTTATTTAACTTATATACAGAATGCATCATGCAAAAGGCAGGACTGGATTAATCCCAAGCCGGAATTAAGATTGCCAGAAGAAATGTTAACAACCTCAGGCAGGGGGTGGGAGGATGTGTCTCCCCGCACAACATCTGAGTGGCCAGCTAAGCAGGAAGTCAGCAGAGCTCCTGGTGGCATTGGTGGGAAGAGTGGGAACTTTGCAGCACCAGGACACATGAGTGGATAGTCTAGTCCTGGGGGCTGGACCCTCAATAGGTTCAGCTGGAATGGGGATATTCATATTCATTTACATATACAAATATCCCCATTTCTAATCATGCATCTAAGAAGCAAGCAAGATCTTAGGTCTAGCTCAGCCCCAGAAGTCCCTCATGTGGAATTTCCTGTGTTTGCTGGAACTAGTCACATTTTGACTCTGCACAAGGTTCTTTAAAGCTTGAGACAAACTCCTTCTTGGGGAGGAATGGCACTCAGGCTGTTATTGCAGCATTAAACAGATACCACAGATGCAGTCATTTTTATTCCCTTGAACACATGGAGAAGAGAGCATGGCAAACACTAGAGGAAGAATTGTTCCATTTGACTTTGTGGGGGATTTATTTAATATTCAAAACCAGAATTATGAAGTTATGTTGACTTTGTTCCATGCTTTTATTTGTGGAAGAAAAATACGATGGAAGAATATGGAAGGGGGGAGGACTGTTATGAATCTGAATCTGAAAAGAATTATTCAGATGCAGATAAAAGAAACAAATGGGCTCCAAAGTATTTTTATTATTTCATTGGATGCAACATGCTCCATCAGGACTTCTAGAATCAGCAGCCATGCCTGTTATTGACATGTCTGTAGCTGTTATTGTATCATCTGAAAGCGTCTCCTTGTTTAGTACTGCTACCCTGAGGGACAGAATAAAAAAAGAACTGTGACAAGCAAGTGACTTTATGCCACCAAACCCAGGCACATCATGGGATCACTTTCCTGTCTCTGCTGTGAGGAAGGCCACAAAAGTATTGTTTTATTATCTTCATTCGCAGCACAAGTTGCTATGAATACTAATGAAGGGCAGCTTCAGTGAGGCAAAGATAACTGGAGAGAAAGCATAGGGTGAAGGAAAATAAAGTGACTTTCTCAATGGCTCTTCTTATCATATGCTATTTCGAGTACCATACTGACTGCTACTCTATTACCACTTACTTAAGATTTAAAGGGGGTGGGGGGAAGAGATAGGTAAGGCTGACGAGCTGATTTACAAGCTCTGACTGATTTACTTCTCGCTACATCATAGTTTATATTGTCTTATCCCATGTCACATTACCAAGCACACAATTTTTCACTGTCTTGAAGCTATTGCAATCCTACAGTTTCAGACTTGAATCAGAGGCAGCTGAGGCTCAAACATATTACTTCCTGGATGACCTTTGTTCAGCCATTGGATATGCCTAATAAAAAAAGAAAGAGAAAAGCCATGTAGCCTTTGTCTGAAAGCAAATTAGGTAAAGGGGGCAGTGCTCATCCCATTTTTCAAGTCGTAGAGCCAGCACTTGTCTGAAGACAGTTTCCATTGTCACATGGCCAGTGTGACTAGAGAACACCGTTTTACCTTCCCACCAAAGTGGTACCTATTTATCTACTCGCATTTGCATGCTTTCGAACTGCTAGGTTGGCGATGAGCTGGGACAAAGCGATGGGAGCTCACTCCGTCGCGTGGATTCGATCTTATGACTGCTGGTCTTCTGACCCTGCAGCACAGGCTTCTGTGGTTTAGCCTGTAGTGCCACCACGTCCCTACAGAAAGCAGATTTAAATCTCACAAATAAGTGAGCTTTCAAATCCTACAGGACTCTTAGTTAGTTAGTTAGTTAGTTAGTTAGTTAGTTAGTTAGTTAGTTAGTTAGTTAGTTAGTTAGTTAGTTAGTTAGTTAGTTAGTTAGTTAGTTCATTTGTTGGTTCTCCACTTTTTTTCCTTAAAAGTACCCAAGGTAGCTTACATCACTGAAAGACAGTATAAAAGCTAACAACAGTGAAAATACAAATACTAATCAATACTACTAGGATCAAACAAATATACTAAAAAAATAAGCAACACAAAAATGCTTTCAAAGCAGTAAGGTACCACAATCCATTAAAAAAACCCACTCAAGCAGCCAGTAACTCAGGGAAAGCTTGGCTGAAGAGAAACATTTTCACTTGCTTGTGGAAGGACAACAAAGATGGGGGCAGCTTGGACTCTTGTGAGAGGGAGTTTCAAAGTCTGGGAGTAGAAACAAAGAAGGGCAGGTGAGAGGCACAGAAGAAACAGAGAAGCCATCTAAATAATCTTGCTCCTACTTAATTAAGTAAAAGGGTGGTCATGTCCATTTTTCCTGCCCTCTGACAGGCTCACTATTGTGTGCCTGATACTCCAGTGACTGGGTGGCATACTTGAATGCACTAGGGGAGGCACCGTGAAGGGGAAAATCCGCTGCAGAATTCCCTTATGCACTTGGTATTTTAACACTTCGATTTTGCAATCTGAGTTCCTGAAAGAGAAGTGGATTTATCAGATGAGAAACATCTGTACTTATGCTGTTAGTCTCTTTATACAGTTCTGCTTTGCATTTTGCTGAGCAGGACAGCCCCTCCAACCTGTTACCACAATGAAACACAGACATAATTCTTAGAAGGAAAGGAATGCAACACTATTGGTTACAGCAGCAGGTGTTTGCTGTAAATTGAGGATGGGTCCAGCGTATTGAGAGACCCGCTTGCTTCTTGATGCTGCCCACCTATCAGTGGTTCACTGAGAGTGACAGACCATGGAGGCCATGCAAGTGTATTCCACTCTGTGACTCCTTGTCATGCAGGGACTGGGGCAGGCCTATGGCCCTTGAGCTAGTCCAAACCACCCTGCCCCCAGCTCCTGTTATGGAGATTCCTTAAGTCCTGCAGCCTGTTAACACCACCTGGATCCACCTCAATGCCCCAAACTGCCACAAGAGCTGGGTTCTGCTCAGCTCCCACCTGACAACTGCAACTGCAACCAAATGGCTATGGCTTCTCTAACATTTGTTAACCACAGATCATCACCCAAGTTTGAGAGGTGAACTCTATCAATATGGAAAAGATGCACCTGCTTATATGAAATGCGCATTTGCCAGACCCAGCAGCCACCATGTGACCTACCAAACGTGTCATCTTCTGCCTTGCTATGTCTACCTGGGGCCTCAGCACACAAACCACTCAAAGAGGTTGGAAAATGTCAATGGTTGTGTGAGAGAGGTGTATTAATTCAAAGTCAGCCTTAATGGAATATGAGAAATCCAACCCCTTCATGGTTGGCAGGTCATTCTCCCCAGTTGTATCAAGGTGCCATCAGGTAATCCAGTGAAGTAGATTTGGTGACATATCCAGGGCTAGAGTTGGTTCCAGTGAATTCTTCGATGTCCCATCAAACTGAGGTTGACCCATCCACACAGGCCCAAGTCACACCCCCAGCTGCTTGCCTCCTCATATTTTGCAGCATAGTGAACAATGCTGTGACTGATTATCCAGATTTTCTACTGGCCAACTGGGGTGGAGGCAGAGACAGAAGAATATCAGTAGTTAGCCAGGGTTGTGTGAACGCATGTCCTTTGAAGTAGACATCCTGCCAACATAGGGCCCACCTCCAGTCCTCCCTTTTGGGTCCTGTCACTAATTCCCCTACCCAGAATGCACCAAAGAAGGATAGTGCAAAAGCTGCCATGAATGTCCTGCTTCATATTGGGACCAGCATATATAGCTCAGCTGCAGCAGCAGCACCCCAAGAATGCACAATGTGATGGGCCTACATGGATTTGGGGCTCTGGGGTTTGCCCATTCACAGTCCTCAAGGGCTGCCTAATTAGAAAGAATGTGCAAAGTCCTGGGAAGCTGTGGAATTGGCAAAAGAAAGAGATTCTCACCAAGTGAGGGCACATGGACTTGTGAGCCCTTGTGTGTGAACAGATTGGATGCACCACAGGACCTGCACCTGCAGTGTAGAGCCACTAGCACTGGAAGGCTCCCCTTGCCCTAACATAGGCTTTAAAGATGGACAGGGCAACTGAATCACATACTCCCCAGATCACATCTTGCATCCAAGGGTCCAAAGACCCTCCAGGAATGGATCAGGCTTGGTATTTGTGTGCAGCACTAGAAGCCAGAATCTCCTCTCCTGGGAACAAGATGAGGCATCTGGAATACTATTATTCAAGCCTGAACAAATTTTTGCCACAAACATAATGTTTACCTGGAGGCATAAGAAAACTAGCCTCTGGACTAGGTGCATGATGCACTCTGACCAGGATGATTGGCACAACTGCCACCACTGCTTGGTTATCATATCAGAACTTTACCAGTTTATTGCTAAACTCCGTCATCCATAAGGTGATGGCCATCACAATGAGGAAGAGATCAAGGAAGGTTACATCCTTGAGGATACCCATTTTGTGCCAGACTTGGGGCCACTGCTGCTTGCACCATTGCCCATCAAAATAAACTCTGAAGCCCAAACTTCCAGTTGCATCAGATTGCATCTGTAGGTTGTTTCCAGTCTCCCAAGGTTGCTGCCAGATTGTTGTACCATTATATTCTGCTGGGAAGGCATGGTGATCCTGACATATGGTGTGGCATGGTGACTCCTGCCATAGCCCTTGCTAACAAAATGCCCTTTCTGGGGATACCATTCTGCAACCAAAATTCAAGCAGCCTAAGACCACCTGCAGTTTCTTTAAGATGCATTTTTTTTTTACATTTCAGCAAAGGTGCAATTAAATCTTTGATGACCTCTAATTTCTCCTCTGGGAAAAATGATGTGCCTGCCTCCATATCCAGCTGGAGGTCTAAACAGACCACTCTGGTTGCTGGCCCTTCCATTTTTTTTCCTGGGCAAGTGGGACCCCCATCTCTGGCTAGCTCCTTGAACAATCTCAGAATGTTAGAACAATCAAGAGAACTCATGTTCCCCATAAAAAGAACATCATCAAGATAATGTGTAACACTCTGAGTTTGCCCATGCCTTGAGTGCCCACTCTAAACATGTTTCTGCAACATGAATGTTTCAAAAGTCACACATGAGACTGAGAGCACAATTGGCATAGTTTTGTCCATACTGTATACCAATTGCCCTGAAAGTTGAGGCCCAGCAGGGAAAAATCCCCTGGGTAGACTTGGAGAAGGCAAAATGACTACTGTATGCCATACTTGGCCAGGGGGGACTGAGACCCATACCTTCTAACAAGCACCACTCCCTGTTCAAAGGAGTATAATACACAGTGCAATATCCTATGGGAATATAATCATTCATTGAAGTTCCTTTGGGATATGACACATGGTGGATAAGACAGAATTCATCAGGGTTCTTCTTGGGAACCACCCCTAGGGGAGAAACACACAAATTGGGGAGGGGAGGAATCAGGAAAGGCCCAGCCATATGCCCAGCTGATACCGCCTTCTCAATCTTGGCGGCCACCACCTCTGGCATCTCCCTGACATATCTATCCAGACATGTGGACTGGTGTAATGGATTAAAAAAAACCAGGGTGAAACCCTCCCAATGGTATAATACCACCTTCCTGTTCAGGTAAGCCAGTTGGAAGGATCATAGGGATGACAACCTGATAGGTGTATTAGCCGGGGTCATTAGGCTGTTGTCCTGGAGAGGAGCTTTATCTGGCAGGCCCTGGGGTAGCAGCTGAGGTGGTGCCCACATTAGACCCACCCTCCTTTCTAGTATCACCTTTTGAGAATTGTCTGGCAAGGTGAAGGGGCTGCTGCGTGTGACAACCCCAGACCTACTGGGATATGCCACACGTTAACTAAGCTGCCACCAACCATTCCCTGTAAGGAGTCACACAGACCAGGAATGGATTTTCAACAAATAAAAGAATAAGGTTTATTCAAATAACACACAGGGAAAATAAAATGATCAAGTGAATAAGATACAGTAACGTGGATTAGTCTCAATCATACATATACCAGTTTGGTTCACACAGAACACCTTTAAATAAAGCACAGACCCTGAACCTATCAGTTCTGGCTACCCATACAGACACCTGAACCTATCAGGTAGGTACTGACTGACACACAGTAGTACCCTGTCTGACACACAGACTCCCACACCAGCTTCTTCTCTCAGCTCTCCTTCAGCTTCTTCTCCACACAAGCTCCACATATATATACAGTACAGCCCCTCCTCCTGATGTCCCGCCTTACACTCCCCATAGGATGGAACTTTCCCTCCAACCCATGACAGACAGGTAACATCAGTGCTGTATGTAACACCTCCCCTCTTTATAAGTTGTTTTGTAGGGGGAAAGCTAAAGTGCTTTTCTCCAAAAAACAACCTGGATCCAAAACATACAAAAACAGTTATACAATAACATACAATAACATACTTACTCTAGGATAAACATATCAATTAGGCATTTAAACATTTACCATTTACAATACATCAAGTTACCTTTATTCATACAAACCAAGCATGTTTAATAAACAAGTACATTTAACCTTTGGTCACCAAAATATATACATAGTCCATGTTTCTTCGCCGTCTTCATTCTTCGGGTCTTCTTGACAAGGCGTCAGCAACACAGTTCACTGACCCTCTGACCACCTTCACTTCAAAGTCATAGTCTTGCAGGTTTAAAGCCCACCTCATAAGTTTACTATTGTGGGTTTTCATTGTCTTTAACCATTGCAGTGGTGAATGGTCAGTGCACAGAATAAAATGTCTTCCCCAGATGTAAGGCTTGGCCTTCTGGATCGCGTAGACTATGGCCAGGCACTCCTTTTCCACGGTTGCCAAATGTCTCTCATCTTTCTGGAGTTTCCTACTCAGGTAGGACACTGGATGCTGGTCACCATTTTCATCCTCCTGGCAAAGAACTGCTCCTACCCCGCTGTTAGACGCATCGGTGTAGATGATGAACTCCCGGTCGAAGTCTGGAGCACGCAGCACTGGATAGTTGATGAGGGCCTCCTTCAACCTCTGGAACGCCTCCTCACAGTCGCTGGTCCACGGGATGCGGTCATCAGTCTTCTTCCGTGTCAGATCGGTCAGCGGAGTCGCTATCTCGCTAAACCTCGGGATGAACTTTCTGTAGTAGCCCACCAACCCAAGAAATTATTTGACTTTTTTCTTGGTGTTGGGTCTAGGCCAATCACGAACTGCTTCTGTCTTGGCCTCTAGGGGTTTGATCACTCCTCCCCCTACTATGTGACCCAAGTATTTTATTTCTGGGCTACCCAGCTGCAGTTTGTTCTCTTTGCAGGGCCTAGGCCAAAGCACTTCCTCCCCTGGGTTAAAGCGCCTCTCTCTGGCTCTCTGGTCATCCCAAGCTCTCTTTCTGACCTTTTGAGCTTGCAGGGTCTCTGCTGCTAGCTCTAGGTTTCTCTTTAGGTCATTCCTTAAAGAGTCTATATATGTCACAACATCTTGTGGGTCATCCTGGGTGATCTGCTCCCAATTTTGTTTGATTAGATCAAGTGGACCTTTCACCCTTCTCCCAAACAAAAGTTCAAATGGACTGAACCCGGTACTGGCTTGTGGCACTGATCGATAAGCAAACAAAAGGGATTGCAGCTTCTGGTCCCAATTGTTTGGATTCTCTGCCAAGTAAGCCCTAATCATGCGCATCAGAGTCCCATTGAACTTCTCCGTTAACCCATTACTTTCAGGGTGATAGGCAGTGGTTTCCTTGTGTTTAATTCCACAGATTTGCCATAACCGTTTCATGAGCTTCGATGTAAACGATGCGCCCAAATCTGTGATTATTTCTGAGGCAAATCCCATCCTGGACATATACCCCACCAAGGCATCTGCCACTGTGTTGGTTTCAATGTTAGTCAAGGGAATGGCTTCAGGGTACCTCGTGGCATGGTCCACAATGGTGAGAATGAACCTGTTCCCCCTCTTTGTGGCCTTGGGCAAAGGTCCCACAATATCCACCCCTATACATTTGAACGGAGTGTCAATCACAGGCAAAGGGCACAACTTTGCTTTGGTCCTGTCACGGTTATTCCCCTGCCTTTGACACACATCACATTGTTTACAGAACTCCTTGATCTGCTTCCCTATCTCAGGCCAGTAAAAATTCTGTGTGATTCTCTGCTGTGTTTTGTTCACCCCTAAGTGCGCAGCAAACATGTCAGAGTGCCCCCTTTGTAAGATCATGGGGCGATACTTTTCAGGTACCACTAGCTGGCTTCTGATCCCATCTCCCCCTTTTGAGATATTCCTCAGGGTCTCTCTATATAAAATTCCCTTTTTCTCTCGAAATCTCACTGGGGTTTCAGGTGTTAGCTGGGCGTCTGTCACCTGTTCAAAACACTTTTGGAGAGTGGCGTCTGCCTTTTGCTCTTGGCCAAATTTGCTGTTTGTGGTTAAGGTTTCCACCACAGCTTCGGAACTCCCTTCTGCTTCCGTCTCGGGCTCATCAGTACCCCCCTGAACTGTCCCCGTGGTGGCTTGTGAGCGTGTAATCACTAGCACCCGTTTCACATGTTCAGCCAGGTCATTTCCCACGAGCACGGCTGCTGGCAGAGTCGATGAAATTGCTAGCCGCCAAACTCCCCTCCAGCCTTGAAAGTTCACAGGTACCTCAGCTACTGGCAGCGAGATCACCTGTCCCTCAATCCCTGCCACCTTTAGGCTCTCATTCGGGATTATATACTCCCTAGGAATAATATCTGGATGGCACAGGGTCACCTGGGAACAAGTATCCCTTAGCCCCCTATACTGATGGTCAAGTATTCCTACGTCCACCCCTGCGGTTTCAAACAACTGTGAACCTGTTCTCACTAGTAAGCAGCGCTTGACCTCCACAAGAGGACCATTTTCCTCAGCCTGATCAGCAGATGTAACTGTTCCAGATTGAGTAGCCATGGCAACAGGCTCCCTCAGTGGCAAGGAGCTTTGCTCTGTCTGGACACAGAACACAGCTTTTGGCTTGGTTCCACTCAAATCATGAGGCACATTTCCTTTTAGCTGCTTTAATTTCTCACACTCTGAGATTAGATGGCCCTTTCCTTGACAGAAATAACATTTTCTGCTGTACTTGGAGTCTTTCTCATCTGGTTTTGGTTTTCCCTCCAAAATCTGAGGTCTTTGTGGTTTCATGTCTGAGGGCTTCCCTTCAACATGGGCCCCTCCCACTTGCTGGTTTTTCCCTGGTCCCTGAGAGTACTTGCTGTAGGTTTCTTTAGGTTTACCTATCGATTTCCCCTCACCTAAGGGCTTTCTTATTTGGGAAATAAAATCTGCGATCTCGGCCGCTTCTGCCACAGATCTAGGTTTCCTTTCCCTCACCTGGAACTTCAGTTCCCCATGCAGGACTGAATAAAACTGTTCCAGAGCTATCAGGTCTTTGAGCTGCTGAAAGGTCTCTGTTCCCTCCTGAGATAGCCATTTCTCTAGCAGCCTCACCAGTTGTGCCCCCACTTGGGTAAAAGTCTGCTCTGGTTTCTTGGTGAGTGACCTGAATCTTTGCCTCAGCTGTTCCGCATTTATCCCATGTCTGGCAAACACCAGTTTTTCAAACTCAGCGAAATCTTTTAGCAGCTCCTCTGGCATCTCTGCATAGACTTCTGCCAGGCTGCCACTGATTAAAGATCGCATGATGGTCATCTTCTCAGTTTCCCTTACTGAGAAGTCCACAAACGCTCTTTCCACTAGGGAAAAGAACACCTCAGGGCAATCTCCCTTGTGGTATACAGGGAATTTCTTCAGGTCAGTTTTAGACAATTGGCCTCCCTCAGAATCTCTATTGTTATTATTGTTCTGATTCATCAGTTCCAATTTTCTTAACTCAAACGCCATTTTCTCTCTCTCCAATCTTTCTTCTCTTTCCATTCTCTCTCTCTCTAATCTTTCTTCTCTTTCCATTCTCTCTATTTCAAATTGCCTTTGTTTCTCTCTTTCCTCCCTTCTTTCTCTCTCTAATCTTTCCTCCATTTCCCTCACCCTCAGTTCATGCTGTTGGGCTAGGAGCATTTTTCTGAGCTCTGGGTTCTGTTCTCCCGTGCTGTCATCCTGCACTGAGCCAAATTCATCCTCAGAACCTTGGTCTACCTGGGGTTCCCTCACTTCACCCATTTCTGCCATTTGGCTTCGAGTCAAGGGCATAATCCCCCCCCAGAACAGGCTGCTTTCAAAAGTCAAGCCTCAAAATAAAGCGACCACTTTTTTTTTCTTTTGCCTCAGAACCAGCCTTCTATAGATTGCTGCTGTTCTTTCAGCACTAACTTGCAACTGTTGCCAGCCAGAGTCCACCCCCCTCTGCTAGGCCTCTCAGCAGACAGGCTAGATCACTGCTACTTCACTCAGCTTTGCCTCAGCCTTTTCCCGCCAAAACAGGTTGCCTCAGAGCTCCCTAATCTAGTCCCACCAATCTGAGGTCACACGTTCTTCCACTAGCCTACCTCCCCGTGAGGTAAGCCTAGAAGATTACCTACGCGCTCTCAGATTGTCCCTGACTAGACCCCCCTTGCTCTGGGCACACTTGCCAAGGCTTTGCTGGACCACTGGAAAACTGGACCAGTCGTATCCCACACGCTGGACACCAATCAATGTGACAACCCCAGACGTACTGGGATATGCCACACTTTCACTAAGCTGCCACCAACCATTCCCTGTAAGGAGTCACACAGACCAGGAATGGATTTTCAACAAATAAAAGAATAAGGTTTATTCAAATAACACACAGGGAAAATAAAATGATCAAGTGAATAAGATACAGTAACGTGGATTAGTCTCAATCATACATATACCAGTTTGGTTCACACAGAACACCTTTAAATAAAGCACAGACCCTGAACCTATCAGTTCTGGCTACCCATACAGACACCTGAACCTATCAGGTAGGTACTGACTGACACACAGTAGTACCCTGTCTGACACACAGACTCCCACACCAGCTTCTTCTCTCAGCTCTCCTTCAGCTTCTTCTCCACACAAGCTCCACATATATATACAGTACAGCCCCTCCTCCTGATGTCCCGCCTTACACTCCCCATAGGATGGAACTTTCCCTCCAACCCATGACAGACAGGTAACATCAATGGTATAATACCACCTTCCTGTTCAGGTAAGCCAGTTGGAAGGATCATAGGGATGACAACCTGATAGGTGTATTAGCCAGGGTCATTAGGCTGTTGTCCTGGAGAGGAGCTTTATCTGGCAGGCCCTGGGGTAGCAGCTGAGGTGGTGCCCACATTAGACCCACCCTCCTTTCTAGTATCACCTTTTGAGAATTGTCTGGCAAGGTGAAGGGGCTGTTGCGTTCCCCAATTACAAGGGCAAGACATCTTGGTGTAAGGCCCAAAGCAGCTCTCACAAACGTGCTCAATGTTAAACTGCTGCTGCTGACACTTCCCCATGTTAAATTCCCAGCAAACTCATCTCGTGAGGTCCCTATGATTCCCCAACCTGTCTGTTCTGGTTCCATCCCCTTGTTCCTTGACTCAGGACCCCACTTTCAGCAACCATATTTTATCATGAAGGAGATCCTACCTAGCATGGGGTGATTGAAAAGTTCATTTCCTGAAAACCACGCCATAATTTAGTGCTATTTCATCCCCTGATAGAGTTCTGTCTCTCACAACTTTATTGTAGTGGTTGGTTAGGTGCCATCCCCTGGGGGATATGCAGCCCGAACCACCCCCATATACACCCCGTAGCTTGCCAACCAGTTGCTGAATATTCTCTCTGTCTCCCCTTTTTTGCCTCCTTTTTCCCATGCTTGGTTCCATTTGTTCTTCCCTCCTTCCCCTCAAGGGCAATTAATGTGAAAACATTCACACAGTTTCCATCTAGGATACTTTCCCTGCATCTCCACAGGGTCTTTGTTATCCATAAAGGATGTCTGAGTGCTGGGCCCGGGTCTTTAGCCAGTCTCCCCCTTCCCTCTGTGGTTATTTGCGGGGGGGCAGAATACCTCCGAGTTGCCTGAAGTGACAGCCCTGGGACATGTGCTGCCACCCTCCAATTGTCCTCAAAATCATCATGAATTTCCTTGTCTAAGGAAGATTCACTCAAGGAGCAGTCAGTGGAAGATGACTCTGCAAACCTTTTGGATCATTGCCTAATGTGGTTGGTGGTCGATCTCATTTTCTTCTTTAGCTTCCTGGGCTTTAGGCTGCTATCCTTTGATTCACTGCCCCGCGTCTCCTGGTGGTTGTCCACATCCTACATCCTCTGCCAATGCCCCCTTCAGGAAGCTCTGGGTGTAGCACCTCCTGATCATATCCTAGCCAGTGACCTGAACTGCTCTTGGAGCTGGGATAGTGTCTGGGAGATATTATCAAACACTACCTGGTCAGCCCAGCCTATGGAGATGGTGGTGACTGAGCTTGTGGATTCACCTTGGCACAAGGGACTTGTGTGCACTCTCCTTCTGCAGTTGTTCCCTGAGTGGCCCCCACAATGCCTCCAACATGCTGTTGGGCACCCTGGAGGCTGCCCTTGGAGCAGCATTCTTGGGGGGTGCTGGGGAGTGCAATAGAAGTGTTAGGTTGGGTTGCCCCCTTCTTTGGTGACCTAAAGAGGAACCCACTGTCTCCTCCCTGCCTCCTGAGAGGCATGGTTGATGAACTCTTTGAGGACCTCTGAGGCCAAGTGGGGCCTTCTTAACTTGATGATTGCCCCTTAGGGGGTTCAATAGGGGCATTGTGATCCCTTTCCCACTGATCAGCAACCTGCCTTTTAGGAGTTAGGATGATGAGTGTGTAAGATGATGAGGAAACCCTCCCTCCCAAGTTCAGGCTGGCTGAGTGGGGCAAGGTTTAGCTCTCTAATGTGGTATAGAGGCAGATACTTCTGGAGGTATATATAGTAGGCCCCCCCATATCCGCTGGATCAATAACCACTTATTCGCTTATCCGCTGGCTGAAAATATGTACTAAAATATTAAATGAAAATACTGCACTATACTTAAAAATCTCAAAGTAACCTCCCTCCAGAGCAGTGTCTGTCCATCTTTTAAAACTCAGAGCTGGATTGGCTGTTGAGGTAGAAGGAGTGCAAGCCTTAAGCCAAACTGCCTTATGGGAGAGATTTTCCATCCTCCTCTCCTTCCTTCCTTCCATCCAGGTCCTTTCGCAAGACTCCAGGGCAAACAGGGAAATGAATCATTCATTTTTTTGAAGAAGAAATGCTGCAGAGCCACTGAGATTCTATGTATGTGTGAGTGAATGAAAAAGAGAGAAAAAGGTTTGTCTTCAGTCTTTAACACATTGGTGAAGGAGAGAAGGCTTCAGCTCAGCTTTTACCAAGATCCCATCGAGATAAAAATCAATAGTACAGGGAAGTCATGGGTCCAACAGATTTTGTTACAGCGTTTGCAATAAACCATGTTTTTCACCATCCACCGGGGGGGGGGGAGTGGAACCAATTCTGTGGGGGTCTCTCTGTATATCCTGATGTTACCAGTGGGCCTGAGTGCCCAAAGCCAGTCCTTGCCAATCTGGGCTTCCTCCATCTCTTCCCCCACCAGGTTGGCTGCTGTCTCCTTCTCTGCCATCACCTGTTGGCCTCTGCTTCCAGCTGCTTCTTCTTGTTGCCTCCTCTGATGCCTTTTGCCATGTTCTTCTTGTCATCCACCTTTCCATCAAGTCCCTGCATGCCATCTTCAGAAGCCACCAAACCACAAACAAGCCAAGGAACTTCCTCAGCTCTGTTAAAAACAGAGGGGGTGAGGGCAGCGTGAAACCTCTCCCCTTCTTTGCAGCTCCAACAAGAGGGCACCACATTACCCATGTCCTCCCCTCGGCCCCTGGACCCTGCCAGCTACATCACTGGTGCTATTCCCTGTTGCATAGGATGTAGCACACACATCTAGTCCATTTGTAGTTGTTGGCAATAACTTATTGTTTAGTCCATTTACATTCTCCTCTCACAGCATATATTTAACCAAAAACATAAGCTCCTTTTTTAAAAAAATATGTGCAGGACAAGCTGTGACAGAATAAATTAATTCACTGTGTGGTTAAGTAAGAGTGAGACGTCTGCTATGTGCTGCAGAATTTTAAACAGTGATTCTTGGCATGAGA
Organism: Pogona vitticeps; assembly: GCF_051106095.1. Classification (NCBI taxonomy): domain Eukaryota; kingdom Metazoa; phylum Chordata; class Lepidosauria; order Squamata; family Agamidae; genus Pogona; species Pogona vitticeps. The sequence continues at coordinate 126,479,011 of NC_135785.1, read as the reverse complement.
AATATATTTTTAAAAAACATGACATTGTCTCCATTTTCATCCATGAAATCTGAAAGATTATGAAGATCTAGCTTTGTGTAACAGGAAACAAAGCTATAAGATCAAGACCTTGACTGGATCCCTGGAAAACACTGCCATGGCTGTCACATCTTCAAAGTCACAAAAGGAAAACAAACAGACCTGTGGGCCAATGTGGGGCACGTGTTCCTCTAATCTGGATCTTAATATATTTGAAATGTCAGCAGCCTTTCAAATGGAAACAGACCACAAAATCATGTCTCTCCAAGCTTTATTAGTATTTTGCCTAGTCCAGGTAACTTTTCCAGCAGGATACACAAGGTTTTGATTAATAAAAAGATTTCCCTGTCTTACTTTCAATACGTGTGGCAGCCCACGTGCTGCAGACTTTTGCAGATGTAATAGAAACACACTGAAATTGACAAAAATAAATTACATAATGGCTGAGATGAAATCTGTGATCTGAATAGCTGAAGAGGATTTCCAAACTACTTAATTATCTGCTCTGTTCACACAAGTATGAGGCATCTCTGCTCACTTTGACTAAACAGAAATGTGTCCCTTTGCTAAATCAAACAGTGACAAATAAGAATGTCACACTGTGTGGTTTCTAGCACAACTTGTTCAGCAGAGTGATATAAGCCTCATTATGATTGCATTATCCATGTCTTCTAGGAATAACATGATGCAATTCATATCATGCATGATGTAATAACAGCTTCAGATTGCATCATTCATTGTTCTGCCTAAAAAGCAAGTACTGTTCAAACCTAGCCAGAGATTTATTCACAGATCCACTTAAATATGTATTTTAGTCATTTCTGGTTAAAATTCAGATCCCTTCCCTTTATAACTCACTTATCTTCTGCCATTCCCAAATCAAGGGTTGCATATACTGATCCAATAGCATATTTTAAAAACTAGAGCCAATCATCCATTTTAAGCATCATTTCCATTCTCTGTGACCCAGAATTAGCATAGTTTGACTACATTTATTTCAGAAGCATTTTGACTGTAGGCCACTGTTATCTTTTGACAAAAGCTCATATCAGAGCAATAAAACATCTTCACTCAACTGATTGCTATCTGGCATTGCATGACATGTGTTTTTCTTGAAAATACAAAATATGCATATAAAATAGTTGGTGTGAACACTGGAAAATAAAAGCACAATTTTGTAAACAAAATAAAGATGAGGATTGCATAAGTAAAAGGGTACTGCAAGGACCCAGGTTAAGGTCCTACTGACATTTGCCACTTACCTTTAAAATCAGACCTTCTGTGGGGGCTCTAACCAGCATTCTTGCCTTCCTTGGCTGACCCAGGAGAGCACTGTGTGAGAGATAGTGACTGCTGCCATCTTCCAGGGACTGCATGCTCTCCCTGTGGGAGTCTGGTCTGAGCCTTCCTCTGAGCTGCCTCCACCTTCCCCTTCTACTAACATTTGAACATTTTCCACCTGGCTGGCTGAGATGAAGTCTTTTAAAATGGGAGCTTCTGCAGGGGTAGATCCACCATCAGCATGGCCAACAGCAAAGAGGGTTTGCCCCTTTTGGGGGAGACATGAGGGCAATGGCCAGATATTCTGCCCAAAGGGACAGTGTTTGCATAATTACCTAAATTGATAAGGTCATTGCTTGTTGTAGGAGGAATCTGCCATGAAGGGGAACAGGGGGCTGCCATTGAAATAATACATGGTAGAGGGAGATACAGAGAGGGAAGACAACTACATCATTATAGGAGTGGGGGAAGCAACAGGATTCCGGTTAACCCCAAATTGTCTTCCAGTTCAGACAGCCTAGTTACTCTTGGCAATGCTCCCTCTGGGTTACCCTTGGCAATGGTCCCTCTGGGTTAAAAGTGCTCCTGCTGAACACCAGGCCAGTGAACAGGAAAACATCAGCCATCCAGAATTGGATCACGGATGAACTTGTTGGCCTGGCTTGTATTACAGAGATCTGATTGGAGGAAGCTGGAGAAGTTAGTCTTGATCAGATTTGCCCAAAAGAGGACTCTGTGCAACAGTAGGCCTAGCCTGGGGGTCAGAAAAGTGGAGTTTACCATAATTCTACTCACCTCATCAGGTGCCCTGTCTTACAGTGCCTTGGGTTCAAATGTGTATAATTGGAAGTGGGTGTCCAGGATAAAGGATTTTTTTGGTATGCTGCCCACCCCACCACTCAATAGTATCCCTTCCTGAGCTGGCTGAGTTAGTATTAGAGGTGATGCTGAAGTTCTCTAGACCTGTAATACTGGGGGACTTCAATATCCATGCTGAGGTCACCTTATTAGAAGTGGCTGCATGTCCTCCACAACAACCATGGGTTTGTCTCAGATGGTATTTGACCACACATGTTGCAGGACATACTAGACCAAGTGTTATGTATTGAAAAGGATGATGATAATTTTGGTGTGAGGAATTCTCTGTAGTTCTGTTATTATGATCAGATCATTACCTGGTGAGGTTTAGAATTACTGGAACCTTTAACCTCTGCAGGAGTGGAGTACCAATTAGGATGGTCCACCCCAAGATCCAACTAGAGGAGATTCTTCTTCTCCTGGCAGGCAATCTGACTTGGCAGGTTGACTTCTAGAATGGGGAAATGGCCAGGTTTGTGGACACAATCATATGTAAGCATCCCCTTCCACAGAATAAATCCTGGGAACTGCTGGTGATTAAACAAGTGGGATAGAGACTAGAGTGACAATGCTTGAAAACTCAGAGTGAATTTGACTGAACACAGGCTAGAGCTCATTTAAAGACCTATTCCATGGCAGTGGCTGTAGTGAAGAAAGGAATCTTTTATGTCATCATTGCATCCTCACAGTGTTGTCCAGTAGAGTTGTTTTGAGTGGTCTGAGACCTAATATATGCCCCTCCGAAAGAAAAAGATGCTGATCACTCATTAACCTGCTGTGAGGAATTTGCATGACACTTTGCAGGCAAAGTCACTTGGATCCACTCTGACTTGGATGCTGTAGCTGACAGAGCTCCCGTGGATGCAACTTTGGCCCCTGCTTGTCCCATTACATTTCTGTTGGTGCAGCCTGAGGATGTGAAGTGGATTACTCTTGGAGAGGTGAAAACCACCACATGTGTGCTAGACCCTTGCCATTCCTGGCTTATAAAAGCAGCCAGAGGAAGAATGGCCAAATGGGTAAGTGGAGTGATGAATGCCTCCTTGCATCAGGGTAGGATCCCATCACTGAAAAAGCCCTCATTGAATCCCCCTTTCCTGGACAAGCCAGCCTTTGATGCCATTGACCTTGGTATCCTTCTGGACCATATTTTTGGGACTCTTTTATAGTGATTTCAGTCCTTCCTGGAAGGGAGAACTCAGAAGGTGGTGCTGGGAGACCTCCCCCTCAACACCCTGGCCATTGGTGTTCCTCAGGATTCTATTTTACCCCCTGTGCTTTAACATCTACATGAAACCTCTGGGAGAGGTTGTCCAGAGTTTTTGAATTTGATGTCACCAGTAGGCTGATGACACTCAACTTTCCAACTAATTCCAAGGAAGTCATTTTGGTTGTGATGTCAGTAGCTGATACCAGAAATGGGCTGGATAAGAGTAAGCAACCTAAAACTTAATCCAGAGAAGACAGAGGTGCCCCTGGTCAACTAGAAGGCAGATGAGGGAACAGGGTTGTGCTGTCCAAGTATACTCCTGGATTCATCCTTTTGTCTGGGTGCCAGGTTTCCGTGGTGGCCAGGAGTGCATTTTCACAGTTTAAACTAGTGTGTTAGCTGTGCCCATTCCTTGAGACATCGGATTGGCTACAGTAACACATGCTTTAGTTATATCCCACATGGATTACTATAATACTCTCTGTGGCAGTTTCCAGACTGTGGAATGCTCTCTCTCAGGAAATTAGCCCCTTCTCTTTCATTCGTTCTGCCAACAGCGGAAGATCTTTTAACTTTTAACTTTAACATGTAGCTTCTAAAGTGAGTCCCTGGGTGCTGGTTTTAGCTTTTCAGCTTGTTAGTTTGTTTTTAAAGTTAATGCTTTTAATCATGTGACATATTTGATTATTATAATAGTTTAATTTATTTTCAATGGGTTATTTGTTGTGTTTTAATTTTATTTGTTTTAGCCTTGTGAGTCACATTGAGCCCTCTTATAAAGAGAATAATAGTAATTATATGCTGTCAAGTCAATTCTGACTTATCATACATTTCCAGGATTTTCTACGTAGAGATCTGGGTAAGAAAATAGGTACCAACATACAGGATAATATATAGAGAAAGAGAATCTTAAAATCCATGTCTGTCAGAATAAAATAAAACTTTTATAAGGTAATAAAGTAAAATGGAAATAGGGTTTGACTCCTGTGAAATTAAATATTATAGATTCTAATTATTCTAAAATTTGTTGGAGATATGAGCAAGAGGTTGATACCAATTTACATATGTGGTGGAAGTGCAAAGTAGTATTGAAATATTGGAAAATAGTATTTAAAGTTATGAGAAAAAATACATTTAACAATAGAAGTTTCCCCATATGTTACACTATTGTTTATTTTTGAAGAATGGTATGATTGGGCTTTAAAAAGAGTTAATTATGGTAACAACTGCTAAGCTAGTGATTGCAAGAAATTAAAAACTGAAGTATACAGTAGGATCATGGTATCCATGGTGGGGTCAGTTCCAAGACTCAGCAGATGCTGAAAACTGTGGATATGCAAACCTTATGTATAGGAGGGGCAGTGTTAAAATGCATTAGTTGATTTTGCCTATGCATACTCCTGAGGTGGAAGGAGGGGCTGCTTGTTTACTGTCTTCCATGTGTTCTGGCTGCTGACAAGGCTGGAGGGGGCAGAGAAGATATCTGAGTGGAGGAGAGGCATTGGTGGCAAAGAGGAGGTGGGGTAGGAGTGGCGAAGCAGGTAAAGAATTTTTTAAATTTATTTCTGCCTAAAAGGAACCAAAGTGACTGGTAAAGAAGCAGAAGCTGAGCAGTGACTAGAACAACCACCCTGAGGATGAGAACAAGAGTGATCCACATTTTCTCTGGTTCCCTCTAGTGGCCTGTTCTGGAACTACATTTTTCTTTTTAATTTTTAAAAAAATATTTTCAGGCAGTGGATAACTAAAATCGTGGGTACTGATCTTACAGGTATGGTGGTCCTATTGTATATACCAATTTATTGAATACTACAATGAAGTTTGTGAAATATCTGTCATTGATAAGTTGACAAGGGATTGAAAATTTTAAAAGCGATTGTTAAAAGAATAAAAGTTTTTTGAAATATGGCAAGACTTTTCAAGTAGGGTGAATTTTTTATTTATTTATTTATTTATTTATGTATGTATGTATTTATTTATTTATTTATTTATTTATTTATTTATTTATTTATTTATTTATTTATTTATATCCTGCCCATCTAGTTGTTGACTACCCTGGGTGGCTTACAACTAGTAGAATAAAACAGTTAAAATTGAACAACAGTTTACAGCAATAAACAATCATTCAAGATGGAAGGAAAAAAAGAAAAGATAGATCAAGTGGTGCTCAGAGGGAAGGCCTGCCTAAACAGCCAGGTTTTCAGTTGGCTTTTAAAAATACCCAGCGAAGGGGCCATGCAGATCTCTAAGGGGAGGTTATTCCAAAGACGAGCAGCCACTGCCAAGAAGGGCCAGTTTCTTGTTTTTTCCTTCTGGGCCTCCCTCGGCGTTAGGCTCCTCCGCCGCACCTCCTGGCTAGATTGAGTGATATGGGTAGATCTAGGTGGGAGGAGGCGTTCTGCCAGATATCGAGGTCCTAAACCGTTTAGGGCTTTATATGTAATCATTATGACTTTGAAATCAATGCAGAAACGAATGGGCAGCCAATGCAATGCAGCCAGGGTGAGAGAGATATGATGATGTTTTCTCACCCCACTAAGAAGTCTGGCCGCTGTGCTCTGCACCATTTGAAGCTTCCTCATCAATCTCAAAGGTAGCCCCTCGTAGAGCGGGTGAAGTGGGTGAAGATTATGCACAAAAGTTTACATTATAATATAACTGTTAGTCTTTAAGGTACCACAATGTTTTTGTCTTTTTCTATTTTTATTTTGTTTTTTTGCCTGATATACTTGCAGACTACCTCTTCTAAAATATTCCTTATTAGCAAAGGGGGTGACCTACTTACTGATGGACTCAGCACTAAACCAGACCCAGGGAGACAGTCTGGTAGGTCTGGTATGAAGCAGATGAACACCTTGGACATCAAGAAAATACTGGATTTTTGTTTTTAAAATCCACCAGAAGAATACTCAGGCTAACTGGTTGCTGAGGTTTACTGTCATGAAACTCAAGCAGCAGAGAAGAACAAGACTTCAGCCAATAACAGCTGCCTGTTACAAGTCTACTGAGTGCCTTCAGCCGGTGGCCTAATTTGCAGAGCAGTAGAGGCAAGGATGGCTTATGGTCAGATTCCAAAAGATCTCCTATATGGAGAATTAGTGCAGGGAAATCGCCCCAGAGGGAGACCACAACTGCGATACAAGGACATCTGCAAGTGGGATCTGAAGGCCTTAGGAATGGACCTCAACAGATGGGAAACCTTGGCATCTGAGCATTCAGCCTGGAGGCAGGTGGTGCATCACGGCCTCTCCCTATTTATTTATTTATTTATTTATTTATTTATTTATTTATTTATTTATTTATTTATTTATTTATTTATTTATTTATTTATTTATTTATACCCACCTATCTGGCCCACCGGACCACTCTAGGCAGCTTCTAATATAAAATCAGATAATAAAAACATAGACAAATACATAATAATCAAACAGCAATAGTGTTAAGGTATATAATTTTTATATAGCCTGAACATAATATGTATGTGTGCAGAGCAAGAATAAGATGACATCATTCCTCCATCCCTGGCTGATGCAACCCACTGCAATATGAAAACTGCCACACCTGTGTTCATGAAATCACCTCAGACGGGATTGGACCAGACCGATACCAGAATTGTATATAAGAAATGAACACTGTACAGTCTTCCCTCTCTCCTGTACATTGATGTCTGCTTGTCATGCTGCTGGTTTGAATACTGAGCTATTGAAGTGCTGTATGTATGTATATTTTGTTATATATTTTGTAAATACACTGCAAGAAAGAAGAATCTGTTGTGTTCGTTTATCTGCGCTTTATTCTGCTGAAGAGAAGATAAAGACACAGACGCACATTCCCTCAACAGAGGTTAGGGGCCCAGAAAACGTTCCGCTGCGCTGAAAACAGGAGGTGGTGAGTAAATGAAAGAGGAGACCCTAAGCAGCAGTGATAGTGAGACAGAAACCAGTTCGTCTGTTAACCCGGGGAAGGGAAGGATACAGGGAACTGCAAGGATGGCAAACAGCACGGGAGGAAATATAGGTGGCCTGGCCATAAATAGACTGAATGAAAATAATTATAGGACATGGGCAGTTAAAGTTGAGATGTTGCTAAGGAAGGAATCACTGTGGCGTTATGTTAGAGACCCCCCAGCGCAGCCCAATGAGGTGGAAGAGGCAGAGCATGAGAGGGCTTTAGCCACGATCATTTTGGCCATTGAAGATTCCCTTCTGACCCACATTCAAGGACTGACAACAGCAAAAGCCGTTTGGGATAAATTAAAAGGCATTTATCAGAGGGAGACGACAGGCACAAAGATTTCTCTTACCAGGAGATTGTTCCAATGCAGGATGAAACTGGAAGAGTGTGCTTCGGAACACTTAAAAAATATGAAGGACATGTTTAATCAACTGCAATTAATGAACGTTGTTTTCCCTGAGGAACAGCGTGTGTATATTTTGCTAAATTCTCTGAATGATGATTACTCCATGCTGGTAACAAGTTTGGAAAGCATGCCAGAAATGGAGCTTTCAGAAGAGTATGTGACGAACCGAATTTTGCAGGAGGAACAGCATTTAAAACAAAGAATGCTGAACAAAAAAACAAGCCACGTGCGTGCTGACCGCGAGAGACAGAGATACTCTGATGGCAGCGTGCCCAGGAGGCGGACGGACGAAGAACAAAGAGGAAGAGTGATGATGACGAAAGCCTGTTTCCTCTGTGGATCCACCAATCACCTGCAACGGAACTGTGACAAAAGCGGAAGTCTTCCAAGCAACAGAGACTACAGAAAGAAAGTTTCCAAACGGTTTCAACAAAGAGACGACAAGAGGCCGGTCTCCTTGGTTACCAGAGGAACGAGAGACAAGGTTCCCGGCAAGACAAAAGCAGTGGAGTGGCTGATCGACTCTGGCGCTGTAGGGCATTTGACTAATAATAGAGATTTGTTTTGTCTTCTAGATGAAACCAGCCTCAGAAGTGTGATGATGGCAAATTCACAAGAGACGGCCGTCAAAGGACAAGGAACTGTTTACATTCCTTCGTTGAAAACTGAGATAAGTGGGGTATTTTACGCTCCTGAATTGTCGTTTAATATAATAAGTGTATCAGCGCTGACTGAACAAGGGTTCACTGTCACTTTTGAGAAACAGGAGTGTATAATTAAGAAAAATGATAAAATATTTGCAAAAGTGAAGCAAGAAAACAATCTGTACATGTTAAAGAGCCAGACACATGAAAGTACACACATGATATATACAAACAAACCACAACATGATAACTATACATTTACTGCATAGGAGGCTGGGTCATGTAAATTTTAGATCATTACAGAAGATGGAAAATTTGGCTAGGGATATAAACATAAAGGAATGCAAAAATTACTTGGACTGTGATGTCTGTAAAAGAAGCAAAACAAATGTGGCCCCAAAAGGGAAGAAAAGTGACAGAATCACAACCAGGCCATTTGAATTAGTTCATGCAGATTTAATGGGACCATTTCCTCCATCATTAGGAGGAGCGAAATTTGCAATGGTTCTAGTGGATGACTTTACAAGGTTTTCTTATTGTTATACACTAAAATCCAAAACAGAAGTGTTTGAAACATTTAAAAAATTGTTGTTTTCTGTAGAGAGGAGATTTGGCCACAAGGTGGCACAGTTGCAAACGGATCGAGGTACAGAGTTTACAAACACTAGGTTTCAAAGATGGTTAGAAAGTCTGGGAATTAGACATAGAAAAACAAGCCCATATAGCCCATTTCAGAATGGTGTTGCTGAAAGACGGAACAGAGTATTACAAGAGATGAAAAATGCATTATTGGCAGACTCGGGGGTGTGTCACGGTCTGTGGAGTGAAGCGATTCTAACTTCTAATTTTTTGATTAACAGAATTTATTCTTCCTCGATAGATGACACACCATATTTCATGTTATACGGTAAGAAACCATGTTTAAAATATTTGAGGGTGTTTGGATGCACGGCATGGGTGCATCTCCCGAAACAGCTCAGAAGAAAAGGTAAAAATAAAACAAGAAAAATGGCATTTGTGGGGTACGAACCCAATTCAAAGGCATACCGGTTTTTGATGGGGATAGAAGCGTAATAATCTCTAGGTCAGCCAGTTTTAATGAAGGAAAAAACTGGGACCAAGTACACGCAAACTCACAGTTATACATCCCTCTACACGAAAGAAAAAATCAATTAAGACAGACAGAAACACAGAAGCAAGGCATGGAGTCCTGTGATAATGAAGAAGAAGAAGAAGAAGAAGGAATAGAAGATAGTGATGAGGAAGAACACGAAGAGGAGGAAGCACACACAAGTAGTCAGATAGAAACACACACAAAAACACATGGTCCCAGAAGGTCCCAGAGGGAAAATAAAGGTGTGCCACCCAAAAGATATGGAGTGGGTGGTATTACAGTGTGCAATGTTTATATTGAACCCAGAAACTATAAGGATGTTTTGAAGCTTCCTGATTATGAGAATGGTGGAATCTGTGCCTTTTTCAATCTGGCCCTCCGTGACTCTGATACTGTTTGTGCATAATACTGGGAACTCTGAACTAAGAACTGTGGTCCGGGAGTTATACCCCTTGAACAATTGTAAATCAGTGCTGCCTCCGATAACATCAAGGACAAGGACACACGGGGGAGAAAGTCAGACCTGGGATGCAGGTGGGGGATAGTTATTATAGACACTTAATTAGTTGTTCTTTTATAATTATTGTTATTATTTCATTATTATTACTATTATTATTTTATTATTATTTTATTATTATATTATATTATTATATTTTATTATATCTTTATTGCTTGTATTTAATTTAGTCCTTGTATAGTATAATTTTTTGTTATTCTTTGGTTTATCTGTATTAGTTTTTTTTTCCTCTTTTGCTTTTCTTCTCCTCTCTATCTCTCCTTTTCGTCATGGAATGGGGGGCCCGCTTTCCCAGCGAGGGGCCACAAAACATCTCTGTGACCATTGGTAGAGGGCGATATGGCATTGGCTCCGTCCCTACTCGTGTCAGAAGAACTTTGAACAGATGTTTAAAGGCTGTTCCTTGTTCTGAGTCGGAGACCAACCTTCAATATCGAGGTAACCAGACCAGCCAGCCCTCTACTCTACGCCTGGTGTTGTTGAACGCCAGGTCTGTATCTAACAAAACCCAACTAATTTATGACCTTATCTTGGAGGAAGATGCAGACCTGGCCTGCATAACCGAAACATGGATTGGCGGTGAGGGGGGTCCCCCCCTAGCTCTTATCTGTCCGCTCGGTTATGCTGTCCAACACCAGGGTAGACTGGAGGGACGGGGGGGGAGTTGCCATCGTCTACAAATCCACCTTGGAGGTAGCTAGGCGCTCCTCGGTGGTAAAGCCGGGTCTTGAGGCCCTCCACGTGTGGATTGGGGCCAGGGACGGTATTGGGATCTTGCTGGGCTACCGTGCTCCCCGCGACCCAGCCATTTCCCTACCGGAGCTGGTGGACTTTGTCTCCGCGGCACTGTTGGGTTCCCCGAGGCTATTGGTCCTGGGGGACTTTAACGTGCATGCGGGGGCAGGGACCTCCGGTCCAGCTCTTGAGTTCCTGGAGACCATGGCCTTCTTGAACATGTCCCAACATGTTAACGGCCCTACACACGTGGGTGGCCATACATTAGACCTGGTCTTTTCCACCAATGGGAGTGAGAGTGGTTCGATGGTGACTGACCTTGAGTCGGCTCCCTTGTCATGGTCGGATCACCACCTAATAAAATGCACCCTCAAGATGGCTCTCCCCCCTCGCAGGGAGCAAGGACCTATTGTCATGGTCCGCCCTCGAAGGCTACTGGATCCGACTGGATTCCAGGATGCCATGAGAGGGGTTACGGCTGACCTGGTTGGCGCTCCTGTCGAGGCTCTGGTCGACGGCTGGTTCACCGCCGCAGCTAGTGCCGTAGACACGATCGCGCCTAAACGCCCTCTCCGCCGCAGAGATCGCCCGGCGCCCTGGTTTAACCAGGATCTCCGGACGTTGAAGCGGGTCAGGAGACGGCTAGAGCGCAAATGGAGAAAGGACCCGACGGTTTTTAATCGTATAGCTGTTAAGGTCGCTACTAACCTTTACCAAGCCAAGGTAATGGCTGCCAGTCGAACCTACCTCACTAACCGGATAAGTGAGGCATCCAACCAGCAGGCGGAATTATTCCGTATAGTACGTGACCTATCCGGAATTGGCCCGGGTGATAGGCCTCCCCCTAGTTTTACACCGGACCAATTTGCAGCATTTTTTAAATCTAAAGTGGAGGCCATCCGCCGGGACCTCTCCCCTTTTTTGAATACAGTGAGTCGAGCTGAGATGTCCAGCGCTCCGTCTTGTCCGGTGACTTTTGATTCCTTTCAGCCCGTCTCGCCCGACACTGTGGCCAGGACGCTTGATCGCTGTCGTGCCACCACCTCCTCCTTGGACCCTTGCCCGGCCTGGCTAATCAAGGCAGCCAGGCCTTCAACAACAGAATGGGCTACTGTAATAATTAATGGGTCTTTCCTTGAGGGCAGATTTCCTTCTGCCCTCAAGGAAACACTCATTAGGCCCATCAGAAAGAAACCTAGTTTGGCGGCGGACGAAATTGGCAATTATAGGCCCGTCGCCAATGTTTCTTTCTTGAGCAAGGTAGTCGAGAGGGTGGTGGCCGATCAGCTTCAGGCGCTCCTGGATGAAACAGATGCCCTGGATCCATTCCAGTCGGGCTTCAGGCCGCGCCATGGAACAGAAACGGCATTGGTCGCCCTGTGTGATGACCTATTGAGGGAGGCCGACAGGGGCAAAGTGTCTCTGCTGGTCCTCCTCAATATCTCAGCGGCCTTTGATACCATTGACCACGGTATCCTCCTGGGGAGGCTCTCCGAGTTGGGAATTGGTGGCCTCGCATTGGCCTGGCTCCGCTCCTTCTTGGAGGACCGCCCCCAGAGAGTACAGCTTGGGGAGGCTGTCTCGGCCCCATGGAGCCTCAATTGTGGGGTCCCACAGGGGTCGATCATCTCCCCAATGCTGTTCAACATCTATATGAGGCCGCTGGGTGGGGTCATCAGGAGGTGTGGGGCACTGTGCCACCAATATGCGGATGACACGCAGCTCTACATCTCCTTTTTTCCAACTGCAGGAGATGCCGTTCTGTCCCTTCAGCGTTGCCTGGAGTCCGTACTGGAATGGATGCAGGAGAACGGGCTGAGGCTGAACCCGGACAAGACGGAGGTACTGAGGGTGGGCGCCCCCACACTTGGGGATATGGGAAACTCCCTCACTTTTGGGGGGGTGACTCTGTCAGCCAGGGATGGGGTCCGCAGCTTGGGGATCCATCTGGACCCGGCGCTCACCATGGAATCCCAGGTGGCATCCGTGGTCCGCACCGCTTTCTTTCATCTTAGGCGGATAGCCCAGCTGCGACCCTATCTTGATGTTGGGGCTCTCACCACTTTGGTGCATGCGCTTGTAATCTCAAGATTAGACCACTGTAATGCGCTCTACGTGGGGCTACCTTTGAGGCTGCTGCGGAAACTACAGGTGGTGCAGAATGCTGCGGCCAGATTACTCAGTGGAGTGAGAAGATACCAACATATCTCCCCCACTCTGGCCGCATTGCATTGGCTGCCCATCCGGTTCCGCATCGACTTCAAAGTCTTGATGCTTACTTACAAAGCCCTAAACAGTTTAGGACCTCGATACTTGATGGAACGCCTTCTCCCACCAAGATCTACCCGTGTCACTCGTGCAAGCCAGGAGGTGAGGCTGAGGAGCCTAACGCCCAGAGAGGCCCGGAAGGAAAAGACCAGAAATAGGGCCTTCTCGGCGGTGGCTCCTCGCCTCTGGAACAACTTACCTCCTGAGATTCGCGCGGCTCCCTCGCTGGGCATGTTCAAGAAACAACTAAAAACGCTGTTGTATAAGCGGGCCTTTCCAACAGAAAACTCCTGACGATTTTCTCTGTATTCCTTTTTATTTCTATCTTTCTTAAATTATAATGTTTTAAAATTTTGTTGTTGTTGTTTGTTGTAAGCCACCTAGAGTGGTCTAATACGACCAGATAGGCGGGATAGAAATAAAATAAAATAAATAAATAAATAAATAAATAAATAAATAAATAAATAAATAAATAAATAAATAAATAAATAAATAAGTGGTTAGAGGCCATGGAGGAGGAGATGAAGTCCATGGAGGAACATCAAGTGTTCACTGAAACCAAACTACCAGCAGAGCATAAGGTAATAGGTAGTAAGTGGGTGTTCAAAAGAAAATTGCAAAATGATGGAAACTACAGATATAAAGCGAGATTGGTTGCACAAGGTTTTACACAGAAAAAGTTTATACATTATGATGAGGTATTTTCTCCGACGGTCAGGTCCGAGACATTGAGAACAACGCTTGCCTTTGCTACCAGTAAAAATTACCTAATTTATCACTACGATATAACAACTGCATACTTAAACACAGATTTAAAGGAAGAGTTATATATGGCAAAAGCTCCAGGTTTTGAGGGTACTAAGCCAGAACTAGTATACAGGCTAAACAAGGCAATTTATGGTTTAAAACAATCTGCTAAAAATTGGAATGACTGTTTTCACCAAGTTTTGATGAAACTAGGATACAAGAACGGTCTAGCAGACCCTTGTTTGTATACCAAGAAAGTTGGAAATAATCTAAATATACTTCTGGCGTATGTTGATGACCTGTGTTTTATAGCAAAAGATCAGAGCCAAGTAGAGTTGTTTGAAAAACAATTAAAAAAGGAATTCAAATTTAAAAATCTAGGACCAATACAAAATTATCTGGGTGTACAAATAAAGAAAACAGAACATGGGCTTGAATTAAGTCAAGAACACAAAATAAAACAAATGTTAGAAAAATATTGTATGGGAGAATGCAAGAATGTGAGTACTCCCATGACAGTGGATTTTCAAAAGGAAGATGAAATAAGTAAAGATTTTGAAAACAAAGAATTATATCACTCAGCAATAGGGAGTTTAATGTACCTAGCGAACTGGACGCGCCTGGATATAGCAGCATCAGTAAACATACTCAGTAGATATATAGAAAAACCTAGTGAAAAACACTGGCAAGGATTAAAAAGGATTTTTAGATATCTAAAGGGAACATATAATTATCATCTAACTTTGCAACCATCAAAAAATCTAAAACTGTCAGCTTATGTGGATAGTGACTGGGCCAACGATGAAAAAGATAGAAAATCTATGACTGGATTTGTCATAAAATTTGGAAATAATATAATTGGTTGGAAATCACGAAAGCAAAATTCTGTAGCAATCTCAACTTCTGAAGCAGAGTTTGCTGCATTGTCAGATTTATGTTCTGAATTAACTTGGTACAAACAATTAACAAAAGACTTAAAGTGTAAAACAGATGATGCAATAAAAGTAATGGAAGATAATACCACATGTATACAAATGGCCGAAACAGATAGAGTAAAAAACAGAAGCAAACATGTTGATATTAAATATCATAACGTAAGGGAAGCTGTAAAAGAAAAGCTAATTGAATTAGAATATTGCAAAACTGAAGAAAATATTGCAGATATATTGACTAAACCGTTATGTGTTCAGAAGCATGAAAGGTGTATAAATATATTAGGAATGTGTAATGGGTTCAGGAAATTTAAAAATTAGGAGGAGTGTTAAGGTATATAATTTTTATATAGCCTGAACATAATATGTATGTGTGCAGAGCAAGAATAAGATGACATCATTCCTCCATCCCTGGCTGATGCAACCCACTGCAATATGAAAACTGCCACACCTGTGTTCATGAAATCACCTCAGACGGGATTGGACCAGACCGATACCAGAATTGTATATAAGAAATGAACACTGTACAGTCTTCCCTCTCTCCTGTACATTGATGTCTGCTTGTCATGCTGCTGGTTTGAATACTGAGCTATTGAAGTGCTGTATGTATGTATATTTTGTTATATATTTTGTAAATACACTGCAAGAAAGAAGAATCTGTTGTGTTCGTTTATCTGCACTTTATTCTGCTGAAGAGAAGATAAAGACACAGACGCACATTCCCTCAGCAAACAGCAGTAAAATAAAGAAGGAAAAGTAAGAGAGAAATCAAGAATTGGCTGGAGGGAAGGCTTGGAGAAATAACCATGTTTTTAGTTGGGTTTTAAAGGTGCCCAGCGTGGGGGCCGCGCGAATCTCCAGAGGGAGATTGTTCCAGAGGCGAGGAGCCACCGCCAAGAAGGCCCGGTTTTGTGTTTTCTCCTTCCGGGCCTCTCTCGCCATCAGGCTCCTCAGCCTCACCTCCTGACTCGTGTGGGTGATCCGGGTAGACCTTGGTGGGAGGAGGCGTTCCACCAAATATCGAGGTCCTAAACCATTTAGGGCCTTATAAGTAAGCATTAAAACTTTGAAGTTGACACGGAAACAGATGGGCAGCCAATGCAATGCGGCCAGCGTTGGAGAGACCCTTGTCCAGCAGGCCGAGGCAAAGAGGCAGTCATGAAAACAACAAAATCAAGGGGCTGGACAGGGAACAAATTGTATTTGTCTTCAGTGTGGAAGGGATTGTCACTCTCCTTATTAGCAAAAATTGGCCTTCTCAGCCACACTAGATGCTGTTCCAAGTCCTCCATACAGAGCATACCATAGTCTTTCGAGACTGAAGGGTGCCTAACCTAAAGAGGCAAGGAAGTCTGCTTTAAAGGAAATGTGCTTCAGACTGCCAGTTGGCTCCATTCGTTAAATGTGTGGTAAGAAAGCAATTCTTCCATAGTGTGATATGAACCCATGGGGCCAGGAAGTGTGAGATATGGGAGGAGAGGAAGCGTATAAGGGAAAAATGCTTTTTTTCTCTCAATTTTTTTTCCCTCTTCTGCCTTTTTTTTTCAGGTTCATACCTCTTAGGCATATTTATTTATAAGATGTCACAGTTACAAGTTAGTCCATCCTGGACATTTATTACATTTAAGGTAATAAATACTCAAGCATGGTGTACTCCTGAGCAAGCCAGGCTTTTTAGTTCAGTCAACAATCAAGCAGGTGACAGTGGATGCAAAAGACAGATCAAATTATACTTTCAAATTATCGTGTTTGGTAACCTGGCCTCATGCAATCATGCCTTTCTCCTTCTTCATTTTAATACATTCTATTTTGTTTTGGTGTTGTTAGCATGTATAAAAAAATAGAACCTCCCTCTGGAAATGGACAGTAAAACCAACCTCCATGTGTATGGGAGTAGAATATTCATTTCTCACACTCATAAGGAACACTAAGCAGAGTGAGAAAAGGCAGTCAAAAGCAAATCAGTCTGTGATTGAGGCAAATCTTTTATCCAAAAGCTAAGAGTCAGCTGTAGAGATGGTGATGACGACAGTGGTGATGACAGGAATGCTGATTGCTGTTCTTTTTATCATCATTATCGTGTGTAATCTAAAGTGCTTTACAAAAGTTAATACAGGAAGGATGACTTTTGCACTTTGAAACAACTTATTTCCTTTTTCCTTCAACTTTCAGTTGCAAGCTGAGATATCTGCTTCCTTTTACAGAAAAAAATAGAACCTTCACCCTCAGAGACAACATATATCATGGCCACTAGGGATATGCAACAAAATAAAATGCTTGGTGCATATACGTGTGCATGTTTTACAGATCTACAGTCTTAAAAACGTTGAAATGTTCTGGAAGCAGTGTTGCAGTCATCCGTTGAGATTTTATTCACCTCACTGTGCCCTGTCCCAATGTATACTTGAAATTTAGACTCTCAATGACTGTATCCTCCTGCAGGGAGAAGGGACCTCTTACTATGATCTGCCCTGAAACTGATTGCTCTGAACAGTTTTCAAGATATCCTATGAGGTTTTGTTGGCTGATCTGCTCCTGTTGGAAGCATATTAAGTTTGAAGAATATATCCATCTCATCTTTTATTGTTTTATAGAAGAATCATTTCTTTTGAAAGGGTTGTATTTAGTCACCAATATGACTATTTAGGTCCCATTTCCAAGTGTACTAAGATAAGACTATGAGCTGCAAATGTGTTAGGCAAAATGTCTATTTCCAATACTTCTTTAATCCAGCCTAAAGATATCCAGCATGCATCAATTCTTGACCAGCTTTTATGTCTATCCAAGTAATTTTTATTTTATTTATTTATTACTAGACTTTTACTCCGCCCCCCTAAACATCTACACGGGGAAGCTTACATGGATAAAAACACAACAATGTGACAGTATAAAAATAATCTAAAACACAATTTTAACAATTATTTGTAAATGTAAAGTCCCTTGCACTTGGATGTCTTGTTCTCCAGGCATCAACCATATTAAGTTCTTCAGCTAACTGTAAGAAGGGTTTTGGTTAACATATTTCTTGTTGTTTTCTTTCTTTCTCCTAGGTTTATATCTAAATTTCTATCAAAAATGGCATTAAAGTCTCCCAGAATACAACAGTCCTCACATTCTCTTCTTGCCATTTCTTTTTGAAGAGCATCATTAAACAGCTCTTGGTTTTCAATGGGGGCATATATACTCAATCAACACCTTTTAAGCCTCATTTTGGATTTCTACCATTAGTATCCTCTCATCTTCAGATGCAAAAACTACCGTATTTTTCACTCCATAAGACGCACCTCCAAATAAGACGCACCTCATTTTTAGGAGAGGAAAACTGGAAAAAAATATTCTGGCAAATTCATAAGGCAGTAGCAATAGATAGATGTTGTCACATCAATTTCCTCAAACTTCTTGCAGTGTACAACACAGTGAGAGCTTTTGAACAATTTGCAGTTGGCAAAGTTATTCCAATAGCCACAGACAACAACACTACAATGCTTTATATCAACCACCAAGGAGGAACAAAATCCATGTCTTTCTTGCTACTAACAGTACAGTTTTGCGACTGGTGTATTCTCAAGCATGTCATTTCACAAGTCATACATGTACCAGAAGTGGAGAATCATGAAGCAGACTTCTACAGCAGGATGACACACAATGAGTGGGAATTACAGTACCATCTCAAGTTTTAACACTTATAATGAATTGTTATTGCACTGACAGAGATGAATAAACAGATTGTTGCTGGGTAGTCAATAAGAGCTATGATGAAGAAATCACCACCAGCACAGGTGTAAGCAAACAGCAAAGCATGCCTCACTTCCACTCCCTCCCTTCCTCCCTTCCTTCCTTACAGCAATAGTTTTTTCTCTCTCCATCATTCAGTTCTTTACTTTGCAGCATGCAGCATGTCCACAGAAAGTGTGCTTACTTTTATCAGCTTTTTGCAGCTGATCCTCCTGTTTCCTCCACTCTCTAATCATTTTTTTCAGATGAGGAGGCCCAAAATGTCTGCACTGTTCACTGTTTCCATACTCCTTAGCATATTTTGCTACCTCTAGTTTAAAAGGAATGCTATATGCTAGCCTTTTCTGCTTTGCACTGGTAGAATGAGTTCCCATACTCTGCAAGAAAAATGTGCCCCTTATTCATCACATCTACTGCCTGCTTCCTTTTACAAATATAATCTCAAAGCAGCACAGAATCATAGAATAATGGAGTTGGAAGGGGCCTATAAGGCCATCAATTCCAACCCCTGGTTCAATGCAGGAATCCAAATCAGAGCAGATCTGACAGATGGTTGTCCAATTTTAGAGACTACAATAGGATAAAATACAGTAGCTGGGAATCACAATGAAAAGATAAAATCTACCAGCAATATTGTAGAACAACAATGATTAAGAAAAACCAATAAAAACAGGGGGAATGACACCATGCAGCTTTTGTTAACACAAAAATACTACTAAAATTTCTATTTCCAGTTGTGTGTGTGTGTACATGTGAAATGATATTCATGAAATGTTGGGTTCTTAAACCAATTTTCAAGATTTCAAAGCTTTACTTGAACATATTCAGATCTGTGATTCATAAGACATAAGACATAAGACATAAGAAATTTATTTGTCATTGCGCTCACAAGTGGGTGCAACGAAATGAGGTGCTCTTCCCCAAGGTAAAACTGGACAACACTACAAAAAAAGTTAAAATATACACAACTTTCACCATCCAAATATAGACACCCCGTTTTCTCTCAGCAATTAAAATCCACCAAAAACCTATGGCCCCACATTTAAACTCAATACTGCACTTGGGTAAAAACTGTTCTTGAATCTGCTTGTCCTTGCTTTCAATACCCTGAATCTCCTTCCTGATGGTAATAGTTTAAAGAGCTGATATCCCGGATGAGAGGAGTCTTTCAGTATGTTAGATATCTTCCTCTTACATCTGTTCTTATACAATTCTTCCAAAGAGGGGAGTGAACAGCCAATGATGTTTTGGGCCGTCTTAATCACCCTTTGAATTGCCTTTTTCTCTGCCACTGTGCAGCTCGTGAACCATACACAGAGACAGTAGGATAATATGCTCTCAATCGAACTCCGATAGAAGGTGATTAACAAACTCTCAGTCAATTGTTGCTTTCTAAGAATCCTTAGAAAATACAACCGTTGTTGTGCCTTCCTGATTAACGCAGCGGTGTTTGCACTCCAAGTCAGGTCATTTGTTATGATAGTCCCAAGAAACTTACATTCAACCACCTGTTCCACACAAACTCCATCTATATACAGTGGCTGAATGTCTGCTCTTTTTTTCCTATAGTCCACTATGAATTCCTTGGTTTTTTGGATGTTAAATAAAAGATTGTTTTTTTTGCACCAGCGGGATAGCTGTAATACCTCGTCCCGATACGCAGACTCATCATCCCCAGAGATAAGTCCTACTAGTGTAGTATCGTCTGCAAATTTGATAATCCTATTACTGGGATGGTTATTGGTGCAATCCGATGAATAAATGGAGAACAGTAGTGGACTAAGGACACAACCTTGTGGAGTGCCAGTGCTGAGTATCTTGTCAGTAGAGATGTAGTCATTCAGTTTAACCCTTTGTGGATGATTTGTTAAAAAATCCAAAATCCACAGACAGATAGAATCTGGAAAATCAAGATCTTTAAGTTTGTCTATTAATCTGTGGGGTATAATGGTGTTAAAAGCAGAGCTAAAGTCCGCGAACAGCATTCTTACATAATTCCCTTGTGTTTCCAAGTGGGATAAAGCCATATAAAGCACAGTATTGATCGCATCCTCGGTTGATCTATTTTCTTTATAAGCAAACTGAAGCCCATCAAAGGAATCAGGAAGGCAGGAGATAATATATTTCCGAACTAACTGCTCAAAGCACTTCATTAAGATTGAAGTTAGTGCCACCGGCCTGTAGTCATTCGGACTGTTTGTAGGCAACTTTTTAGGCAGTGGAACGATGACGGAAGCCTTGAGACAGACGGGAACTGCGCATAGTGTCAGGGATCTATTAAAAATTACAGTCCATATCCCGGCTAGCTGATCAGCACAGTCTTTTACCACCCGACCAGGAATTAAGTCGGGTCCAGCTGCTTTTCTGGAGTTAACCACTTTCATAGTCTGTCTCACATCCTGCTCATTCACAATGAAGGGGGGACTCTGCTGAGTAAATGATGGCAAACAAACAGTTTCAGTTTGATCGATCTCGAATCGAGCAAAAAAGTTGTTCAACTCCTCAGCCACCTCCACACCTCCGCCTGAGGAAACCTTTTTTGCTTTGTAGTTTGTTAGTTGTTGAACCCCCTGCCAAACTTGCCTCATGTTATTGCTGAGAAAGCAGTCTTCAATTCTCCTCTTGTATTCGGCCTTAGCTTGCTTAATGCCTCTCCTCAAATTCGTTCTTGCTGCACTGTAGTCTAGATCATCCCCAGACTTAAAAGCCTTATTTCTAGCATACAACAGGCGTCTAACCTTCCCGGTCATCCAAGGTTTTTGATTGGGATAAACCCGGATACGTTTATCCACTGTGACCGTGTCAATACAGTGTGCCATATACCCTAACACTGCAGCTGTATGTTCTTCCAGATCAGGATGGTCAAAAATTTCCCAATTTGTTTGTTCAAAACAGTCCTTTAACTGCTCCATTGCTCCCTCCGGCCAGCTTTTCACTGTCTTGACTACTGGCCCTGACTGTTTTCTCAGAGGAATATACTCCGGAGCTAAAAACAGGGACATATGGTCAGACTGGCCCAAGTGTGGCGATTGTAATATCCTGTATCCATTTGCAATATTCGTGTAGACCTTATCTAAGGTGTTCAGCCCCCTAGTAGCACACCTTACATGTTGATGGAATTTGGGGAGGACTGCACGTAGATCTACATGATTGAAGTCTCCTGCAATAATGTATACAGCATCCGGAAATTTACTTTGCAAGTTGCCAATTTCATCGCCCAGATGACCCAGCGCCAAATCCGCATTTGCATCCGGCGGAATATAAACAACAAGAATAATAACAACGCTGAATTCCCGTGGAAGGTAAAAAGGTCTGCATTTAACAGACAGATATTCCAGCTCCAAAGAGCTATGACGTGTTATAATCTCTGAGTTTGTGCACCAGCTCTCTCTAACAAACACGCACAATCCTCCTCCTCTGCCCTCTGCAATTCAAATTGCCTTGCTCCTGATGAGTCCATAAAAACTGGACTCAGCTAATGTGGCAAGCTAATACACCAAATAAAACCTGTAGCCCTAGTGGTAATATATTAAGGAAAGGAGTGTTAGGTCCCTTTTTGGTTTCCCCTTTGAACTTTATTCTGCATGTGCTCAGTGCCTTTTTAATCATTCTGTGCTTCAGAATGAAATTTGGCTAACAATACACATTAGCCTCCCCCCCCCAGTCCCTTAATGTTTTAAATATCTGCAAAATTACTTCTATTTAGACCTAATTTATGATGAAGTGATGCAGCTTCCTGCAAAGCTCTGAACTACAGAGAGCTATTCTAGCAGGCTCTCAGTAGTAACTTTATCTTCCCCTCACCATTCTCAGGCCTGTTTTAACTTACTGCCAATTTTAGAAGCTTTTGTTTCTGTCCTCTCTCCCTCTCCCTCTCTCTCTCTGCTTCTCAAAATGTCTGGCTAGTCACATGGTCTAACTTCTCTGCAGAAGGTGAAGGGAAAGAGACTCCTCCTTCCTGCTTTGCTTCTCCAATAGAGAAGCCTACTGGGTGATGCAAGCAGGCAGATATGCTAATATCTGTGCACTGGAGGATTGTGGGAGGAACATCTAGCCCCTGATGGGGGTCCTGTGGGGCACCCCAAAACACTGAGTAGCTCTCCTGGCTTCTTTCAGGACTGGGGCTGTGCAGCACTGTTTTGATCAGGAGGCACAGCCGGCAGTCACCATGCCTTTGGGGGATAGTGCACACAAAGGGCCAGGAGGCTTAGGGGCCATTCAAACTCAGACCTGGCAGGGGAAATACCATTGTTGTAAAAGTGGTTTTCCCAGGGTAAGGCTCATCTATTGCACTACGGATGAGCTGACCCCTGTGATTTCCCCAATTGTGGGAAAGTCAACTGCCTAAGTGGGAGACTGTGTTTGTGGTTTCCCTTGGTCTTTCTAGAACCACCCTTTGGTCCTTGGCTATTTTCACTGCTTGCTGCCATAGGCCTGTTTGCCTTGCTGGTTTTCCAGGTGGGCTATAGGAAGCAGATCTTGGAAAGCTAGCAGTGCAGAATGGTGAGGTCCAAACAGAAAGCAGTCTCTGCTGCCAGTTCAGAGGCCTCCCAGCATGGCAGTGGGAGGCTTTTGGGTGGTGGTGGCTGAGCTCTGGGTTACTGCATTCACTCCATAAGACGCATGTACTTTCCCTCCCACCTTTTTGGAGAGAAAAAGTGCGTCTTATGGAGCGAAAAATACGGTAATTTTGGGACCAGTGCATTTCATATATATGTTGCCACAACTCTCTTTTTCTTATTTAAGCCTCCTGCTATAAATAATTCTTTTAATCTTTTTATTTTATAATAAGCGTTGATCTATATTTTTCACATAGGTTTCTTGGAGACAAATAATATCTAATTTTAATTTTGCAGTTCTTGGTAGATTTTACTTTTTGTCGTGAATTTGGGCTATTTACATTAACGAATCGAATTTTTTTTATTCATTTGATCCAACTTTATTAAGCTTTTCCTTCCTCCCCTTGGATCTTCTTGTTTCCATAGTAAGTTTTCCTGTTTGGTTCTCTGACTCAGATTCTGTGCTTTCTCCTAAGCTTGGTCCTGATGAACCACTTGATTGTTCCTCTTCCTGTTTCTTGTCTGCCTTTCCCTCTCCTTTCATTCTCAACCATTTCCCCTTTTTTTTCCCCATAAAGTCTTCTGCCTTCATTGTTGAATTAACATTGTACCTCTGTGATTGAATTTGGAAATGGATGTCTTCAAGTATCAGCCATTTATAAGTAATTGAATTTGCTCTCAAGAGTTTTGTCAACTCCACATATTGTCTTCTTTTCTGTCTTATTTGTCATGGAATATGTTACAGAATCTAAATTCCTTTCCCTTTTATAGTAAAATCTTCATCTTGCGTGGTCTTTAGTACTTTTTCTCAAAATATCATTCTTGTGGATTTTAAATGTATTTCTCAGAGGAGTTTATTATTCCTGGTATATGCTGTGTTAATTCTTCTTACTATATCTATATTTCACTGCACTTCTTCTGGTGGTATCTCTGTATATTGGGCTAAAAAAATAGTTATCAGTTGCACTGTATCTTCACCTTTTTCTGCTGGAAGATTCTGGAATCTAAGAACAAGATTAGCTCCATCCATTTGTAGCCTTAGTAGGTTGGCTTCATCTTCCTATTGCATTTCTTGCAGTTTTGCCTTGAAGTCCTCCACTTTTTTCTCCATCTTCATTGAAAGTTCAGCTATTTTAGCTATTTCCCTTTTATTTTCTGTAATTTGGTTTTTAATCTCTGTCATTTGCATCCCTAAATCTTTATCTTGTTCAGATAGCTGCTCCATCCCTCCTTGTATCTGTTGTAACCCAGCAGACAACATGCCCTGAATACTCTTTTGCCACTCCTTAAGGCTCTCTTGTCCCATTATTTTGCTCAGGCTTTGCTCCTGTGCAGGGGAGCCTCTAGGTATTCTTCCTCCTTTTGCTGCCATTGTTCAGGTTCTTTTTTCCCCCAAGTGCTATCTGAGTCTCTTTTATCAGTTGCTGTCTTTTTACAGGTGCGGAATCTGTCTCCAGCAGGTGGTACTGCCACCTCACTTTTCTTTCATTCCACAGCTTAGACTGGGGTTTCTCTCTGTTTGTAGTATTCTCGCAGTTTGGAAGCAATAGATAATGGGGGGAAGGGCTTTGTCTCCTTTTATGTTGCTTTCTTTCATTTAATGTTCTTCTCCTTTCTTCAGCCCCTCCACTCAAAACTGTTCCGGGCTGTAATAAAGGCTATTACCTCCATTGCTACGTCAAAGCTAACCATAGTGCCTTTTCTCTGATATTGCTACACAGATTTAAAAACACATCTTGGGTTATGAAGTTCTTGTCTCTAGTTCTCTAGTTCTGCCTACATCCATCAGCTTTGTAATTCAATAGTTTATCATTTGTGGGAGTGAGTCTTATTAAAACAGTTCTATCATAAAGTCATTTTTCCCCTCCTTCTTTCTTTTCCTCCTTTCTCTTTCTCCCAATCAAACCTTCAAGCAGAGGGTGGGAAGCTCACTCTAGCACATCTCACTGGTTATAGGTCTAATTGCTTTCACTTTCTCTGATGGATTACATCTCTTCTCTTCTTTTAGGTCCTTAAAGCTTCCATATACAAAACAAACATCTTAACTTAGAGTTCTGGTCAGCAATATTTTCCAAAATCCTTGTATATGCCTCCACTCTCTGCAAGGGGCGTTCCCAGCTCTTTGCCCAAAATGGCTCCCACCTTGGTCCATGCATTCAGATGAGACTTCAAAGAGAAGAAGAACAGGCTTCCACCAGTTCTTCTCCCCCTTTGTTCAATTCTGCTACTTCAGACATCATTTCTCCTAGCCTACCTTAGCCCAGTTTAGTGTTTGGTATTATTAATGGGAATTAGTTGTTGTATTTAACTGTGTATTCTCTTGAACATGTTCTTTATGCTATACTTGAGCAAAAACAGTTTCTGTGAAACTCTATATTTTTAAAAAATAAAAAATAATCATAAAAATCTTCAACAAGGATTGTCTCTTGGAATCAGCAGGGTTTACCTAAATCTAGAGGAATGGTAACGGCCATTGACTAGCTACCAGAGAAGTCCTAATTAACTGAGGTTGTGAGTTCTAAGGAACTACAAAGCCCATGTGTCTGTACTTGTAGAATACTGGGTAAAAGTAAAGTGTTCTTTTAAGGTCAGGCTTATTCTAGGTGCAAATGTTACACACTGCTAGAGGTTAAGGACTTGCCCCAGCGTAAAGGTGGTATATTTGTGGCTGATGGGTTCCCTGACTGAAGGATCCATGCTCCTTAGGGAGATTCGGTCCTGACAACCGGTCTCACCACAACAAAGCCCTGCCTCCCCCATAACATAGTATGCTGATGACACTCAGCTGATCTCTCCTTTCTAACTCCAAAGAATCTGTCCTGGATTTAAACCAATACTTGGTGTCAGCAATAGGCTGGATAAGAGCAAACAAACTGAAACTTCTTCTTCTTCTTTTCTTTTTCTTTTTTCTTTCTTTCTTTTTTTTTTTTGCGTAATGCATATTATTTATACAGCAGTATTGGCTGGGTTTATTATATCTGCCTCCTTTCTTTTGAATAGACAAGATTTCTGTGGGGATTCTACTAAGACGGGCCTTTGAAAATGGCTGAATTGATACCCACCAGTTGTACAGAATACAGTATAGGAAGGCTTCAGTAATAAACATGTTCTCCCCTCTAACTTTACTGCATCTTAGGCTTGAAATCACTCTTGATTCTTTCTTTCTTTTTAAAAAAGTATTTATTTAAGGACAGGAGTAGGGAATACAAAAGGTAAAGGGGAATAGGTAAAATGGGAAAAGGGTTAGGGGGATAGGAGAACACAAAGTATACCATCATCCGATCAATTCATATTACAATAACAAATCAACTTTTTGCTTTTTCACAGTTTGATTACCCTCCTGCTTTCATCTTATCATTTAATTTTAGTTTAATTCTATGTTACTCCCACACTATCTGGTAACTGCAGCCATTTATACAATACATCCCATCGTTCAGTTTCCTTTTGAGTTGGACAGTCTTTCAGCCCATCTGACATTTTTTCCACTTCCTGTATTTTCACAATAAGATTCTCTTGTGTCAGTATCTCTGCTTCCTTGAGATTTTTAACATAATGCTTTTTAATTTTGGAAGCTGCATAGGTCACTGGGTAACACTCTATCCCATTTATATTGGCTGGTGTCATGCCTAATAAAGATGGTTCTAAAGTTTGTACAGCTTCATTTAAGTTTTGTTTGGCATCTACTGTCCCCTCTTTCGTCACTTTCATCAAATCTTCTATTTTGCTAAGACCTTCATTCACTTGCTGAAACCCTGTTATTATTATCTTTTGCATAGTAATCTGTCATTCCTTTTCTATTTCTTGTACCACTGTTCCAAAACTTTGGGACTGAACAGACCAAGTCTCCATTTGTTGTCTTAAATTTTTGGAGGCCATCTCAGACTTTGGGGTTTGTATAGATTTATTTATTTATTTATTTATTTATTTATTTATTTATTTATTTATTTATTTATTTATTTCGATTCGATTCGATTCGATTCGATTCGATTCGATTCGATTCGATTCGATTCGATTCGATTCGATTCGATTTGATTTGTATCCCGCCCATCTGGTCTGGTCGACCACTCTGGGTGGCTTCCAATAAAAGTATTTGTCATAAAACATATGAATATTATAGTCAATTAAAACACATACAATAATAGAACAATAAGGAAAGGGGAAAAGAAGAGAGAGAGAGTTAAATATTGACAGGAGGGAAGGCCTGAACATATAACCATGTTTTTAATTGACTCTTGAAAGTGCCCAGCATAGGGGCTGCATGAATCGCCGGAGGAAGGTTATTCCAGAGGCGAGGAGCCAGCGCCGAGAAGGCCCGGTTTCGTGTCCTTTCCTTCGGGGCCTCCCGCGGCGTTAGGTTCCTCAGCCTCACCTCCTGGCTTGTGCGGGTGCTCCAAGTAGATCTAGGTGGGAGTAGGCGTTCCACCAAGTATCAAGGTCCTAAACCGTTTAGGGCCTTATATGTAAGCATTAACACTTTGAAGTCAACGCGGAAATGGATGGGCAGCTAGTGTAGCATGGCCAGAGTAGGAGAGATATGCTGGTATTTCCTCACTCCAGTGAGGAGTCTGGCCACTGCATTCTGCACCACCTGAAGTTTCCACATCAGCCTCAAAGGCAGCCCCACGTAGAGCGCGTTACAGTGGTCTAATCTAGAGATTACAAGCGCATGTACTAAGGTGGTGAGTGCCCCTGTGTCTAGGTAAGGCCGCAGCCAGGCAATCCGCCGAAGATGGAAAAAGGCGGTGCGGACTACCAATGCCACCTGGTGTTTCCATGGTGAGCGTCGGGTCCAGGTGTACCCCGAAGCTGCGGACCCCACTCATAGATGATACTATGCACTTAACCACAGTGATCACCCCTTAGATATCCTTCTACAGTTTTCACAATTTTATCAACAATCCAAACTCCTCATCATAAACCTCCTCTTAGATCTACCTCCAATCTTTATCCAAATATTATAATATAAAAATCAGCTTTTAACCCAGCAAATTCAAAGTGAAATAGAACTGTGGCACAATTATTTCTTCTTCTCCCGAGTTTAGCAAGCTTTTGTTCTAAAACTCCTGCACAGTCCGACAAGCAAAACAACAACCACAGAGTCTCAAACTGTCCAGTAGTTGTCCCTGAAGCCCATCTTATGATCTTTCCATTAACCCCTTGATGCTCCTTAGTCCAGTTGACCACGTCAGCTCCCTTTCTTCTCCCAAAAACCACCAGATTCTGTTACTAACAGTTCACAAAGTCCAGGAAAAAGCAAAGAGAAACATGTCCCAGCCAAACTGCATTCACCAAACTCAAGTCTCTTAAATCCAGTCAGATGGTGTTACCGTCTGGGATTCTTTTTCTAGAAACATAAGATTTATTTTTTTCATTTTACTCTCTCGGCTTTGAAATTAGCTTGCTATATTAAAAGTTCACATGGGGAGGACATTTAGTTTTGCTTTTGAAGCAAACTGATAAGATAGGCTCGTCGCTGCTTTTCTTCTTTCAGCCAGATATTTTCATTCTTATTTTCAGCTTAATGAGGCTATTTCATAAATCAAAGGCTTCAGCTTATTTAGTTGTTATATATTTCAAGCTTATATTGATTGTTCTCCTCTCCCCCGGTGAAGGGTTACTCATGGCTCAGTGCCAATAATATGGCTCCCTGTCTCCGGTCCGTGCATGGTGATTTCTTCAGAGAGAAGAAGTCCTGGTTTGTCTCCCATTTTTCTCCTTCTGCTGCTCACCATCTGCTTCAGAGAGACTTCTCTAGTCTCTCCTTCGATCCCCATTTCAAAAGGGGGATCCCGGACTGGACGGTTCCAGCTTTTCCCAGAGAGCTCTTCTCTGGAGTTACTGGCAGCACCGCAACAAAGCCCCACTTCCCAACAAACTGAAACTTCTTCAAGGCAAGACAGAGGTGCTCTTGGTCAGTCAAAAGGTAAATAAGAGGACTGGGGTTCAGCCTTTACTGGATGGAATTACAATCTCCTCAAAACCCAGGTAAGCAGCTTTGGTGTACTCTTAGATTCATCCGTGAGTCTGGATGCCAGGTTTCAGCACCTGACAGATTGCTGACTGGGGCTAACAGTCTGTTTCCAGGCTGAGTTCAGAATCCTGGTTATGATTTATAAAACCCTACACAGCTTGGGTCCAGTCTATCTCAATGACCTTATCTTCTCTTATGAGCCATAGCAGCTCCTAAGATCTTCAGAAGAGGCACTTCTCTCAGTCCCATTCTCTTCACAGATGCATTTGATGGGAACACAAGACAGGGCCTTCTCAGTGGCAGTCTCAGGTTATGCGGTGCTCTCCCTCAGAAAGTCAAGTTGCCCCCCCCTTCTTGTCCTTTAAGGAACAGTTGAAGACCTGCTGTTATAGACAAGCTTTTAATAATTAAATTGGACAAGACTGAGTCTCTTCTAGATGCTGTGCTTACATTCTTTTTAAATATGTTCTTAAAGCATTTAAACATATAGATGATCTTTTTAATTTACATAAAACAGACATTTAATATGTTTAATTGTTTTTTTTTAATCTTGGGATTTATTATATTTTCAGTTCATCTTGTTTGAGCCACCTCTGGTCTTTTCACTGGGAGAAAGGCAGGACAGAAATGAATCAAATATAGCAGTAAATATAAAGAAGTTTCACATCTTTCACATCCTTGAGAATGCGGATGAGAAAGTTGAGAGGTGCTGTCTGATAAACCCTACAACAGTTAAGTGCTTAATATCATCTGAGTTGTCTAAACAGAACTTTCAACTTCCAGGGCAGAGGCACTTGCTATTAATCAGCCACAGTCAAACTATCCAGATGTTCAGCACCATTTGGCCGCTCTGTGGTGTCCTGAGGTGTGTTGGGGTATTTGGCAATGGTCAAAGTTTATGGTAATGCTTCAGTTATTAGAGGCTTGATGATTGACTCCCCAAAGTGAAAAAGGAAAGCATCACAGTGGAACATACTGTGCATGTGCAATTTATATTTATAAATGCTATTTATATTTTTAATAGAAAATGAGACATGAACATGATTAACCTATTGAGAGATAAGATGATTACATGTATTTAATTGTAATCCTCATAATAAAAAAAATCTAACTATTCAGTACATTATCCCCACACAAATCATCCTGATATCACGATGTTTTTCTCTTTTTACTGTGTATCATGCAAAACCAAAAGAAAAAATTAATAAGAAAGACAAAAATGTTGTGGCGCCTTAAACACGGTTATATTTTCATCTGAGCTTTCATGGATCAAATACTCTTCTTCAGACATAAGTATAATAATGCATGGCAATTTGTATATATATTTCTACATGGTCTCAAAATAAAAAGTCACTGGTTGGATTGTCAGTAGACATGTTTCAAATTGTGTTTGTCAGTATGGTAGTTCACACCTGATAATGACTTCTGTTTGATAGTCAAATCTTTTACATTGAAGCTTTATTCCTTAAAAGGCAACAATGATCAGTGGGTGAAGGAATAGAATAACAAAAGCAGAAACAACATAATTGTTAATTATAAATGTCCAAAAATAAGGAGAGTGTCATTTCAAATGTGGGTAATGGCTTTTAAAACCCATGCTTCAGATTCTTTCTAGGAGGGTTTGTTCTGTAAACAATGACAATGGTGGTGGTGGTGGTGGTGGGGTTAAACTACCCCAGCCTATAGATGAGAGAAAAAAAACATGGTGATAAGATTACTTTTGAAGCTTGTAATGTGGATCTGGTAGCTAGGAAGAAAATATAGCTAGGTTACACAACAGGTGCAGCACAATTACTGCAGTGTTTTACATTTTGTAATGTCCTAAGAAACCTTAGCTAATATTGAATCCACTGAGCTGGGTGTCCAGCATGTGTACAGCATTTTCTTGTCCTGTAATTTCTCTTTCCCAGAAAATAGGTCCCTATGTATTTTGATTCTTGGTGTTTGATATCTGACCATACACTCTTTCACATAGAGATTGTGCTGTTCATCCTATGTAGAGTGCACATGGGCATTGTTGGCAAAAGATGACATAGATAACATTGGCAGAACAGATAAAAGTGCCCTTGTTGTTGTTTGACATTGTTAGATCCTGTATTCACGTTCCCAGAATAAATGTGTAGGCAGACCATCTGGGTTTGTAGCAGGCTTTAATCCCCATGTCTGTGTCAGTGTTGTGTGGTCCATTGTGTGTTCATAATTGCTTGAAACCAAGGACTTGTCTTTAAGCAAGTATAGATTTGTCACCAAGAGCTTTAGAAAGTGGAAATATTCTTGTTGAGGAAGGGCTGGAGATAACTTGATGTGTGTGAGTGGTCTCAGTTGTGGACCAAAAGTGACAATTAGCAGTGTTCAATCATTATGGCTGCACAAGAATGCAGCCATATATCATGCTCTTGGGACCAGAAAACATTTAGTAAACCAAATAAAAAAATAGGGACACCACAAACAAAAAATTATAATTATGAAAGTGAATCTCTGATGATCACCTAATCTGGCATGGAAGGAGCAGAGTCTGCTCATACGCTGTGCCACATTTGGGGACATTTGGGTAAAGAGTTATGATTTTTTTTAAAGTAACACTGTTTTTACCTCATGCAGAAACAAGTGACCAGAACTCTGACCAATTGAAAACAGATTAAATAGATCGAGAAAACAAAATTTGCAACCCCGAAAAAATGTTCCATTTAGGTGTTTTTTTCATTCACAATACAGTGGTGCCTTGACTTACGAACTTAATTGGTTCCGGAACTCCGATCGTAACTCGAAATGGTCATAAATCGAAGCACCATTTCCCATAGGAATGCATTGAAATGCAATTAATCCATTCTTGCTGAAGAAAAAAAAAATCACACAAAAAATCACTGCAAGACCCATCATAAATGTGATTCATCCGTTCTGGTCAAAGGAGGGGGGATAAAAGCAAGTGAAGCATGCAAGACCATCAGAAATGCAAAGAAAGCAAAGCAGAAAGCAAGCAGATCATATAAGACCAATCGGAAATGCAAAGAAAGCAAAGCAAAAAGGAAGCAGATCGAGCAAGACCCATCGGAAATGCAAAGAAAGCAAAGCAAAAAGCAAGCAGATCGTGCAAGACCCATCAGAAATGGGGGCAAAACCCCCAAAAAGCAAACAAACCCCCCAAGACCCATCGGAAATGGGGGACACCCCCCAAAAGTAAACAAACCCTGCAAGACCCATCGGAAACAGGGAGAAATGGTCGTAAGTCAGGAAGTTCGTAAGTCAAGGCACCACTGTAATTGAGCCATTCTCTTCTGGGTGTGTTACTTCTGGGTATCTGTCTTGCTTTGCTAATTTGTTCTTTAATCATGTTGGATCAGTTATGTAGTTTGAGGAATGCATTTTATAGATCTCACTTTATGTTTTTAGGATGAAGCTGCAAAGGGCAGAGCTGGTAAATTCAACTTCAGGCTTCAAAAGCACTAATTAGAGCCATGATTTAGAGCCATGTCTGCCTTTTCTTTCTCATATTTTATCATTTTCCCATCTCCATTGAGTAACTGAGCCAGTTTCTTTTCTTTGCCTTTCGCTATGCATGTACCTGAAGAATGTTTTTGTTGCTTTTAGCATTTCTTGCTAACTCATTCACAACTTATGCCTTCCTAATGCTTTTCTTGCAATTTTTTATTTGTCTGTATTCCTTCGTAACCTGGCCTTCCTTCCACTTCCTATATGTAGCCCCCTTTTTAAAAAAAATTTCAGGTCCTCTCTGAGCTTTTTGTGAAGACACCTTGGTCTTGTTTTTGTTGTCTTCCCTCTTTTTTTTTTTTCTTGTTTTAACTGTTGGTAGTTATGCCTTTAGAATTTCCTTTTTCAGAAACCCTCACCCATCTTGTACTCCTTTACCTGTTAGGATTCCTGCCATGGGACCATTCCTATCATTGTTCTGAGTTTATTAAAATTGGCTTCCCCAAAGTCCTGTGTATGTGTACAGCTACACTCTACTTGCATTTATGTTGAAATCAAGAATGCAAATAGAATATGGTCCCTTTCCCCCAGAGTTTCTCTTGCTGCCATTTCTAACCAATAGTTAAACCCTAACTAAACACTAAGCCTAACCAATATTTAAATCCAGCATCCATACATCATGACTGGAAGCAGGGAAAGACAAATGTTAAGAAGATACAAAGAAGTGAGTTCTTAAGCTTATAAAAATGCATCCTTGCCTTTCCTGCTGCAAAGTCATTGAGTAAATTATCTCAGGCTTGTGGTTGTAACACACTAATTTCAGATTCAGAGAACAGGAAGGGCAGGAGTAGAAACAAAGGATGGATAGTGTAGAACAGCAGGCTTCCTGCATTTTAGAAGTAATCAAAGATGACTGTGACCATTGCTCTTTTGACAGTCACTCCCTCCCTCCCTAGCAACTGGCAGCTAGAAAGGAGTGGAAGAATAAAAATAAAACAAAATGCCCAGCTCTTTAGATGGCCATTGGTGTCCTTCCGCTTTTCCTGCACCTTTCAGTCTATGACCTGACCTTGTCATTTGCATTTCTCCATTCACAGGAGGGATTGGAAATGCACAAATGTCATTATGGATGTGGACACAAGGATTAGGTTGGATTTTTATCAGAAGTGTGCAAAGTGGGTTATCCCCAATTTGAGAGTCCTTCATTTGGGCGTGCACTGGGTTTAGTGGCTTCTTCCTATCCCTACTATTAAAAGAAAATGGATGGTACTAGAAGCCCAGTTTCATCACTGCACGTTTTCTCACACAGCAATTGTCTTCTGTCTGCTTATTGATGACTGTTCCCATGCAGTATGAATTCAAGAAATAAAATTCAAGATGCAATTGTAGTAGTGTAGTAGGTGCAATATCGCAGTGAGGTCAAAAACTGCTGCATCACACTGACATCAGAGAGCACAACTGTCATCAGCTGAGGATGCATTGGCACAGAGAAGGGTATATCCCCCTCTCTATACTGAAAACGAAAACAACAAAACCTCCAGAGTTGAAGGGCATACCAAAATGTTTGTAATGTTACCTTTCACCTAAAAAGGGGAGTTGAATTTGGGAACAGGTTTAAAAGATCAAGAGAAAGGGATGCAAAAATGAGGAAACCCTCTCTTCCAAGGAAGAAAAGAAATGTCCCCTACCAAAGAAAAGATTTATTTTCCCCTGTGCCTTCATATCTCTATGTGACATCTCTGGGAAGAAGGAAAGGCTACTCTTATTGGTCAACCTCTTTCTCACAAACAACACCCTTAAAAGAAATATAAGCTACTGTAACACTGCTCGAAAAGCTTGACTCATTCTAGTATTTCATGCTTGAGCTGTTCTAAGGGCATCTGCACAGCACTTTTAATTTGCTTGTCCACAGCTCAGACACACAAGCTATCAAATATCTTGCTAATGCATAGCAGCTGCACAATCTTGCATAGAGAGAAGGTTTTAGTGAGAAATTCCTGTCTAAATAATACAAACATGAAAACTGAAGTATCTTTGGAAGCTTGGGATGGCAAAGCTAATATTATACACATAATGGAATTCTAAATAATGGTAAAGTTATTCTAACCTATTTGAGCAGAATTTTAGGTTTTGAAGTGTATGCAGAATACATTCTAGAAGAAAAGGATCTGAGGGGACATGATCTCTAGATGCTTGATGTAAGTGGCTTGATCACCCAAAGACTGAAGGTGAAGTATCACAATATAATAGGCTGTCAAATTGTTTCTAACTTATGACAATCTATTCCAAGGTTTCCTAGGTATAGAATACTAAGAAGTAGTTTATCATTTCCTTTGTCTGGGGATGCTTTGGCATGGTGTAGTTTGCTGAAGACCAAACAAGGTGGCTGCAAAGAAAAGCAGGGAAATGAGCTCCCAACCACTTTGCCCTCCCATCCCGGAATAATGTGAGACTCAGGTGATGGGGTATATTAGGGCCACACTTTATTAACATTAGCCAAATTATTAACTTCAGAGTCCAGCCAAAAGAGGGCCCTGGTGTAGTGTGGAATCAGGGCTGTAACTGAGGTCTCACCGGACCACTTCTTCATGAAATGTGTGAGTCCCATGCCCTGAGATTGCACAGTCCTAAAGTCAGTGTGGCCCCAGCTGCCCATGCTCTGACTACCCCTGGGCCTTGAGCCTCTTATCTGTTGGCAGCTGTCAGCCCGTGGGTGGCCTCAGCACATGCTCCCCCCCACACACACTGTAATCTCACTATCTGCAGCATTGGGGGGGTTGGATGGGGTATAAACTCCCCTGTGCTCCAAGGGGAAATCACCAATTCATCTACATTCCTCACTACCCACCAGTGTGACCAACAAAAAATTGTTGCCTGTAATTAACATCCCTGATGCTCTCTACCAGGAGGGGAAAAAACACTGCTCCCACTGGCCAATCAAGAAGCAGGTCAAAAATTCCAATCCAGCCCCTGAAGGCGACCAGTAAAATTCACACTGGAGGTGGGCTGGTGGGTTGCAAGCTTCAAAAGAGGCTGAGGTCGGGAAGGAGCACCTATCAGTAAGCTGCTCTTTCTTCCTCTCCTCCTGGATAGCTGAACATGATTGTCTCGTTTTGTGCTATCCCAGGAGGGAGAGCAAAGAGGTTCCTCTTGATGATGCATGCTCATCAGCAGAGCTACTACATGCTCTGAGCTAACAGAAAGTGATTTAGAAGAGCGTAGATTACCTTAAAAGGCTTGAGGACTGATTTTTGCCCTTACCCTTCACTGCAGGCCACATGAGTCCTGTTTCTTCTTCTTCTTTTTGAACATAATATAAGACATTTTGTTCTGTGGTGGACCCTGCTAGACACATCCCAACAAATACACACACACACAAACACTTTTGGATCCTCCAGGAGTAGCAATAGGGATTTTAAATATCTATTTTATAATGTCTTTATGGGGAACAGTTTTGGACAGGACAAATATTTCTCTGGGATTATATACGGTCCCTGGGCTCCATGCCACCCCTGAGTTAAAGTCTGCCTCTACTGCCTGACTAGTTAGTACCTGCAGTATGCATGAAGCATCCATTTGATCCACGTCATGCAGGATTGTACAAAAGAGCTTAAAATTCAATTCTGGATGTTTATTTAGAGACAAAGAGATAAAGTTATGTGTTTATTCATGTCTGGGTGCAAAAATCACAGAACCATTAAGTGGCATTGCAGAGGTGCAAGAGAATTCAAAAGGTTCCTTTTGGTGAATATAGCAATGGGGGCAAGATGGCGTTTTAAAAGGTTTTCCTTCTTGGCTAGGTGATAGGGCTTTGGAAAATCTTTTTATGAATAAAACAGAAGCAGCAAAAAAAAAAAAATCAGTTCTCTACCTATCCCCCTCTTGTAAGAAGCATAGCTACCTGGACAACTTTCCGTTTTCAAATTTCAGCAGAGAAATCAGGGCTGAATTATATGCAATGCCAAATGTATCACTTTTTGTTCTGTCTCTTGTATTCTTTTGTAATTGCTAAAAGCCCCATGTGAAAATAGCCACGCAAATGTCCAACATTCTGTAGGAGAGGAACAAGAACATGAAAAAGGAGAAGAGCTGGGCCATGGGAGTGCATTTCTTGCGTCCCATGGTCTCCACACCTCTCAGAAATGGGAGACAAAGGATGCAACAGCAAATAACACTTTTAATGCGATTCTCACTTGACCATTCACTTAAATGCACAGACCATGAGAAGCATTTGATCATCGACTGGGAAATGTTAGATGACAGAGACCAAAACAAAGGCTAATATTCACCATTATACAAATTAATGTCTACATGGTTAGACAACTTTAGTTATATTTTCTCTCACATTTGCAGTCTGGATAGTTTAATCCTCATTTCCCAAGCAGCTGACAACACTGAGTCAAGAACTGAATGGAGTGACAATAGTTGCTGAAGCAGATAATATAGTCAAAAATGTGTTATATATTTGCAAGGATTTGAGGCAATATTATGCATTTTATTAGTTACTGGACTGAGAGAGCAATTTGATTCTTCATTTAAATGCTGCAAAATACAGAGCATAACACAGAGAGGTGCATAAATTTGATACAGCCAGCAAAGTTTACATATGTCAAGAAATTTATGCAAATGTGAAGTAACAATGCAAATATAATACAAATGAGCTTTACAAGCATTTTAAAAAATGTTTCTTGATACTCATTTTCTCCAAATTTGTTACTGTGATACTTAGATAACAAGATATAGAGAATAGGTATGAAAAACACACCACAAAGAGTTCCCTTGTTTCCCCAAGAGCTTGGACGTTTCTTTATGTTTTTCAATTTTGGATTGCAACTTCCAGCTTCTATACATGATGGGGGATTCTGGGACTTGTTGTCCAAAAACTAATTTTTCCAAGTTTGCTTTTAGCTCTAAAATTAGAACAGGAAATATCAGCAATGATTTCAATACTATATCAACCCAAATGTCCATGATGATTATCACCCACAATTGCAAGTCAGGTGGCCCATGAACCTCATGAGCATGACACAATAAAGAGAGCCATCTTCTTTTTGCTCGCCACAGTTTATAATGAAGGCATGTCATCCTGAAAGAGGACATTCTATTTTTTAATAGATGAATTTATCCACCACAAATGTATCTAGATTAGTTTTAAAACCACGTATGTGAATGGCCATCATCACAGATTGCTGCCAAAGTTAATTTAAAATTGTCTGGAAAAGCCATCAACTTAACTGTTAGTCACTTGCACTGGATGTGACTAGCAGTAAGCCATGTACTTTGGAGAGAATAGATTCTTTTTATAAAATTTCTGAACACAATTTGCATTATAATATAAATCTTCTTCATGGCCCTACTCACTTATTTTTCCCAACCTACAGAACATTTAAAAAGCAGGTACAGTAGATTTATATAATTTCATCAAGGTACATAACCATGGCCAATATTCTATTTGAAGCATAAGGGGAACAGCATAAGCAGTCTCCTGTGCCAGTACCTCCCTTGTCATGTAACTGATCATGTAACTGATTACACCACCAACCCCACAACCAATACAAGATATGGCAAGATATGCAAAGGGGAGCTTGCTGGAAGAGGAGGAACGTTTACACGATCATTTTTCTGTGATCATCTAACACAAAATGATAGTGGACCCTAAATTTTCCTTTCAATCCAATTATTTGAAACATTAATTTGTTTTTCCATTATCACAGTATGTTAGAGGTTTTTTCCTTTTATTTATTAATATTTATTACACTATACAATCCAAACATAAATTGAAAAATAGTAATTCAAAAAAGGAAGAAAAAAACCAAGTAAGACACAGTTTTATACACAAGAGTTCAAAATTATAATACTGTGCCACCGCCCCCACCTCTGCTTTCCACCAGGACCTTTGGAGGTAAAAACAATCCTTTCTTCTTCAAAGA
Organism: Pogona vitticeps; assembly: GCF_051106095.1. Taxonomy (NCBI): domain Eukaryota; kingdom Metazoa; phylum Chordata; class Lepidosauria; order Squamata; family Agamidae; genus Pogona; species Pogona vitticeps. The sequence continues at coordinate 126,440,703 of NC_135785.1, read as the reverse complement.
AAGGAGCCCGGTTGCCATGACTCAACTTCCAGATAACCTCACCTGGATGATTGAGAGTCTTCACAGATACTGTACATTCTCCTTCAATGATTCATGTTCCCTCTCCAAAATTATAACATTTCTTGTGATGGTGCACTTTCCTTTTATTTTATTAATAAATTAACAATAAAATTTCCCCAAATATTTGCAAAAATATCATTTTAATAATTTTTTGTTTTATCATTAATAACTATGTTCCATACCATTCATTTAATTGGAAATCATGTTTTACTCTCTAGTACTTATCTATCATTAATCTAGCTGCTATTAATAAATTACAGATTAATTCTCTAGTTACCTAATTTTATTCTTCCTTATCCAATGATAAAAGTGCTACTTTAGGACATACCTTTACATTTTGCTTGGTTAATTTTTTTAATTTCTATAAATACAAATTGCTAACATTTCATCATGCTCTGACATTCCCACCATGTATGAAAATAAGTACCAGTTTTCTGGCATTGTTTACATCACAACATAGAATAGTTCTTATTTATTTGATTTAAATTCATGGGAGCTAGATACCATCTCCACATAATTTTATAAAAATTCTCTTCAATCCTTATAGACAGAGGTTTCACTATTCTTATATTTTATCACAGGTCTCAGTACTTATATCTTTCTTCCATATTTCCATAAAACTTTCTTTCAGTGGGTCCTGTTGATTCTATCAGTTTTCCCTGTCATTCTGTCTAAACTGTTATATTGTTACCTATCTCATATCTGGTGGGATTGGATTTATCTTTCCCTTAATCCAGTACCATATTGAAATCTCCCACCATTATTAAATATCCCTTCCCTATATTCCCCACTTCTTTAAGCAAGTCTTTATAAAAATTGACTTGATTTTCATTCAGAGAATACAAATTAATTAAAATATAATCCTCTTCTCCCATTGTGCCCTGTATATATCTATCATTAGTATGTGTGTGTGTGTGTGTCTCTCTCTCTCTCTCTCTCTCTCTCTATATATATATATATATAATTTTGCCCACTTTAAATTCATATTTTTTAGCAATGATGATTGCAACACCTCTTGATCATGATATTGCATGTGCTTTGTCATTAATCCTTGACCATCCTAATTAAGTTCATTTACTCCTTCTTTTCATTGGTGATTCTCTGGAACAAATATTATACTGCATCTGTTTTAAGAGCCTTGTGGCACAGTGGTTAAACTGCTGTACTGCAGCCCAAACTGTGCTCACAACCCAGAGTTCAATCCCAGGTAGCCAGCTCAAGGTTCACTCAGCCTTCTATCCTCCCAAGGTTGGTAAAATGAGTACCCAGCTTGTCATGGGGGGGAATGTGTAGCCTGCATAATCAACTTGTAAACCTCCCAGAGAGTGCTTTAAGCACTTTGGGTTGGTATATAAGCAGCATGCTTTGTTTTGTTTTTATCTTTGTTCAGCAGTACCTCTGCCGTCTGAAGAAAATGCAAAAAAAAAAAAAAAAGAAAAAGAACCAGAGTTCTTCTTTAAAATAAATAAACCTCAAGATACTGGGATTGCCAACATCTGGTATATGGGGAAGGCTTACTTCCGGGGACTGGCATTGGATTTTGTAGCACAAAAGAAAAGAGAAAGAAATAAGCAGTATCAAAATCTACTAGCAGCCCTTAAAAAAAGAGGAAACAGCTTTAAAGATAAATCCTACAGTACAACAACTTAAAAATAAAATTAATATATTATAGCACAAAATCAATCTGCTTGACCAGGAAGAGATGGTTAGGAAAGTACAATTTGCAGGACAAAACATCTTTGAAAATGCGAATAAACCAGGAAGATGGCTTGCATATAAAAATTAAAAAGAAAGAGAAAACACAAAGATCAGTTCGCTTCTAGAAAAGGAAGGGAAGGAAACCTTCAAATAAGAAAAAAACTAAAGAAATAGCCCAAAATTTTTATGGCAATTTGTACAAGAAAGAAGAAATATATTTGCAGCAACAAAAAATATTTTTGGAAGGAACCCTCCTGTGGAAGTTATTGGGTCAACAGTTTAAAAATTTAAACAACCCTATAGCAATGAATGAATTCATTGAACTCCTGGAAGCCTTTCATCCTGTTAAAACTCAGGACTAGCTGACCTGATGTTTCTGCAGGCAGCATTCAAGTGATCCTCTGGCCTTTGCATCATAAGTCTTTGCTGAAGTCTAGCCCTCACCCTGGCTCCTGGGGGAGGAGAATCTGGTGGTGATTCATCTGTCTGTGCCATTAATTGCTCAGCATTCTTCTCAGCTGTAGTTAACCCCTCAGGTTCCAGATCTTCGGCTGAACTCATGACACTGCTGGTTGTCACTCCACTCCGGCCTGCCCATCGCCACTCCTGTCTGGCCTGCCCATCACCGCTGAGTGAGCTGGCACTCTGGCTCTGGTCACCCAGCATGGCAGTAAACAAAATTCATGAGATTCGATGTTGGGATCTCATGAGTTTTGACTTACTCTTGAGCCATAGGCTGCGGAGCCTGTGGCTCAAGAGGCCAGAAGCGATCCTTGCACAGGTGACTTGATGACGCATCATGTCGTCTGTGCGGGATAGAAGACAGTCAGAGAGGAAGGCCATAGGGGAACAGAGGGCAGGTGAGTTAGCTCAGTGTCAGGGTTTTCTCCCCCTGCAGTGAACAAATTACAATGCTTGCATATTTAACTCCCTAAAAAGGTTAACGTTTAGGGAGTTAACTATGTCAGCCTTGTAGTTCGTTCACCGCAGGGCCTCACCCAATGTGGGCCTATTACTAAGCACAGATTGGGGGCCTATTACTACCCACCCTGAACACAGTTCAGATTTTTTATGTGGCCCCCTATGGAAATTAATTGCCCATCCCTGATCTAGCACCTCACCCATTTCCCATGATTTAAAGAAAATAATGAATAGTGGTTCTGTGAGTTCTTTAGCCAGCTCCTTTAATACTCTTGTATTCAGTTCATCCAGCCCTGGAGATCTGAACTCATTCAAGTTAATAAGGTATTCTTTGACTGGGATGAGTCTTTCATTGCCTACTTGAAGTACTAAATGACAGCAGCATCAAGAAAGAGTATGTCATTCTTCACCTTTAATTCCACAATTTTTTGATGTGTGAATGATGATAGCAAACTTAGTAAAGATATCTGCAGAATGTTTTACTGCCTATCTGGGTTCAGAAGTCAAAAGTATAACCTTCAAGGTTCAGAATTTGGAATTTTAAAAATTCAAAATTTTCAGATACATGGAACTGTGTTACAGTAAATACGTATCATTATACTGCCCTTTAAATGATCCACCTGGACCACTCAATTATATTAAGTATACATATGTCTCCATACCCTGCTAAACACCCTGAACTACTAGGTTGAGAATGTGGGTCATATATCATAGAAAATACAAACAGACAAATTATTTTAAAATGATTTTCATATGCCCTCTGACAACTTCTTCAGTGCCCAGGTTATAAAACTGACAGTAATGGCATACTGATTTAACCCTGAACAGTGGAAATGCCAGAAGGACATGCCAGCAGCACTGAGAAAGCACAGGGCAAGTCACATTTGGGAGTGGGCAAATACCTTGGGTAGCTTTGGCAGGCAGACTAGAGCAGAAGATAGCATATAGTGGGTGGGAACTGTGCCAACAGCATGAGGTACAACACCACTGAGTGAGCAAGTACAATCTTGGAGTAGCAGTTAGAAGATTGAAATTGACAGAATGAAAGATCAGTAGTTTGATGCATGGCATTCCTATTACTGTGAGCAGAGTGTGCAATTCTCTCTTATTAAAGGGGACTTTGGGGAAGCCCAGCAATGGTAGGTTGGTCTTAAGGAAAACAGTTGTTTTTTTTTTTTTAACAAATCTATGTTCCTGGTGAGAGTGGTGTAGACTGACAATGTCCCTTACCTGAGAGAATACTCTTTCAGTGGACAAAACCACCTTGGCCAGATTTCTTCAAATGTCACATTCCTAGGTGATTCAGCAGGCGAAAGTCCAATAAGCCAGTCCAAGGTCAGAAGCCCGGGAGATACAAAACAGATGCCAAATTGTCAAAGCCAAACACAAACCATAGTCACAAGTCAGAGTCCAAAAGCCAAGGGTCAAGAGAGCAAGGTTCAAGATAAGCAGGAGCATGGACACAAGCCAGAGAACTGACTTGTTGCTTCCATGAGCTTCTAAGCCTCTGGGTACAAATTATATAGCAGCAACAATCATATAATTCCTAGAAACATTCCATCCTGTTAAAACTCAGGGCTGGTCAACCTGATGTTCCTGTGAGAAGCATTCATGCGAGCCTCAGACCTCCATGTTGTGAGTCTCTGCTGAAGCTTATCACTCACTCTGGCTAGTGGGGGAGGAGAGTCTGGCAGTGATTCAGCTGTCTGTGATATTAATTGTCCAGCATTTTTCCTCAACTGTAATTAACCCCTCTGATTCTAGATCTTCGACTGAACTCATGACACCAAACAGATTCCTTCTCAGTCTAGTCAGACAAGGAATTGGTCACTTTGGCTTACAGGGCTCCTCCATGTACATAACTACCTCTGTCTCTGCCATGTCCTTCTCCAGAGTGGAGTCTCTGGAGGGCAGACCCCTGCCATGCTTGTCAAGACAATATATCAGAAAGCTTGCCTTCCATTTATCTAGACTGTAGAAAACCATATGCGGACAAATGCGTGTGTGTCCGTATACACACACAAACACAAAACTTATAACTATAACTATATATATATTCCCCCCATGTGATAGGGGAATTACATCTAATGAAAGGGGTTGACATCTAATAGAATATTGCATGTTAATTTATAACATATTAATTACTCAATGAATCTACTGATCCTAAATCTGATCCACAACTATCTTAAATAAACAATACACAATTAAGATATAGAGAATGTAAATGTAAGTTAAGGGTTTAGAAAAGGACACAGAGAAAACTGCTGCAGTGCAGGTTTGCATTAGAGCATATTCGAGCAGCAAATGCTGAAGGGATTTATAAGCAACCATGCCCACCTTTGAATTGGAAAGAACCAATGTAAAAAAACCAACATTGCTTGTCTGTGCTTGCTTCTAGATTTCATTAATGCAGACAGATAACATTTATAAGTTTTGCTCTCCCCCAGCATCCTTCTTTTGGAAAGTCCATGTCAACCCCAATCATGAGACACTGGGTTCTCTGTTCCCACTATCCTTGGTGACAGAGTGTCTCTCCGTTTCATTTATCAAGAGGGTAGGTGACACAGTACTTTGAGAAATTGTCCACGAATATTAAAATGTATCTGTTGTGTTCTAATGATGGCATATTAATTTGCTCATACAGGTAACTGTGTATTAGATTCAACATCTTGGTGCTCCTTCTCTGTCCTCAGGGAAATGTGGACTTAACATCTTTTCCTGTGATACAGCTTACGACCCTATTGTGCTGTATGCATCATGTGGGTTTACTTTGATCTCTGTAGCAAGGTTGCGGTTCTGCTCCTCTGTGCTCCTATTAGCATCTATAGGGTCTAACAAGTACTGGGAATTCAGAGAACATGTTTCTGTAGGATTTCTGTTAATTTTGTGCAAAGGAAAAACCACAAAAATATAAATAAACACAGATGTTTGCTGTTAACTGGAAAACCCAACGCCAATGTTGGAGAATAAATTCACTAGATTGTGAACAAGACAAGCTTTGCAGGATATGCACCAAAAAGAGAGGACAAGTGAACTAAACGTATCCTGGACCATAACTTATAAGAAAGCATATGGTGATTCAAGATCTAGAGGTGTGGCAACTATTATATCTAAGAAGTGTGAATTTAGGATTAAACTATACAATGAGAAATTTATAGAGACATATAATTTTGCAAGATGAAATGAGAGGGATGGATAATATTGGTTAATATTTGTGTGTGTTATATGAATCAGAGAATTTTATAAAATGATAATGGAAAAATTAACAGAAGTAAGAAAATTGTTATAATGGCAGGAGATTTGAATATGGTAATAGATAATGAAATGGCTAAAACTAATCCTACCAGAGGAGAAAGAAAAAATAAAATTACAATATTAAATGATATGATGTGTAAGATGGATTTAATATACTTACAGAGAAAGTTGAATGATGTTGAGAGAAGGTTTTCTTTCTACTCTGTGGCACATAAAAGTTATTCAAAAATAGATTACATATTCCTCTGAAAGAATTTACATTCTAAAGTGATTAATTCCACAATAGATATAAGAATTTCTGATCATTCAAGGACATCTGTGGTTAAGAAAGTGAAAAGTGATCATAAGCGGAGCTTAGGAAGTGGGTAAAGTAGTCATGAAAGGGCTTCAGGATCAAAGGGCTCTGATCATGCAGCCCTTTCATCGCTGCTTTACCCGAAGAGAGCCTTCCCTTCCTTTTTCTAAGCCCAGTGGCTTAGGAAAAGGAAGGAAAAAGCAGGGATCAAATTTTCTAATTTTGGGTTAGAAAAGGGGGGTCGTCTTATACATTGGGTTGTCTTATAAATGGGAGAATATGGTACATATTTGCACACACACAAACACACACACGAAATGGGGTTAGAGAGTTAATCGAACATCCTGTTATAGAGGAGGAGATAGAGAAAATTATCAACAAGTTAAATATTGGTAAAACTCTGAGAATCCATAAGAGTCCATAAGCGTTTTTATAAAATGTTGTTGTCAGAGCTTATTATTCTAGTTAATAAAATAATGGAAGGAAAAGAAATTCCATCTTCCTGGAGATACTCAAGGATAATTTTAATATTAAATCCTAATAAAGATTCTATGGACATGGAAGCTTATAGGCTTAGTTTGTAAATAAATCAAGATGAAGTTTTACAGCATCGTTGGTTAAGAAGATTAATAGATTTATTGATAAATATCATAATATTGAAGAATCATAGAATCATAGAATCATGAAGTTCAACGGGACCTGTAAGGCCATCAGTTCCAACCTCCTGCTTAACGCAGGAATGCAAATGAAAGGATATCTGCCAGGGAGTTGTCTAAATTTCTCTTGAATGCCTCCAGTGTTGGAGCACTCACTACCTCTCAAGGTAATTGATTCCATTGCCATACTGTTCTAACAGTTAGGAAATATTTCCTGATATTCAGCTGAAATCTGGCTTCCTTTAACTTGAGCTCATTCTTGCATGTCTTGCAGTCTGGCATGATGGAGAAGAGATACTGCCCCTCCTCTGTATGAGAGCTTTTCAAGTATTTGAAAAGTGCTATTGTATTTTCCCTCAATTGTATTTTCTCAAGAGTAAACATTCCTAATTCTTTCAGTCTGTCCCCAAAACAATTGGTTTCCAGATCCCTAAAAATCTTTCTCACTTTCCTCTGAATATGTTTCAGTTTGTTGGCATCTTTCTTGAAGTACAGTGGAACCTCTACTTACGAGTGTCCCTACCTACAAACAATCCAATTTACAAACAGCTCCATTTGCAAAATGTAGCTTCTACGTGCGAACGGAGCTTCAAGATACGAATGAAAAAAGCCAGGGGGAAAGGCCGTGAAGTTTAAATTTGCTAACTGTTGGTGGCAAAGAGCCTTTTGCCCCAATGGTTAGGAAAAGGGAGGCTCAGACTCCTGGGGTCCCCCACCGCTGCAATCACTACCTCTTGGGGGTCCCCCACTGCCATTGGAGACTACCCGGGAGTCTCCTGTCACCACAATCACTGTCACCGTAGACCTCCTGGGGTCCCCTGCCGCCGCAATCACAGCCATTGGAGGCCTCCCAGAGCTTCCCCACCCTGACACAGGCTTTTCCGGGGTAGAGCGGGCCTACCAGGGGAAGCCCTGGTAGACCCGCTCTACCCAGAAAAAGCCTGCATTGGGGCAGGGAAGCCCTGGGAGGCCTCCAATGGCAGTGATCGCAGCAGAAGGGGACCCCCGGGAGGCTTCGGACCAGTAAGATGCTGCTTTTTCTTTTTTTAAAAAAATTGTTCTGGGTGGGTTTTGAAGGGTAGGTTTGGGCTGGGGGGGTCATGTTTCCATGTTGTTTTGTTTTTTGGTGATTTTTTTTTTTTGCAGTCCTAGCGGACTGACTCTGGCTAGGGGATGACAGAGAATGAGATGGTTAGACAGTGTCCCCGAATCTACCAACATGAATCTGACCAAATTCCGGGAGGCAGTGAAAGACAGGAGGGCCTTATGTACTCTGGTCCATGGGGTCACGAAGAGTCAGGCATGACTTAATGACTAAACAACAACAACAAGCAAGAAAAAGTGAATGCTCCCTGGTTTGTTGTTTTGGGTAGTCCATATGGCAGTACGTAGGGATCTATTGGAAAACATCTTTACTGCTAGTGACTGGGATAAGACAGATTATGTAGTTGGAGATGAAATCTTGTTCCCTTGGATTGAACCCAGGGAGCTATTGGAGGAATCCAGGAAGATGATTCTGACCTCCAGGTAGTGGCTGCACAGCTGATTCCAGGTACTATGGGTGAACCAGGAGGAGTATGGATGAGGCGGCAAACCAATGGAAGGCAGATGTGGTGACCCGGGAGCATGGGCAAAGAGACCTGTACTGTGTCAACCCATGCCTTACCAAACCTGACAGATGTGAGGCACTTCATTCAGGAATTTCTCATCACCCAGTTGGAATGGATGAAAAACCAGGAGGCACAATAGCAAGACGAACACGAGCTTCTGAAGAGGCAAGTCAAAGTGCAGGCTGAGCAGAAACCAGGTGTTCTACATTATGATAGAAAATTATTGCCCACATACCAAAGTCCTCAGAACATTTTATTATTTTGAACGAATTTTCAGAAAACCTGTTTGGAAACAGAAGCACCCTTTTCTATTTGGCTTAAACTTCTTTACACACAGGTTTCTGGGCAGTTGGCAGAATTTGTGGTTGAAATGGATGTAAATGCATCTTGGTCAAAATTGATGGAACTGGTAAAACAGAAGTGTGGCTATATATCAGAGGGGTTTAGAGCTAAATCTAGAGGCATCCACTGGCAACCCAAGGAAGGTTTTTCTGCCTTGGCAGCCAGATTAAAATGTGAGTTAAATAAATGACTAGAGTCTGCAGAAGTGGACAGTTTGCACAATCTTACAGAACTGATTCTGTGTGAACAATTACAGAATCTGATCTCTGAGGATCCACATGTCTGTCTCTTAAAGAAACAGATCACTAAAAGTCAAGATTTGGCTATGGCTGCTGATCAGCTTTGGGTGTACAAGTAGAGTGCTAGAGGCTGCAAAGTGCTGGTGTAGTTAGGAGTGGGAGAAGGCTGATTGAACTGTTGAAAAGCTGGATGCTAGTAGATCTCCCCATCAACCAGGCAGTGTTACTGCTCACCCTCCCTGTGGCTCTGGAGTCAACTCTAAACCTGTGGTTGTGAGTACTCCTTTCAAATGTTTTCACTGTGGCACCGTGGGACATACAAAGCGTTATTCTCCCCAGCTTTCAGGTAGAAGCCTAAACCTATGCCTGCCACCAACAAGGTCCAGCTAAAGATGAAAGTAATGCCAGTCTTCCAGATCCAATTTTCTACAGCTAGTTGAACAAAGAGACCCAGCACTAGAAGAGAAGGAATTTACAGGAGGCTGACCTTTGGAGGAGGAAGTTTACTACCTGGCACCAGATTTACAGCCAGACAGGATGCAAGGCGTTAATGCTAAAACCTACACTGAGGCAGGCAGAGGCAGAGGAATGAAAGGAGCTGTTCCAGCAATGCATGCCTACAGTCAGCAGGAAGCTGGATGCCCCATGTCCATTCTTCAACCTGCCATGGTTTAGTCTCGAGAGCAATGCCCAGAATGGATCTAGAAACCATTACTTCTAAACAAGAGGCTGTGTGGGCTTTCAAGAAGAATCATAAGTACCTTACTCTTTTAAATGGAACTCAGGAAGTTTATATTTTTGGCCTGGTTGACCCAGAAGCTGACATTTCTTCTGTTGCCCATCATCTAATTACTGAGGATCAGATTGTGCCAGAACTGAGATTCCCAATTTTCAACCTTATGACTGAAAAAAGCAGAGAGTGCAGTACGTGGCCCTTGCAAATGTAAGACTACAATATCAAGGCTGAGAAGGCAATATATTAATTTTAGTTCATGACTCCTTCTAGGAACTCCACTTTTCAATTGGAAACAACCTCTGCTTTCTCCATTGGAAATCTCCAAAAGCTTCTGTGTTTAAAATAAAAAAAAAGCAGCTAGACCTGTCTCAGAAATGGTTAACAGAAAAACAGAGCCATTTCTGAATGCAGAGGCCGCATTCCCATAGCAACCTGGAGTTACTGGCCTCTGGCGGGGAAAGGAATTTATTGCCTCAGGAGCAAGCTGAAGCAAGCAATTTACATCCAGATATTGAAGTAAATGATTCCAATGCAGAGACTGTTGATATTGTACAAGCTACTTCTCTGGATGGTTGCCCTGAATTTAAACAGGCACAGTTAACTGGTACCTCATTACAACCACAGAAAGACCAAGCTGACAATGATTTACCTTTGTCTAAAGCAAAAACAGCCAAATTTTCCTGGATTGACACTGGACTGTTGTATCACGAATTTGCAGAGTACACTCTCCTTGAGTTAGCCCTAAAACAGCAGCTTGTTGTTCCACAGAGTTGCAGAGAAACAGTGCTGGGGCTTCCTCATCAATCTCCTTTCTCTGGCCATCTAGACATTAAAAAGACTTTGCAAAGAATTACTACTCATTTTTATTGGTCTAATGTGTCAAAGTCATTAAAGAATTATTGTTCCAGCTATGACATTTGTCAGAGAGTGGGTTTTTCAACAAATGCTACCAAAATGCAAATGCAACCTATGCCAGTAATTTTGGAGCCTTTTAAGCAGTTGCAAATGGACATTCTAAAGCCATTTCCACCTATTAAGTCTGGGGAAAAACATAACTTGTTTTATTTCCCCAGCCAGCAAGTGGATATAGGCAGTTGCTTTATCCAGCTTTTCAAATACCCAGATTGCTAAAGCATTTTTAGAGGTCACCTCAACAGTTGGAATGCCCTCTATTTTGGTCTCTGATCAAGCAGCTAGTTTTAAATCTGAATTAATGGCTTGTGTGTGAATTTAGTGGGACACAGCAGAATTTTAGAGTGGCTTCTCTCTCTCTCTCTCTCTCTCACACACACACACACACACACACACAGACACACACACACACACACAGACACACACACACACACAGAGAGAGAGAGAGAGAGAGAGAGAGAGAGAGAGAGAGTATCATGGCCTGGTTGAAAGAGTGCAGTGGATGATTCAAAAGATGATTAAAGCCTACATCTTAGAGGATGGTCAGACTTGGTCTGAGGTCCTTCCATTCCCTTTGGATCTTTATTGGAGTGGGGTGGTATTTGGGAAAAATATCGAAGGCCCCTTGGATTTGTTGAAAGCTAATTGAGAAGGTTCCATACAGGATTTTTCTGTTCCTGTTGCTGAGTATGTTTATGAACTACAGAATAAAACTCAGTACAATACAAAGAATAGCTAAGGAGGGTGTTGAAAGTGCTCAGAAATTGTATCATGATGCCAAAGCCAGACACACAGATATTTGTGTAGGGAATTCTGTGCTTGTTTAGAATCACATCATGACTAATAAATTCCAGATTATGTGGGAAGGATCTGGAAAAGTAATTCAGAAACTGGTAAGTGTCAATAATGTGGTGCAAATATCTGACAGAGAAATGAGGTCTTGTGTTTATCATGCTAACAGTCTTTGTTGTATGGACAGATAGAATGTCATGCTGGAATGTAGTGCTGTAAGGAATTTGGAGAAGAAGAAATTGTTCATGTTTTGGCAGAATTTCAGGTTGCTGGTAATGATCAGGAGATGTATTTTGACCCAGAAATCCCTGAAGCTGAGCAAGAAAGACTGTTAGATGTAATCTGACATTATAATGTTACCGGCCAAATCTGAATTCAAGTTAGACCAGTGCTGGGACCAAATCTGAGTTCAGGTTAGACCAGTGCTGGGTTTGAGTTTTCCGGCAAGGACCCACAGGCTAAGACACAAGACAGCTGAACAAGCCAATTTTATTAAAGTACAAAAGTACAAAAGTTCAGCTGGGCCTCCCATCTTAAAAGCAGAGGGAGACCCAGAACAAAGAGTGAGCCAAGTTTAATAATGGTTGCAGACAAAGAGCCATAAAAGTACAGTGGACCCTTGACTTACAGACGGCTTGACTTACAGACTTTCTGAGTTACAGATTTCTCTGGCCACAAAATTTAGGTTTGACTTGCAGACTGAGATTTGACTTACAGACCAGAAAAAAACCAAAATGGAACAAAAACGGCCTATTACGGGATTAATAGGTTTTCAATGCACTGTAGGTCAATGGAGACTTGACTTACAGACTTTTTGACTTGAGAACCGCCTTCCAATACGGATTAAGTTCTCAAGTCAAGACCCCACTGTACTACATTGCTATTGGTCATCTGTAGCCCAACTTTTGGATCTCTGCCGTGATTGCAGGTGTTTCTGCAGTTGACCTATTGGTCATCTGTATCCCAACCTTGGATCCTGCTCCTCATTGGATCTGAGATGCTAATTTAGCCAATCTTGGTCAGAAGAAAATGTCAATTTTATGTCCTGATGTTTCTTTGACCTGTGCCCAAGATGTTCCCAGAAAGTCTGGGAACAATCCCCCTTATCTATTGATATGTTTATGTGTGTTCTTCCTGAGTCTCGGTGTGCCCTTCAAGGGAGGGTAATTCAAGAATATGTTATCTCTGGCCTTCCTGCCCCCATGCATTCCAATGTAGCCATCAGGCCACTTTACCACCACAATGTCAGTTCCTGGTGTAGGATGGGGGTTTCTTTGTTTATTTAGATGGCCCATGGATGGACCATAAACTCCCATTAATGGTCTTTGCTGTTCCCGGGTCTGAGGGGCAGGATCAGAATACCATTTGGAGAATGTATAAAATGTATACAGCATTAAGTATAAGATACAATACAACATAAGATTCTAAAACAATTGAGATAAAGTTTATAAAACCATAACTGGTACTGTACATCCAGAGCATTTGTGGTATACAGTGGAGATACAATATTGTTACAGCTACATTGTGAACAAGATGTTAGTACATAAGAGAGATTCTCAAGTTTCTTGATACAGTTGATAGTAATAACTCTGTTAAAATACAGTATCATTATCTCCCCCTATCAATAAAACAGTGTTTTCAGATAAACCTGGCCCCACCACATGAGCTTAGAATAAAATTAACAAAGGAGATTAAACACACACCTGTTTATTCCTCACCATATAGGGCTGTTGGCTCTCGTGCTGAACAAATTGAGAAGGAGATTCAGCTTATGCTTGATTTGGAAGTCATTAGGCCCAGTAATTCAGCCTGGAACTTCCCAGTTATTGTTCCAAAGAAAGAGATTCAGGTGGAAGTAAGAGTTTTTGTGGACTATCATAAGATTAATCAGCTCACCAAGTTCAATCCTTATCCTATGCCATGTACAGATGATTTAATTGAGAAATTAGCCAGTGCAAATTTTGTATCAGTTTTAAATCTCATTTGTGGTTACTGGAACCTTGTGAAAAAAACAACACTTTCATACGTTACTGAATTGACTTGTCTCCCCTTTGGACAAAACAAACAAACAAACAAAAAACCATGTCAGCAACATTCCAGAGAATGAAGGATAAATTATTGGCAAGATTAACATTTGCATCAGCTTATCTTGATGACTTGGCTATCTTTAGTTCAGATTTTGATACCCATCTGGCCCATTTGGAAACAGTGTTATGTTAAAGGAGGCAGGTCTAACTGTCAAAGCCTCAAAATGCCAGTGGGTGAAAGAAAAAATTACCTATTTAGGCCATTTGGTTTGTCAAAGACAAATTCAGCCAATTCAAGCTAAAGTGCAAAGTGTGCAGGACTGGCCTGTTCCTGAAAATAAAAAGCAATCTTTCCTTGAACTTGTGGGTTATTATTGGAAATCTATTCCAAATTTCAGTTCTATTGCTACTCCTCTTATTTAGTCAACCAAGAAGAGAATGCTTATCAAATGAAATGAGTATGTCAAAAGGCTTTTGATGCTTTCAAACCTAAGTTAGTAGAAGCACTTGTTTGCATGGCCCCAGATTTCCAAAAGCAATTATTTTTGCAAACTGATATATCTGATTTTGGCATAGGAGCAGTTTTACTCCAGGAAGGGCATCCTACTTCAGCAGAAAGCTGTTACCCAGAGAAAAGGTTTATTCAGTTTCCAAGAAGGAATCACTTGCAATCATATGGGCCTTGAGCAAATTACATCCCATCCTATGGGTTGGTGGGAGAGATTTTTGCTGCACACATATTGTTTAACTCTGAAATGGATGAAGAAGATAAGAAATGCAAAACAGAAATTATTGTGTTGAAATTTGGCTTTACAGGATTTTGATTCTGGAATACAGCGTATTCCTGGACGACAGAATGCTGTGGCAGATGGATTAGCCTGGATGTATTATGAAATGGAAGAGTGAAGAAGAGAGATGGTTCCTGTTCTAAGATTGTGTTCAGTATTAAGATAAGATAAGAAATTTATTTTCTCTTTTCCAGATCTCAGATGAACACACACCAACTACCAAAAATATAATCATTAATGTTGCTTTTAATACAAGTTTCTACCTCAGTTTAAGCTAGAATAAATTGCTAGAAATGCTTAAAGATTTATATACAGTGGTGCCTCGCTAGACGATTACCTTGCAAAATGGTTAATCTGCAAGACAATGGGTTTTGCGATCGCTACAGCGCTTCGCAAAATGGTTTTCCCTATGGGCGATTTTCGCTAGATGATGTTTCGGTCCATGCTTCACAAGATGGGTTTTTTTTTGGGGGGGGGGATGGTTTTTCACAAGACAATGATTTTGACAGCTGGGTCCGCGACTCACAAAATTGTTTTTTAGGGACGTTTTTTCGCAAGACAGCGATTTTGACAGCTGGGTCCATGCTTTGCACAATGGTTTTCCTATGGATGATTTTCACAAGACAACAATTGTCCCCCCATTGGAATGCATTAAATAGATTTCAATGCATTCCAATGGGGAACCACATTTTGCAAGATGATGTTTTCGCAAGACAGCAATTTTTGCAGAACAAATTAACATCGTCTTGCGAGGCACCACTGTACTTGTATTAGCCATAGGAAATCAATATAAAATGTATTGTATTTTGCTTAATTTGCTGCTTAGTAAAAATGCAAGATGGCTAGATCTTGAATTTTTACTTCCAGAAAGAGGGGCATGTGAGGAAATCAGATGGGATTTATTGTACCTCTCAATTATGTTACTTGTGGTCTTTTATCTGCTTAAGAAAGATGTATTTTGCCCTGCTTTAGACTTATTCAAGGATGTGCAGGCAGAATCTAAAAACCTCTTTCCATTTCTAATTGCTTGTCAGGTGAGGTTCTCATGAAAATGGAAAAGAGAGGTTGAAAGAAGTTCTACTCAGGGAGTGAAGTTGCTGTACAAAGGAATTGAACTTGATTTAATAACATCATGTTGGGGGGGAACATCATGTTGGATTTAACATCTAGCAAAGAATTAGTTAGAGACTGCTATGTTTACTTTTTGTCAAGTTAGCTATCCTTTCATTTGTATCCCTGCTACTGGTGGATTAGGCCTAGAAGCACCATTGTAGAAATGGTCACGATTACTTAACTGAAAAATCGTGTTAGGTAGAAATACTTAGTTTTTATTATTTTATTGGGTTTGCTTTCACATAGAGCTCACTTAATTATTTGAATATTAATTGCTTAATGCTTTTGCATTGCTTTGAAGCTGTACAACTGCCTTTTTGAATTCTTTTACTTTTAAAATAATTTTTAATAAACTTTTAAAATATTTTACCAAGGTGTGACCTTGGAGGAGAAGGGGTTGAATGTCTAAAGAAGGTGGTTGGCCAGATGCCTACATTCACTACATTTAAGTATTTTGGGTGGTCTACTTTGTCGGTGTAGTAAGCACAAAGTGAACAATCAGGAGAATTGCTGTCTCAGGAAAGGAGGACAGACAAAAAACTAGGTTAAAAGTTTTCCCATAGTTGCTGATTCTTGCACCCTCTGGATATTCACCAAGCCTGGGTTCAAAGGATGGCGGAAGATAGAAACTAGATTGGCTCCTTTGCATAGTGAAATACCCTTTAGGTATTTAGGATTCCCTACTGTATCTGTCCCCAAAATAGGGAGGGTTGGGTCTTCCTAATAAAGTTTTATTATCTGGCAAATCAATTGTGATTCATTCATGTTCTTATGTCTTCCCCAAATCCTCTGATTTGACTTTGGAAATGAAAGAATTAAATGACAATATAGAATATCTGATTTTTAGAGGAATGTTAAGAAAAGTAAAAAAGAAATGGAAAATCCCTTTTTTAAAGAGAATACTTCAAATTTGGTTTAGATATAAGGCATATAATTTCCCCTTTTATTTCCTCCCTAACATCTGTAGCTGAATTAGAGAAATTTCCAGAAAATTTAAAACAATCTTCTCAGAATATAATGAAAAGGAAAGAGATATGCTATATATAGATTACAAGATTGGCTACGGGAAATGTATTCCAGAGAAAAACTAAAGAAGATGACACAAAGTGAAAAGATAACATGAATCAAAGTCAGCTAAATCATTGGATGAAGGAATAGGAACAGTATAATGATAGAGTCTGAGATCTAACCAAATTTAAGGAAATTATACTTCAAAGAGAGAAGGAAAAGGGTAAGCCCTTTGGTGGTAAAAAATTATAATGCATTGTTAGAGGTAGAAAATTATCAAGAAGCTCTCAAAGTAATATGGGAAACAGATTTGGGTAAGGTAATAAAAGAATAGTGAAGCTGGAAGGGGCTTATGAAGCCTTCAAGTACCGACATACAGAATAGTATACAGAGAAAAAGAAATTTTAAATTATGTCTGTCAGAATTAAAGAAAATTTCTATAATTTATTTATTTATTTGATTTTTATGCCATCTTGCTGACTGCAAGGCCACTCTAGACAAGTTACAATATAATAAAACAATAACACTAAAAAAAACAGACATAATTATACAAAATAAAACAGAATTGCCATATATTTTATTGATTGATTGATTGATTGATTGATTGATTGATTGATTGATTGATTGATTGATTGATTGATTGATTGATTGATTGATTGATTGATTGATTGATTGATTGATTGATTGATTGATTGATTGCACTTATATGCCGCCCATCTAGACATTTTCTACTCTGGGTGGCTCATAACAGACAAGATAAAAACAATTACTATATAATAACAGTTACAGCTTTATACAATGAAAACACTGGTTCAAGATGGGAAAAAGAGATTTAAGTAGTGCCTGGAGGGAAGGCCTGTTTGAATAACCAGGTCTTGAGCTGTTTTTTTTTAAAATGCCCAGCAAAGGGACCAAATGGATCTCAGAGTGGAGTTTGTTCCAAAGAGAAGGAGCCACTGCCAAGAAGGCCTAGTGTCTTGTTTTTTCTTTCCAGATCTGCCTCGGTGTTAAGCTCCTCTGTCGCCCCTCCTGACTGGATCAAGTGGTATGGGTAGATCTAGGTGGGAGGAGGTGTTCCATCAAGTAATGAGACCCTAAACCATTTAGGGCTTTGTATGTAATCATTAAAACTTTGAAATCAACGCGGAAGCGTACGGGCAACCAATGCAAGGTGGCCAGGGTGGGAGTGATATGTTGGTGTTTCCTCACTCCACTGAGAAGTCTGGCCACCGCATTTTGCACCATGTGGAGCTTCCACATCAATCTCAAAGGTAGCCCCACATAGAGTGCATTACAGTGGTCTAATCTTGAGATCACGAGCATGTGGACCAGAGTAGTGAGCGCTCCAACATCAAGACAGGGGCACAGCTGGGCAATCTGCCAAAGATGGAAATAGGTGGAATGGACCATTGATGCCACCTGAGTTTCCATGGTGAGCTCCGGGTCCAGATGGATCCCCAAGCTGCAAATCTCACTCTTAGCAGTAAGAGTCACCCCCCCCCCAAAAGAGACAGTTTCCCAAACTGGCAATGGTGGAGCTACTCACCCTAAGGACCTCCATCTGGTCTGGGTTCAGCCTCAGCCCATTTTCCTGCATCCATTGCAGTACAGTCTCAAAGCAGCGCTGAAGGGACAGAATGGCATCCACTGTGGTTGGAGAAAAAGAGATGTAGAGTTGAGTGTCATCAGCGTAATGATGGCACGATGCCTCACACCCCCTGATGACCCCACCCAGCGGCCTCATATAGATATTAAACAGCATTGAGGAGAGGGTTGGACCCTTCGGAACTCCACAATTGAGGCTTCACAGGGCCGAGTCCCCCTCCCCAAGCTGAACTCTCTGAGGATGGTCCTCCAAGAAGGATTGGAGCCAGGCAAATGCCAGGCCACCAATTCCCAACTCAGAGAGCATCCTCAGGAAGATACCATGGTTGACGGTTGTCATGCACCCATCCCCCTGTTTGTTTCTCCACACAACCCAGGTTCACTTTCGGGTGTGACATTTATTTTTTTAATCCTTTTCCGCTGCCACCAGAGGAGATATTCCTCACTATATCAAATAGGACTCTTCAATCAGTGTTATTCAATTAAACAATGTTTATTAAAGTGTTCACAAGTAAATCATGTAAAGTAAATCATGGATGGTCTTATTTTATTCATGCAACCAACTGTGCTTTTATAACATTTATATTTGCTTAGGTAGAATCATGTTACTTCAAGTATTTATTCATTTCTTTTCTTATTCCCTATCTCTCTATTACTCTTTTCTAACACAAGGCTGGTCCTAACTGCCTAAACTGCTTTTCTCTAACACCAGTCCCTAACTCTTCCCTAACTCTAACTGAAATCCTCTCTAACTCCAAACTGCTCTTTAACTGTCTTCCATTCTTCTTATATTTCCTTTGTCCTGCCTCTTCTGTACAGCCATTGGCTCCTGAATCAGGGTTCCATTGTGATGGACAGGAGTGGTTACTGACCTGTCTGTCACATACCTCCCCCCTTGGAAAAGTTTGTATCATGGGGGTAAACTCTACAGTGATTTACCCTCATGTACAACATATGCGAGAATTTAAATTTACAAACCTTTAAGCATTGAGCAGTTATACATTTTATACTTATACATTTTCTCTATTACCTCTTTTAAACTTATTAATTTTTTATTTTACTTTTCATTATATGTACAGTATCACCATTTTATTACTTATAGCATTACATATTTAACATTTTTTATACTATATAACTTACATTTTTAAATATTTTTTCCATTTCTTTTACATTTTTTCCATGCAATTATAACATTTTAATTTTCACCAGTTTGTATTCTATTACATTTACATTTTCATTTTTTATTACTTGTTATTACAGGTTTTTCTTCTTCTTCCCTCTTCAGTCTTCTTGTACTGCTTCTCATTGCTTCCTGTTGTTCGTTGGGTCTTCGAGACCATGCACCTGCAATCTTATTTTGAGTCTTCCTTTTTCTTTGGATCTCATCAGCAACATCTTTTACTTTTAGTGTCTCTCTTGCAGTTTTGTTGGTTTTAAGTTTCACAGTTTGCAACGTCCCATAAAGTTTCTTTCTTTGCACTGTCCAGTCAATCAACAAGCTCTCCTTCCAGTTGCCAATTAAATGTCTCTCACCTGCTCAGTCTTTCTTGTTTTCCGCACGGCTCCTGGTTCAAATCCTGCCACAGCAATGATGTTGAAGACACTCTGGACCTCTGGACCTCTCACGACATGAAGTTGTCTCTTGACATGACCTCTCTGGATACGATGACCTCTCTGGACATGATGACCTCTCTGGATACTACACTGACTTTAATGTAGTCTGCAGCTTTTCCAGGGTCTCTTTACATCTGCTCAACCACTGGATCTTCTTGTCTTTTCTTTTAGGTTTTATAATTTTTAAAGGAGAGGCTATACATATGGCATTTCTTTCCCCATGCTGGGTATAGCCTGCTATCCTTATCATAGCTTTCACTCTATCCTCTTTTCTTTTTTCTATGACTAGAGTAAATTTACTTAGTACTCCTTGCATTTCTCTTTTATCTACTTGCTTAATTTTAGATGCACATTTAATATTTTCTATTTCTAATTCTTTATTCTCCAATTTCTTAGCTAGGGTTTCTTGTTGCTTGGTTTTAGCTATGGGTGCACACACAGAATTATCAGCTTTTTCAGTTAGTTGTATCTTTTCCTTAGATACTACTTCTGCTGACTTTAATTTACTTCCCTCTAAAGTTTTCAGTTTCACAATCTCAGGGTAGCGTGATGTTTCCTGATCCTCATGTAAGTTTTCCTCTTTTTCAGGAGTCATCACTAAGGAGTTTTCTTTAGTTACAAGATCTTTGTCTGCATAGATTTTCTCAGGACTTTCAGAGAATAATAGGCTGATATTTTGAAACTCTTTTAACCAATCCTCTAAGCTATTATTCTCCTTCATCTCCTGGTTAAAACTCCTTTCCATGGGCTTTCTCATACCTTTACAGCTTTCTTCTACCCATTTATTTCTCTGACTCTCTAGCAATTTTTTTCTTCCCCACGTTCTCTAGTTACTGTAGTGGGTGTGTTCTGACTATCTTGCGAGCTTATATATATGCAACTACCTTTAACATGTCTCATCTTATTCCAAATCTCTTTTTCAACTCCAGACATCTCTTTGTACTCAAAAGGGATACCCATTTGTTTGTGGACATTTCTATATATATAAAGAATCTTTTAGCGGATTCTGAAATTACTGGTTCTTCTTTAACTGCATTACAAGATTGTAACAAAGTAAAGTCATTTTCTTGTTCTGGTTTAAAACTCTTTTTCTGAGACTTTATTATATCTATACCTTCTGCAAAGTTCAGATGATTGTCTGACACATAACTTCCTTGGGAACCTCACTATTTCCATAAAGATTTTCTATCTTTTTTGTCTGTGAGTGTGTGGTGATTATAATAGTCTTGATATAATTTATCAAATCTAAACCAATTAAACAAGGCATATGGATCTTATGTGAAACAGCTACTTTAAATTTACCAGTCCAATCTTTATACCTTATATGTACTTTAGCCATGGGTAACTTAATTAATTCTGTCCCAATTCCTTTAACTGTAATTTTCTCCTTTGTAATGATATCTTTCTGTGGAATAATATCTGCATGGCATATAGTTATCTGAGAACAAGAGTCTCTCAATGCTAGATACTTGATGTTGCTAATATAAGTATTTTCTTCAGCTGACTTCATCAATTCTCTGTTTTAATGTAATAGCAGTGTACAATCTCTGCTAAAGGAGGCAATTGCTTTTGAGTTAGCATTCTGTCAAACTGCCATTCTGGTTTATCTCAGACCTTTCATCCTGCTTTTGTATACAGTACATCTTTTTAGGTACAACTCCCTCTGTTTTCTGTTGTCCCATTTCTTTGTTTTTAATAAATTCGCAATTTGAAAGGAAATGATCTGGTTTCCCACAACCAAAACAAGTTTTTAAATTTCTTTGTTCATTGAAAGGGGTTCTGTCTCCCTTTCCTTCAAAGCTTTTACCCTTCTGTTGGTACTGCTCTGAGGGTCTCACTCTAAAATGGCCTCCAACTGCCAGTTGATCTTTGAGGTACTCTCTGGATACTGTCTTTCTCTCTTCCCAAGCTTTCCCTCCAATGTTTACTTCAGCACAATTTGAATTTCTTACTTCTTTTATATATTCAGCTGTTTCAGATAGATTCTCCTCAGGATTGGATTTATTATTATTATTATTATTATTATTATTATTATTATTATTATTATTATTATTATTATTATTATTATTATTATTATTATTATTATTATTATTATTATTATTATTATTATTATTATTATTATTATTATTATTATTATTATTAAAGTTTTGGATTTTTAATTCTAATTGTTTCATTTTTAATTGGTGTTGTCTCTCTTGTTCCCTCATTTCCAGTTCCAGCTGTCTCTTTTGAGCTTTTCTAACACAAGGCTGGTCCTAACTGCCTAAACTGCTTTTCTCTAACACCAGTCCCTAACTCATCCCTAACTCTAACTGAAATCCTCTCTAACTCCAAACTGCTCTTTAACTGTCTTCCATTCTTCTTATATTTCCTTCGTCCCGCCTCTTCTGTACAGCCATTGGCTCCTGAATCAGGGTTCCATTGTGATGGATAGCAGTGGTTACTGACCTGGCCATCACAATGGTATCAAAGGCAGCTGAGATATTGAGGAGGACCAACAGGCACATTTTCCCTCTGTTGGCCTCCCTCAATAGGTCATCTAACAGTGTGACCAATGCCATTTTTGTACCATGGCGCAGCCTGAAGCCTGACTGGAACAGATCCAGGGCGTTTGTTTCATCCAAATGCGCCTGAAGCTGATCAGCCACCAACCTCTCAATTACTTTGCTGATGAAAGAAACATTGGTGAAGGGCTTATAGTTGCCAATATCGTCCACCACCACATTCAGTTTCTTTCTAATGGGCCTAATGAGTGTCTCCTTGAGGAAAGACCCATTAATTATTGCTGTGGACCATTCAGTTGTTATAGGCCTGACTGCTTTGAGTAGCCAGGCTGGACAAGGGTCAAGAGATGAGATGGTGGCCCGACATTGGTCTAGTGCTTTGTCCACAAAATCTGGCATCACAGGCTGAAAGAGATTGAGACTCACTGGGCAAGGTGGAGTGCTGGACATCTCTGCTTGATCCACTATATCCAAAAAAGAGAATGCTCCTGGCAGATGGCTTTCACTTTTGATTTTTAAAAATGCTACAAATTGATTGGGTGAGATACTAGAAGGAGATCCATCACTTAGAAATTCTGGATAGGTTGAAAACTATACGGAAAAGTTCCACCTGCTGATTTGAAGCCTCACTGATCCAGTCAGAGAGGTGAGCTCGACTAACAGCCCTTATCATGGCAAGGTAAAGGTTAGTTGCTACCCTGACAGCTTCCTTATTATATTCCATCGGTTTCCTTCTCTACTTGCACTCTAGCCTTCTCCTAGTTTGCTTCATCACTTGTAGATCCTGATTAAACCAGGATCCAGGCTGAGCTCTGCATTAGAGAGGGTGTTTAGGAGCAATCATGTCAAAAGCCCTAATGGCAGCTGCAAACCAGCCTTCAACCAGATCCTCGACAGGAGCGCCAGCCAGATCTGCCGGAATCCCTCTCATGGTATCCTGGAATCCTATAGGATCCAGTAGTCTTTGAGGGTGGACCATTAAAATAGGTCCTTGCTTCCTGTGAGGTGGGAGGGCCACTGAGAAGTTACATTTTATTAGGTGGTGATCCGACCATGACAAGGGAACTGACACAAAGTCAATCACCATCAGACCATGATCACTCCAATTGATGGAAAAAACCATGTCTAGCATATGGCCTCCCACATGGGTGGGGCCGTTAACATCTTGGGACATGTTTAAGGAAGCCATATGTTGCGTCCACCCAGTGTCCCTTGTTTACTTTCCCTTAAACGTAGGTTCACCCTCTGGATGCATTTCCTCTTTTACACACTGCCACCAAGTATTATTCACACAATACCAAATAGATGTATCTTAGACACTTGCTGCCAATACAACAGATTTATTGATCTTATAGTTGTTATGCAAATCACAGATGTAAATCACAGATGATTAGGATCATTCATGAAATAGCATTTGATTACATGTTGTTTTGTATGTGTTTGTATTCACTTTAACAATATTCTTTGACTATCTATTTATTCTCTATACTTTTTAACTCTTTCCTATCTCTCTAGCATTCCACCTTTTCAATCTCTGTCTTAACTTTCTCAATTCAATCTCCTAACTCTCTCTCTTCAATTCCCTATCTCATAACCTCTTTTCGCCCACTGTCCCTCAGTCTAACTAACTGTCTAGTTGTTCTTTTGGTTCTGCCCCTCCTGTTCTATCATAGGCTCCTCCCTTGAGCTCCCCATGATGGACAGGTGTGACATGGGGCATTCTGCCACAACATGGTTTCCAAGAACTCCAGAGCCAGACCAGAAATCTCCGCCTCCGCATGGATGTTGAAATAACCCAAGACTAAAAGCCTCAGGGATTCCAAAGAAACCAAATTTGGTGGTGGATGATGTTGGCAACTCTAGGACCTTCACCAATGTTTCTTTCATCAGTAAAGTAGTCAAGAGGGTGGTGGCCGATCAGCTTCAGGCGCATTTGGATGATACAAATGCCCAGGATCTGTTCCAGTTGGGCTTCAGGTGGAAACGAAGTCCACCAGCTCTGGCAAAGAGATGGCTGAGTTGCTGGGAGCATGGTAACCCAGCAAAATCCCAATACTATGCCTGGCCCATATCAACATGTGGAGGGCCTCCAAACCTGGCTTCACCACCGCAGAGTGCCTAGTAACCTCCAGGGTGCTTTTATATACAGTGACTACTCTCCCCATCCCTCCAGTCTACCTTGGTGCTGGACAGCATAACCGGGAGGGCAGGCAAGGGTCAAGGGCAGACCCCCTTCCCCAGCAATCCACCTTTCAGTTATGCACAACAGGTCTGTATCCTCTTCCAGAATAAGATCATAAATAATCTTGAATTTATTAGATACAGACCTGGCATTCAACAGCACCAGTTTTAGAGTGAAGGGTTGGCAGTTGGCGGTTGGTCAGGATTCCCAGAACAGTGTACAGCTTTCAAACATCTGTTCACTGTTCTTCTAACATGAGTAGGGACTCTACCAGTGCCATATCTCCTTCTACCCGTAATCACCCGGATGTTCAATGGCAGGCCTTCCACTCGATAACAAGCAGCAAACGAGGAAAAAAAGGCCGAGAAAAGACACCAAATTAATATTGTTGAACAATAATGTGATAAGAAAATATAACAAAATGAACCAGATGTCTATTATAGGAAAGTATTAAACTAAGCAGTTAACAATAATCAAATTAAACAATTAAGTGCATAAAATTAAGAAAGAGGTGCATAGACCAATTAACAATGAAATAAACAAAATAAAAATAAAATAAATAGAAAAAACAAAATAACATAAAGTAAAATAACCTTAAGTAAAATAAAATAAAAATGAAATAAAAATAAACAACACAAATAAACTATGTATAAAAGGAAAGCAGAAATTAAATCCTGACTTCCCCCCATGTCCCATACACTTAAAGCAAAAAATAAAAATAAAAAATAAAATGAGACCCACAATCTCCCCCTCTCACTCACAGTCCTGTTCCGTCATGTTCTGTCTGGAGATAGAGAGGTTACTTACCTGTAAATATGGTTCTCCAAGTGATACTCTGTGAATTCACACATTTGGGTCTTGTCCGCGCTTGCGTGGAACGTTCGGAATATTCTAGAGCTCTTTCTCTGAAAGATCAAAAAGATACATTGCCCCCTTATGCGCATGTGCAACCTCCCTTTCCCTCCAGTTCCACATATCCGTCATCGCTAGTCTTGAGGCATGCACCTAGTAGCAGTGACGGATAGTGGGGAGGACGGGAGGGTATGTGTGAATTCACAGAGTATCACTTGGAGAACCATATTTACAGGTAAGTAACCTCTCTTTCTCCCAAGTGAACTCCGTGAATCACACATTTGGGTGACTGACAAGCTAACTTACCGGAAGGTGGGCCGTCACTGGAGAACTGATGTGAGGACAGCCCTTCCGAAGGATGTTTCCTTTTTAGCCCGAAGGTCAAGTCGGTAATGGGTGACAAAAGTGGACACCTTGGACCAAGTAGCCGCTCTGCAGATATCAGGTATGTCGACGCCTCGGAGCAAAGCAGTAGACGTTGCCATTGACCTCGTCGAGTGTCCACGAATACCTTCAGGAACATCCTTCTTAGATAGCTGGTAAGCCAAAACTACAGTGGAAACTAACCACCGAGATAAGGCGGGAGATGAAGCAGCAGACCCCTTGCGTGATCCATAGTAACACAAAAAAAGTTTGTGGGAAGCCCTAAAGTCTTTAGTTCTTGAAACGTAATAGGACAAAGCCCTCCTGACGTCTAATGAGTGCAGCATTCTCTCAATGTCTGAGGATGGATCAGAGAACAAGGTCGGCAATGATATGGGCTGATTTAGGTGAAATTCAGAGACCACCTTAGGAAGGAAAGAAATGTCTGGAAATAGGACCACCTTATCTTTGTAGAATTGTAAATAAGGTGAGTCTGACCTTAAAGCTGCCAACTCAGAGGCTCTTCTGGCAGACGTAATAGCCACCAAAAACAGAGTCTTTAAGGAGAGAAACTTGAGATCACAGGATGACATGGGTTCGAAGGGGTGTTTCATTAATGCACTCAGAACCAGAGTCAGAGACCATTGAGGGATAGGAGCTCTCACAGGTGGACGAGCGTTGGTAAGTCCTTTAAAAAAGGTCTTAAAAGTTGGGTGAGTAAACAAGCGTGCAGAACGTGAACCAAAAGGCTGATGAGCAATTATAGCAGCCGCATAAACTTTCAAAGTTGAAACAGACAAACCGAGGTCAAACAAATGCCTTAAATAGATCAACAAGGTTCTCAAAGAAACAGGAGATGTTTGAAGATCTTTAGAAGAAGCAAAACGGACAAAGTTGTCCCATTTGTATTTGTACAAGGATTTAGTAGAAGGTTTCCTGGACTTATCTAATATCTCTTTAATTTCTGGCAGATCCTCCAAGCGGTCAGGTGAAGGGATTCTACATCCGGGTGAAGAATTGACCCTGAATCCCTGGAGA
This sequence comes from Pogona vitticeps, assembly GCF_051106095.1. Classification (NCBI taxonomy): domain Eukaryota; kingdom Metazoa; phylum Chordata; class Lepidosauria; order Squamata; family Agamidae; genus Pogona; species Pogona vitticeps. Next base: position 126,414,093 of record NC_135785.1, on the reverse strand, counting down.
GCAAGTCCGGTATCATCGGCAACCTGAAGACGTCTGTGGCCATCTCTTGGAGGACTGGAAACCACGGTTGGCGTGGCCAGAATGGAGCTACCAGGATAGCTGAGGCCTTGTGTTGGATCAACCTCACTATGGTTCTTTGAATCAGAGGAATCGGCGGGAACAGGTAAATGAGATGTTTCTTCCAAGGGACCATGAAGGCGTCTCCCAGGGAGGATGGACGCTTCCCTGCTCTCGAGGCATAAGCCTGACATTTCCTGTTCTTGTGAGAAGCGAACATGTCGATTTGAGGATAGCCCCACCTGTTGCATAACTGTTGAAACATGAGGCTGTTTAGTTCCCATTCGTGGGACTGACCTTTTTGACGGCTTAGAGTGTCTGAAAGAGTGTTCTCGGTCGTAGCTATATGAATGGCCACTGGATACACATGATGGACACAACACCATTCCCAGAGCAGTACAGTTAGGTAAAGTAAGGAAAGAGACCTTGTCCCTCCTTGTTTGTTGATATAAAACAGGGTCGTGGTGTTGTCTGTAACAACCTGCACACCACGACCCTGTATTAAGGGAAGAAAGGCCTTGAAGGCCTTTATCACTGCTATCAACTCTAGATGGTTTATGTGGAGGCCTCTTTGACGAGCAGCCCACAAAGCATTCACAGTGTGGCCGTTGCAATGAGCCCCCCAACCCGTGGGGCTCGCATCTGTTGTAACTTGAACTGATAGCCGCAGTGGTCGAAAAAGTCGGCCCATTAGAAGATGTGGTCGAAAACCCCACCACAGCAGTTGCCTTGCTAATTCTGGGGTGACTCTTAACTGCTTCTTCGGGTGGTCGTACAACGGGTTGAAGTGATGAAGGAGCCAAGCCTGTAGTGACCTCATCCTCAGTCTGGCGTGAGGTAAGGCAGCCGTTGTTGATGCCATGAGGCCTAGCAGATGTTCGGCCTGATGTGCTGACACTAGAGCATGAGGTAGGAATCCTTGCAAGGCCTTTTGTAACTTTTGTATGCAGTCCGCAGGCAGAAAGAGCCTTGCCTTTTTTGAGTCCAGAGTGGCTCCTATGTACGACATCACTTGAGAAGGAGCTAGCGTTGACTTGTCCCAGTTTATGGTGAGACCTAGACTTTGCAAAGTGTGTATAGTGAAGTTTGTGTCCTGAACGGCCCTTCTTCTGGACGGTGACACCACTAGCCAGTCGTCGATGTAAGGAAAAATCTTTACACCTTGTAGACGGAGAAAGGCAGCAACCGGAGCCATACATTTTGTAAAAGTGCTTTGAGCCATTGCTAAACCGAAGGGTAAGGCCATATACTGCAGAGGGGGTTTGTTTGTGATAAATCTCAGGTATTTTCTGTGATTGTGATGAACCGTAACATGAAAATATGCGTCCTTTAGGTCTATGACTGTAAACCAATCTCCTTTCCTCAACAGGTGGATGATGGATTCCAGTGTGACCATCCGGAATCGACGAGGTTGTAGGTAAGTGTTTAATTTCCTTAAATCTAGAATTGGGCGAAGTCCTCCGTCCTTCTTGGGGACGGTGAAATACCTGGAATAGAACCCTCTTGGGATTTCGTGATGTGGGACCACCTGTACAGCTTTCTTTTGGATCAGAGCCTGAACCTCCTCCTCTAGGACAGGGTTGGAAGCTGTGACTTTGATGTATCCTAGAGGAGGGAGTTTGAGGAACTCTAGACGATATCCGAATTGTATGATGCTGAGGACCCAAGAGTCCTGAGTTATAAGTTGCCAATTTTGTAGAAACGGGGAGAGTCGGGTTTGATGGCATGAGCCGGTGACTGTCACGAAGTCAAAGAAACTGTCTGGACTTCTTAGAAGGGGGACGGAAAGACTGACGTTTAGACTGCTGCGGTTGTCTATATGCAGGTGTGAAGGAAGACTGCTGAGTGGATCTAGCACCAGATGTTCTGAACTGGCGGAAAGACTGCGAGCCCTGCTGCTGATATTGCGACTGAGGATACTGTCGTTGCCATTGATGCTTTTGGAAACGTGGTTGCTGATGTATAGTGTATGATTTGGCAGTTTTCTTACTTTCATGTATGGATTTTAAGGATTCATCAGTCTTTTCGTTAAATAAACCCTTTTTGTCAAATGGCTGGTCTTCTATTTGTTTCCTTATGTCCTCAACAATACCTGAGGCTCTAAGCCAAGCATGTCTCCTCAGAGTAATAGCCGAATTAAGAGATTTAGCTGCCACATCAGTGGCGTGTCTGGCTGAAAGAGTCTGATGCTTTGAAAGAGTCATGGCCTCAGCATGTGCATTAAGACAATCTTGTCTTATATCAGGGGGAGCTGATTGTAGGGCTGGAAGCACCTTGTCCCATAAGTGTTTCTGATATGCACCCATCATGGCCTGATAGTTAAAGATCTTAAGCAAGAAAGACTGAAAAGAATAAAGCTTCCTTCCTAAAACGTCCAATTTCCTCCCTTCCTTATTAGGAGGGGTCACATGCGGCCTCCCCGAGGCTTTGGATGCATTGGCATGAACTATAACCGAGTTGGGGGCTGGATGTTTAGACAGAAAGTTCACCTCTTCCCCATGAACTCTGTACATGTTTTCCGTCCTGCGTGTGACAGAAACCGGGTTAGCAGGCTGGGAGCAGGCATCCATGAGCAAAGCATAAAGTTTAGCAATATAATTGACACTTAGAGGCTGAGCAGAATCTTTATCAATTTCCCCAAAAATGGGATCATCAGTAGGAGCAGGTGGAATGTTTGCCTGCATTGAAAGAGCCTTTGCCATTCTCTCAATCATTTGAGAATAAGATGAGAAATCCTCAGTAGGGGATGATGGGTGAGGATTCCCAGTATCAGAATCAAAGGAGTCAGCTTCTATGGGAGACTGTCCCTGCTGAGTCGCAAAATTCACTTTTTCTTCATTTGAGGAAAGTTCACCAATTTCCTCATCCTCTTCAGATGGCAGAGCATGAACAGAAACCTCAGCGAGAGAAAGCTGAGGACCAGAACCCTTTGCCTTCGACGTCGAAGGAGGAGGAGCATTCTTATTAATGTCAGTAACCTGAGTAGCATGGGTAGAATGAGGTTTACGACGTCGTACAGGCGAAGGGGAGGACAACGTCATGGATGAGGATGAGTAATGTCGCTTCCGATGCCTGCAGCAACTCGACGATGAAGAAGGAGAAGTGTCATCAGCGTCGTAGTGATGACATCGATGCTTGGCACGACCCCGTCTGGAGTGGGAGTGCTTAGCTTTCATATGCTTGTGCCTTTTACGACGTGAGTCCTCCTCCACGTCGGAGCCACCATCTCGATCGGTGGGTACAAGTTTCCTCTTTGAGGTCCGTTTACGAGGGACCTCTCCTTCTTGAGACAGAGGAGGAGACTTCAACGTCTCAATCGCCCGGCCGGCAGGAGCAAGGCCAATAGGGGCAGAATGAGGGCTGGATAATGCAGCCTCTTCAAGCCTGGTTGGGCTCGGAGAATGCCCACGTCGACCGTCGTCTTCCCCACACTGAGAAGGAGGCAATGACGGAGCTGCCTCAGATAGGGAATCCCTATCCCTAGACGAATCCTCCAGTATAGGGGAGGGAAGAGAGGCAGAGACAGGCGGCAAAGCCACAGTATCCTTTGTTTTTGCCTTCTTAGAGTGAGCGGGCTTTTTGGGTTTAGAAACCTCCTTCCCAGCGGTCGATGTCGAAGCCTTTTTGGCGGGAAAGGCAGTTGCCTTCTTTGAAGTTTTAGCGGACTTAGAAGTCCCCGCCAGAGAAAGTGAGCCTGTCGCCTCAGATCGAGGGGTGCTAGAAGGCTCAGAAACAGATTCCATAGCTGATGAATGAGTTGATGAGAGGGATCTTTCCAAAAGGTGAAGTTTAAGCCTTTGTTGGCGCGCTTTAAGAGCCGCTTTAGTGAATTCTTTACAAAAAGAACAAACGGCCGTATTATGCCCCTCTCCAAGACAAAAAAGGCACGAAGAATGTTTATCATAAAAGGGGATTTTCTTATTACATCCCTGGCATTGTTTAAAGGGACCGGACACTGGCATAAACACAATAATAGAGGGCTAAAAAGCCCAAGTTCCCAGGACTATTAAGGTTAAGTAGATAATGGGCCTCCCGCTGAGGCGATAATAGGCCTCCCCGCTGAGGCGGGAAGCCTCCAATTAAGGTCTTAAAGACCTACACCGTGCAAAAAAAACCAAGCCAAAGTCCGAAAGGCAGAAGAATAGTCAACAGTCCGTGATCGGGGGCAAGAGAAATTCGAATAGAAATACCGTGTAGCAATAGCCAAAGAGGAGCAAGCCGAAAACGTTCCGTGAGTGATGGCGGATGAAAAGGAACTGGAGGGAAAGGGAGGCTGCACATGCGCATAAGGGGGCAATGTATCTTTTTGATCTTTCAGAGAAAGAGCTCTAGAATATTCCGAACGTTCCACGCAAGCGCGGACAAGACCCAAATGTGTGATTCACAGAGTTCACTTGGGAGAACTTCTAGTTCCAGGAGTTATTAGATCACTTGAGAGGCAGTTTTCCAAGTTGAGGTTGGGGTATGTTTCAGTGTTGAGCAGGAAGCACAACAGTAGCAAAGAAGTTAGTAAGTAAAATGCCTCTACTGCTGCCATTCGCCAAACCAGAGGGGCAGCCGACAAGTCCCCACTGCATCTGGTCTTGTCAAGAGAAAGGGTGGATGGGGTAGTTTTTGAAGGGGTGGAGACATGGCAGCAAACAAGGGGCAACTAGCTGGATCCCACAACAGATGGGACCCCACCACCAGCTCCCCCACTCCAAACTTCCTGACGAAGCCTCCAGCTCTCCACCAAGTTGGGAAACTCCTCCGAGCCTCCAAGACTCCCGGCGTTCCCCCAAACTCTCCACGCTGGACCCTGCAGGGTTCCCCATCATGTCCCCACTTCACCTCCAGGCAGGGTCCGCAGAGGATTTGCAGAGACTCCCGGCAGAGACTTCCGGCTCTCGGTCCCCAGTGCACTGTTCCTCCGAGCTTTGCAGACAGCCTCAATGAGTCGTGCGATATGAACTCCGATGCCGGCTCCATTCCACTGCCTCATCCTGCAGTTCCAACCTCACCTTCGGCCACGAAACAGCCCCTTTTCCTCAACATCCACAGCCACAAACAGCCAATGAAGCAAACAGAATAAGTCATGGGAGGAATCAAACAAAATAAAGAGACAAAATAAACAGAGAAAAGAAGAAAAGGAAGAAAAGAGGAAAAAGAAAACAGGCCAGTGTGACGGAGAGAAACGCTACCGACCCGTCACCGGTCCGCCATCTCACTGAGCTATATACCATCACTAATATACCATCACTAGTAATCAAAACAACAGCAACATGAACATAAATGCAAATGAAAATAAAAACATTTATTAATTTAACAGGCTAGATGGTGGATCAAAAATAAACATTGAGACTGCCACTACATTATCACAATGTAATCTCTGGAAAATCCTGTCTGAAAAGCTGTATCTTAAGAGACTGCTTGCAGGTTATCTTATTACATAAAATCATGTGGAAATGGTATTTGACTCCTGTAAAATTAAATCTAATAGATTCTAGTTACTATATAATCTGTTGGAGATGTGAACAAGGGGTTGGTATCTATTTCCATGTCTGAGGTAGTACTGTAATTTTAGAAAACAGTATTTAAAGGTGGTGGTTGTCAGTTTTTCGGGCCGTTTGGCAATGTTCATTGGCAACCCTCATGATAAGCCAGCAAGTGATGTGAAGGAGATGGGTAGTTATGAGTCTGGGTGACTCACCTAATTGGCTGCAGCGGCTGAGGGAAAAGTGTGAGGTTTCAAAAGATGAAGTGATGTAAATGGAAGATATGTAACTAATGTTCTTATTGGCACTCTGAAGTGTGACAAGCCTGGTAAAGTATTTCTTCTAACATGTGAATCTACAAAAGATGAAGAATTCCACTATTGCTATGCTCTTTGATAATTCTATAAAATAACTCTGGATGGATGGTGTAAAAAAGGGAAACATCCTCTCCTTTGTAACAGATACAGTTCCATACGTGACTAAGGCAACCAAAGGATTTAAACTTCTTTATCTGAAAATTATTGTATCACGTGCTTTGGACACAGAACCAATTATTTTGGTGTATATCAGTTAATTTCAAATGAGAAAAAAATATTCATTAAAGCTCCACTTTGACTTCAAAAGTTCAAAGAAATTGCTTCTGCTTTGGCTCTCCCTCCCCATCCTGTTGTGATGTGTTGGCTGGATGCAGTTATGTATTATTCCACAAATTATGATTCCTTGGATAATTAAAGAATTTGACTGTTAGGAATCTCCAACCAACAAGATTGTAGAAGATTCCTTTTCTGAAACCTTGGCTGGAAACTTGGCATATATAAAATCTAACTTCAGTGAATTATCAAGAGCAACCACTGGACTTGGAAATGTAGGAACTGAACTTAGTGATACACTGAAAACTATGGAACAAACTGACGATGATTTAAAATGAGTAAAGGAGAAAGTGGCTAAAACAATAGTGATAAACTGCAAAGAGTGCTACAATCTAATCTGGATTTATACAATTCTTCGCAAAACAAGGAACATTCTAAATGGACTCTAGTTACATACTGTCCATTTACATCACTTCATCTATTCAACCTCACACTTTCCCCTTAGCTGTTGCAGCCAATTAGGTGAGTCACCCAGACTCATAACTACCCATCTCCTGCACATCACTTGCTGGTATATTGAGGGCTGCCAATGAACATGGCCAAACAGCCCGAAAAACCTACAACAACCATATTTAAATACTGTTTTTCACACATGGCTTCTCCTTTTTCACTTTATTTTTGTTATATAAATCAAGGCATGGTGTAGTATGGCATATGTTGTTGTTCATCTGAGGTTGTATTTACCTAATTCTCAGACTTGTTAAGGACAAGATTTTTTTTTGTCTTGATATGTAAAACCATAGAATTAAAAGAAGCTGTGGTCTCTTATCGTAATATTTCTAAGTAGAAAGGTGAATCAGCCAAGGTAATACTATTTTATATGTTTTATTTCATCTGTATTTCATTTGGAAGAAAACTCATACACAACTATTTCATAATTGACAAAACGTATTTCCAGTTCAATGAAACTGGGCACTCACATGGCACCACAATATAAGACATAAGACATAAGACATAAGAAATTTATTTGTCATTGCGCTCACAAGTGGGTGCAACGAAATGAGGTGCTCTTCCCCAAGGTAAAACTGGACAACACTACAAAAAAAAAAGTTAAAATATACACAACTTTCACCATCCAAATATAGATACCCCGTTTTCTCTCAGCAATTAAAAAGTCCACCAAAAACTTATGGCCCCGCATTTAAACTCAATACTGCACTTGGGTAAAAACTGTTCTTGAATCTGCTTGTCCTTGCTTTCAATACCCTGAATCTCCTTCCTGATGGTAATAGTTTAAAGAGCTGATATCCCGGATGAGAGGAGTCTTTCAGTATGTTAGATATCTTCCTCTTACATCTGTTCTTATACAATTCTTCCAAAGAGGGGAGTGAACAGCCAATGATGTTTTGGGCCGTCTTGATCACCCCTTGAATTGCCTTTTTCTCTGCCACTGTGCAGCTCGTGAACCATACACAGAGACAGTAGGATAATATACTCTCAATTGAACTCCGATAGAAGGTGATTAACAAACTCTCAGTCAATTTTTGCTTTCTAAGAATCCTTAGAAAATACAACCGTTGTTGTGCCTTCCTGATTAACGCAGCGGTGTTTGCACTCCAAGTCAGGTCATTTGTTATGATAGTCCCAAGAAACTTACATTCAACCACCTGTTCCACACAAACTTCATCTATATACAGTGGCTGAATGTCTGCTCTTTTTTTCCTATAGTCCACTATGAATTCCTTGGTTTTTTGGATGTTAAATAAAAGATTATTTTTTTTGCACCAGCGGGATAGCTGTAATACCTCGTCCCGATACGCAGACTCATCATCCCCAGAGATAAGTCCTACTAGTGTAGTATCATCTGCAAATTTGATAATCCTATTACTGGGATGGTTATTGGTGCAATCTGATGAATAAATGGAGAACAGTAGTGGACTAAGGACACAGCCTTGTGGAGTGCCAGTGCTGAGTATCTTGTCAGTAGAGATGTAGTCATTCAGTTTAACCCTTTGTGGACGATTTGTTAAAAAATCCCAAATCCACAGACAGATAGAATCTGGAAAGTCAAGATCTTTAAGTTTGTCTATTAATCTGTGGGGTATAATGGTGTTAAAAGCAGAGCTAAAGTCCGCGAACAGCATTCTTACATAATTCCCTTGTGTTTCCAAGTGGGATAAAGCCATATAAAGCACAGTATTGATCGCATCCTCGGTTGATCTATTTTCTTTATAAGCAAACTGAAGCCCATCAAAGGAATCAGGAAGGCAGGAGATAATATATTTCCGAACTAACTGCTCAAAGCACTTCATTAAGATTGAAGTTAGTGCCACCGGCCTGTAGTCATTCGGACTGTTTGTAGGCAACTTTTTAGGCAGTGGAACGATGACGGAAGCCTTGAGACAGACGGGAACTGTGCATAGTGTCAGGGATCGATTAAAAATTATAGTCCATATCCCGGCTAGCTGATCAGCACAGTCTTTTACCACCCGACCAGGAATTAAGTCGGGTCCAGCTGCTTTTCTGGAGTTAACCACCTTCATAGTCTGTCTCACATCCTGCTCATTCACAATGAAGGGGGGACTCTGCTGAGTAAATGATGGCAAACGAACAGTTTCAGTTTGATCGATCTCGAATCGAGCAAAAAAGTTGTTCAACTCCTCAGCCACCTCCACGCCTCCGCCCGAGGAAACCTTTTTTGCTTTGTAGTTTGTAGTTTGCAAACATATTCACAGATGACCTAGAACAATGCTTTCTAAAGAGTTGCACCTGAAGAGTTGCACTCCTCTATTTAAGATACATTGATGACATTTTTCTGATCTGGACCCACGGAATGAAATTCCTAGAGAAATTCCACTAGGATTTCAATAACTTTCATCCAAGCATAAAACTCATCCTGGAACAATCTACAGAAGAGGTATATTTTTTTAGACACCACTGTAAAACTGCAACATGGATATTTCAACACCAGACTGTACCAAAACCCCACTGGTAGATACACATACTTGCATCCTTACAGCTTCCATCCAGAACACACAACAAAATCCATTATAACAAACAAGCCCTCATATACAATTGCATCTATTCAGACATGCAAGATAGAAAAACAAAACTCAAGGAACTACAGAATGCATTCCTCAGACTACAGTAACCACCCAATATTATTAATGAACAAAGTAACAAAGCAAGATGGATACCAAGAATCAACCTATTACAGGACAGACTTAGAAGTGAAAATATGCCAACCTCTCTAGTTGTCACTCTCAGTCTACAACTAGAACCACTCACACACATCATAAGGGAACTCCAACCCGTCCTGCACAAGAACATTTCACTCTCCAGAGCCCTTGAGGGCATGCCTGTGATTGCTTACAGACAACCTTCCAACCTCAAACAACTCCTGATGCACAATGAACTACTCAATGATGACACAGATATGGGAACAAACCCCTGCTACAAACCCAGATTCCAGCCTTCCCCACATTTATTCTGGCAACACAATTACTGGACCTAACAGTGTCACACACAATATCAATGGTACTTTTACCTCTTTTTCTACCAATGTTATTTATGCCATTTTTTGCCAACAATACCCACTTGCACTCCACATAGGACAAATGGGAGAGTCTCTACATAAAATAATTAAATGGTCATAAATCAGACATCAGGAATGGCAACACACAAAAACCATTTTCACATCATTTTAATTTACCAGGACATTCCATATACAATTTGAAATGGCCATCCTAGTAAAGGGAAATTACAGGACAAAATTCCAGAGAGAAACAGCTGAAATAAAATTTACACACATGCTAGACACACACATCAATGGAATTAATACAAGCCAAGGATTTTTAGAGCACTACCAGATATAAAAACCTGCATCTTCCAGGTTTCCCCCCTGTCCCCTTAACAGATCCACCTCAGAAAGGTCGAACATAACATAGATTCTGGTTGTATACCATGTATATGGAAAAACAGAATGATCTCCCATGAGAAGAGGTGTCAGGCAAAGGTGTATTTTATCTCCCTATGTATAATCTGTATGTAAAACATGCCACATGGAAAGCTGGATTAGATTCAGATGAAGGAGGAGAAAAAGGTTGGGAAAAACAGTTATTTAAGATATGAAGATGATACCCTATTAGTGTCAGAAAGCAGCAGTGACTCTAAACTCCTGATAAAAGTGAAAGAAGACAGTGCAAAAGCAGAATTGTAGTTGAACATTAAGAAAACAAAAGTAATGACTACAGAAGAAATATGTAATTTGAATATTGACAATAAAGAAATAGAAATTGTCGAAGATTTTATGTATAAATTCAGTCACCAATCTACATGGATCCTGCAGTCAAGAGAAGAAAGCTGAGACTTGGAAGGGCACCTGTGAAGGAACTAGAAAATATTATCTAGTATAAAGATATGTCACTGGAGACCAAGGACAAAATCATCCACGCTAATGTATTTCCAGCAAAAGCTGGATAATAAAGAAAGCAAACAGTTGTACTTGTTTCTTTCTCTTTCTTTTTGTACTTTCTGTCATTACAGGTCATATGACTATGACTGCAATAAACTATTAAAAAAGAAAGGGGATGCAAACATTCAAAACATGGTGCTGGAGGAAAACTTTGCAGATACCATGTACTGTCAAAAAAAACACTGAGTCAGTGCTAGATCAAATCAAGTCTGAACTCCCTGTAGAAACAAATGTGACTGAATTAAAAGCAAAGCAAAAGCAAAGCGTGCTGCTTATATACCGCCCCATAGCGCTTCAAGCACTCTCTGGGAGGTTTACAATTTAATTATGCAGGCTACACATTGCCCCCCCCCCAGCAAGCTGGGTACTCATTTTACCGACCTCGGAAGGATAGAAGGCTGAGTCAACCTTGAGACGGCTACCTGGGATTTGAACCCCAGGTCGTTAGCACAGTTTTAGCTGCAGTACAGCGGTTTAACCACTGCGCCACGAGGCTCCTAGACTATCCTACTTTGGGCACATCATGGGATCACAAGACTCGTTATAAAAGGCAATAAACCTGGACAAAGTTGAAGGCAGCAGGAAAGGAGGAAATGTCAAATAGTAGATGTATCGAATGTGTAAACAAAGCCCCAGCTTTGAATTTTCAAGACCTGAACCAGAGTTTTTAATGATGGAACATTTTGGACCCCACCCATTTATACAGTTACCATAACCCACAACAACAACTGGAATGTAACTCGCACAACATATTGCTTTGGGTGACGAAAAACAGAGGGAATACTGCTTTTCTTCTTGCATTGAGATTTCTCCATATTATTTTTCAAACAAAAAAAATCTTGTAGTGAATTCTTATAGGTTTTCTTAAAAGTTTTTCATATATATATGTAAAAGTCTCTCTCTCTCTCTCTCTCTCTCTCTCTCTCTCTCTCTCTCTCTCTCTCTCTAATATATAATTAGTGGAAAAGTGCCAGGCTTAGGATGACCATAGAACATTCAGAACATAATTTGATAGCCACAACATGCTGTGCAGTCCATCATTTGTAGACAGTTTTTTGCATGCAGAATCCAGTACAGTATATCTTTTTCTAATGCCATAAAGGCATATTCAATGTATATTTTTTTAAAAAAAGAGAGCTGCCATATATGCTATAAAGCCCCATTTGGATATGATCACCTCTGGAAGTGGCCTCTGTCAATAACAGGGTGAGCAGCAGCAGCAGCTGGTATGCAAGAGGTGGTCAGATAAACAAAATATCACAAGCCAGTGCTATAACGAGAGTAAAGCCATGCAGGTGCCATTTATGATACTAAATGTATATTAACCCAGAGTTTGATTTTTAAAGAAAGAAGCTAGCACAGTGCCAACTGTTCAGGACCGTAACATGAACTGGATTTCTGACAGCTTCTGAGCTTCACAAGAGGCTGAATGGTGTGCACTTGACACAGTCTGGAATATCCATTGGGCCTGTAATCTTTTCCCATGCCTGCTGTCGAAACATCAGCCTGTGACATGAATTGTGATATGGCTCACTTTAAAGCTCACAAATGTTTGGCAAGTGTAGAATATCTATTTTTTTTCAACTGAATAGCAGCAAGGACATTTAAAAACATGTAATACAAATCCCACCATGCTTCTGTTTATATTCTGTAGGTTAATGTGGAGAGTTTTCTAGAAAATAATGTCAGAGCTTAAATTCATTTTTTCCTCAAGCTTCTAAATTCAAAGGGCTCAGATTAAACCAGAAATGCTTTGTGCACAACCACAAAATTATATATTTAATACAGTACACAAAAGTAAGTGCATTTGGATGTGCTGATTTTTAAAAGTTTTTTCACCATACAAAATGTGTGTGGTTGGTGGTTCTCCTTTGCTTTTGAGACAACTGTAATATGGGATAATAGACAAAGTATTACAGTCTTTTCATTTCTATTAGGATATGAAAGCACATTGTACAGTAATTGCTTTATGTTAGAAATATAATAGGAATTATCTATTCAGGGGCGAAAATATTTTCCCTAGCTGTACTCCCTAGACCATTTGCATACAGGCTTAGAACCTCTGAGGCTCAGATCATGAGACTCAATGGACTGAGTCTAGAGATGGGGATGAATATAAAAATGGATTGCTTTTTCCAACAAATACAGCCAATTCATAAAATATTCATCGATCCGTATTTGTGGGTTCCAGAGACCCCCACAAATACAAAGGGATGAATATTGACTCATTTTTATTTGTTCTTCAATTAAAAAAAATTCTGCCTACCAATCAGCTGATCAGTGGCAAAAAGGCAGCCACCACCCCACACAGCCACCCACTACCACAGCCTACCCCCCTTCCTTTCACTTTCTTAGGCCCCACACTATGCCGCCCCACCCCCACTGACACCCTCTTACCTATCACTGCTGCTGAGGACTTCTGGCTTTGGAGCCATGTATGTAAAAATGGAAACTGGCTGCCCTTTACAAAGATGGCGGCTGCAGCTTCATTTAGGGCAGGGAAGCTGCAGTTGCCATCTTTGCAAAGGGCAGCCTGGATTCTCTTAGCCTCCCTTAAGGGAATCCAGGCTGCCCTTTGCAAAGATAGCAGCTGCAGATTCTTTGCCCTAAATGTAGCCATAGTCACAATCTTTGCAAAGGGCAGCTAGTTTCCCTTTTTACACACCATAACTACAAAGACCTGATGGAGACCTCAGCAGTAGCTATTAAGGTAAGGGGGTGTCGGTGGGAGTGAGGTAGGGGCTAAGGTAGGGAAAGGAAGGGGTATGGGGTAGACTGTTGGGGTGGCTGGCTGTGTGTGTATGAGTGGCTGCCTATTGACTGATTGGCCGTTGGTAGGCAAAATGGGCCTCTGTGCCATGGTAAGCTCTCTGGGGGGACCCAATTTTCACCAAAGTTGGCAGGCTTGTTATGGAAAGACACAGGAAGCTCTGTTGTGATTCTGGAGTTTCTAAGTACCTGGGGGAAGCTTTCCCAGGGGGGGACCACTTTGTGACTATATAACTCGGGGGTCCATGATCCAACATTCACCAAACTTCAGGAGTTGTAGAAAAGCATCTGAGGAAGCTTCCCTGCAAATGTGGTGCCTCTAGGTCATCAGGGGCCAGTGTTATAGCTGTTTAAAGCACCGACGAATCGATTCGTCAGTTTGTCGATTCTTGAAAGAATATTCATATATTCGTATTCATTGATCCATTAACCTTGACGAATAATGGATCAAAATGAATCACCATTTTTTAAAAATTTGTCCCCATCTCTTATTGAGCCTGATAGTTTAAAGGTAGTGCTTGGAAGAGATTTGGCTGGAATTAATATGAAATTTTAAAAGGTGCTATTGAGCTTCTCCTTTTTGATGGATCTTGAGCACATGATTTTTTTTTTCCTGCTGCAAAATGTTCCTCTTCACTCCTATCTTAGGGTACAATCCTATGTGGCCAGTTTAGCTTTACACTAGCTGAGCCAGACTTAGGCCAGCTGACTTTGGCTATGTTGTATCCAAACCCGTCCCAGCTCAGGATGGGAGGGACTTCCCACAGCCTAAATGGAATATAGCATAGGAGAAAAAAAATTAAAAACCACAAGCCAGGCCCAATTACCACAGGAACTGTGCTGACAGCTACCAATCAACAGCTGACAGTCAGCACAACCCTAAACTGCACCCAGCAGAACAGCTAGCCAAGGAGAGCCTGCATCCAGTACAGAAGACAAGGATAGCTGCACTATTAAGAAGGAAAAGGTTGTTAAAGGCACTGTATAGTAATTCCCCCAGTTGCAAGCTTTGTCTGCAGCTGGCATGTAATCCTTTGCAGCAGCTGTTTGTGCTCTCAGTGCCTAGAAGGCTAAGCCCCTTATAGTGTACTTGGTGCAGTCAGTGTCCCCAAGACATCTGTCTCTCTGTCTACATATGCTCTCTCTCTCTCTCTCTCTCTCTCTCTCACACACACACACACACACACACACACACACACACACACACACACACACACACACACACACACACACACACACACACACACACACACACACACATGCACGGGGGGGAGAGAGAGAGAGAGAGAGAGAGAATCCGAGAACCACAGCAGGCAGCCAAATAAGATTTCTGTTTCTTGATCATCAGACAGAAATGTACAAGAAACCCACAAAAGGGCAAACATATATCAGGGAGGTATCAACAGCACCCCAGTGAAAACCCACCCATCTCCAGACCCTTAAAGGGACACATATATTGCCAAAGCCACCACAGGATGTCTGAGATGGTACTGGAGGAAGGAGGGGAAAGCAGGCAACCTTCCAAAATGAAAAGGAGCTGCCATGTGATGGAGAGATGAAAAAAGCAGAGCACACAGAGATTGGGTTTAGGAAGTAGGCATGGCAAACCTTCATGCAAGTGTACTACATGGCAGGAGGACTCAGTTGCCAAAGGACAGCAGCCAGTTCTAGCAGCATATTGTACATGCCTTCATACACCCCATTCATAAACCATGGAAGGGAGGGCACCATGTCCCACAGGAACCATAGATCCAGCATCAAGCAGCAGTAGCAGCACCTCACAGAAGGAAAGCAGGTGTGCAATTTGGTCTAACTCAATACCCCTCTTCCCAGGGCCCGATGCTGGTGGCTTCCAGCCATGTGGCCACCTCTGCCCATGCCCCATGGGTGCTGCAGCTATAGAGCCAGGAGCCACTATAGATGCCATGTCAGCTGAGTACAGCACATCATGGAGCTGGGCCACCTCTGTATGCCCCGATCCCATATAGTCTCTCATATCCCTTTTCACATGCAGGAGAAGATCCACATGCATACAAAATACCTTAAACCTCTCCTCCACAGAAACATGCAGCCATTCTCCAGCAGCTGCCATGCTCAGCAGCTCCTTTGTCAGTGCCTGCAAACTCCTATGAGAGTGGTGACAGCCTTCTGTGAAGAAGCCATTGCCTTCTGACACATCCAGGTCCCCTCCAGTCATCCACATCCTCGCCAGCATGAGTGTCTGTCTAAATGACAAACTCACATAACTGTTTCACAGATCACCAGTCTCATGCTGACAAACATAGAATGTATTGGACTTTTCTATCTCAATAGGGTGTGCATGCAAGAATTGTGTTTGATGCTTGCTCCACAACTCCAGGAGTCACTCCAGTCAAAGTGGATCATTCCTGTTCTCCAGAAGGACCTACTGAGTCTACATTACTTGGAAACTTCCAGTGGGATGTGGGCAGGGCCCATGGTGTGTCACGGTTCTCCACCCGCAGCACTCTCAATGATTTCCTGGATGCTATGGTTCACCACTGCTAGCAGCTTATCTGATTCTCCACCATTGAGGAAGAGTTGGCAGTGACCAGGGAGGACTTTTACACAATTGTAGGCTTTCTTGAGGTCATTGGTATTGTTGATGGAACTTTTGTGAGCATGCTGGCTCCCCCTGGCCAGTATGCTCACAAGGGCATGTGTGTATCACAAAAGGTACCACCAGGATGGCATCAACACGATGGCCACCTGTACTGCCTAGGAAATCTTCACCTATGTAAATGGCACTCTGCCAGGATAATGATGAACAAGTGCTAGAGGCATCCAGTCTGCTTGCTTTGCCAGAGAGCTGGCCTGCTGACTGAAGCTGATTGCTTCCTAAGTTTAGTGAATGGTGAATGGGAGAGGATAGGGAGGAGCCATACGGATGCTGATGGCCATGTTTTCCCCCTCTTCTGCAGCCCTTCCTGCTGCCACTATAGCCTGAGGACCTTCCTGAATGCATCAGATGGTATCACGAAGCACACAAAAAACCTGGAAGGTGATAAAAATTCCTTTAGGATCTTGAAAATGCTTTTCTGTTATTTGCAGCCCATGGAGGTCACCTGCTCCGCAAACCAGAAAAGGTGTCAAAAGTGGTTCTAGCATGTGCCATGCTACATAATGTGGCTCTGGAATGCAAGACATGGCCAGGTCTGCCCTCTCCCCATTTTCTTGGAGCTGAGCATGTCTCCCTGAGAGGTGGGAGGATTGGGGCCTTAATTATTTTGAGAGCTCCCATTGGGTTCCATGTGTTGAAAATTACTTAGGACTACTATTTTCCTAGCGTAACGTGTGCTACCATAAAGGGTGCAGAGTTTTAGCTGAGTAGGGTTTGGAATTGGTATAATTTAGCTCCTCCTCTATAGTGCCATATATAGTTATATAGTCTGAAGTACAAAACAAAATGAAAGGAAGCACCATAGAGGAAAGCATAAGTTAAAATAATGTTTAATCCACAGAAAGGAGGAAATTGGGAGATGGTTGTAATATAGAATGTATTGATGCAGTGGTGAACCCTCAACAATGCAAAAAACTTTTTTTTTACAATCACAGTCATGCATCACTAATAATTTTAAAAGGAACTAAAAACTTAACTGACAAAACTGCAGTGCCAATGGTACTCAAAAGCAACAAAGCTGCAAAGTAAATTGATAGTAGCATTCACAGCCACCAACCTGAAGTAAAATAAAGAGTATTTTCAAAAGCCCCTGACACCCAGCTAAAAAATTTAAACAAAAAACCCTCTCACTTTGTGGCCCAAATAAATAAATGCCACCTTTAATAATGCTTAAATTGATATATCTCTGGTTTTTATTGACACATCCTTAGAAGAACATTCCGGAGAAATTGATGTGGAGTAGGGAATTGTCTCTCTAAGGTAAATCACAGCAGGCACCACACCCCTGGAATCTGATGCAGTGATCCCAGGTTCTACTCAAGAGCAATGCTATTAATAGTAAATGGATGTTCCTTGTCAAGGTGAGGAAGTTTTGACCTACAAGATGTTTTCCTCTGTAATTCGCATTGGCTCCAGCCAGTGTAGAAAACTTTAAGGGATTGTGGCTAAAACATGTGGGGAGCCAAAGATTCCCCACCCTTTATGTGCAACATGCAGTTGAGTTTAATAGCATTGCTCTGGAGTAGTATGGCTTTCTCTAATGAAGTATGTTGATTCCTTCCCCCACCCCTGCTCCCAGTATCTGGTTTCATCCTGTAAAATGTTCATAACAGTCTGAAGAATTCTATGCCAGTTTCAGGCAAACAAGCAAACCCCTGAAGTGAGCTTTTAAAAAAAAATAAAGGCAGAGAAAAAGCAAGAGAGAAAATAGAAGACAGATTTCTTAGGCCTGCAGTCCTCTTTTCTGTTATCCTTGTGTGTTTTTGTTTTTGCTCTCAAAGGCTTAGATGCAGTGTTTAAAAAAAAAGGAAAGGGGAAAAGAAAACTTCCCAAGGGCATGACCCTCTGTGGTGGGCTCAGTGAACCAGTAAAACAAAAGGAAAACCGGAGGCCATGTAAACAGTCATGGGAAAGATAAGCCAGCCAACCATTGGGGAAAAGGAATATTGAGGGTAATGTAGGAGCAGAGTGTGCAGAAGCTGGAACAGGATAAAAACTGATAGATGCCTTGCCTTCTCTTTGTCAAATACATGAACTCTGGCAACCAAGGCCCTCTAGGATTACATATCAAAAGCTTGTGAACTTGCTATTCCTCACACCACTTGTCATGCTGCTGTATGGGAAACAAATATGAAAAAGGTCAATATTATTTTAAACTTTCATACTGACAGAGAGAGAGTTTTCTTCTTCATAGACAGGTGCTGTCAAGGAAGCAAAAATGTAAATCAGGAATAAACAGCATCAAAATTGTTTATAAATAAAAAAACCCTGAGAATTAGTAGTAAGCAGTGCTAATAGCAGAACTGGATTTTCAATAAAATAGGAGTGCAGGAAACATCGTAGTCCAGTTTCAATCCAACTCCACCCAGCAAGACGAGAAATGATTTCAGATGAAAAGGGTTCTCAACTATGCACATATACAAGGGTGAAGCTCAAGTTTGAGTTCTGCCATGAGATGCAAAGTCAAGTTAGAGGAGTCCACATTCACCTTCTGGTAAGCCTACAGTCAAGCAAAACAATGGCCAGGCTCCTTGGTGGAGAGACAGGGAGAGTGATTGTGTTTTTTTTTTCCTGACCGTAGTAGAGTACTGCTGATGTGCTACATTAGTTATGCAATAAAAAATAAAAATTATTTTCCTTGGCTGAAGGGTCAGTCAAGAAACTGCCACAGCTGAATCCACTGTTTCAACTGCGGGCAGTATTTTGACTGGCCCTTTAAGATTATGAAGGGACCATGCACACGAAAGCACTACATGAAACACACAGGAAGAGCACACCTTTGATCAGATCACATGGTATGCAGTATGGAAGGATAAAACACAGCCAGCTATACATATGCTGTATATGTACATGTTTTTGTTCCCTCAAGGAGTCTCTGTAAAGGAACAAGGTTGGCCAGGTTTCCTTCGCCAGGGCAGGTTATTTCGCTTTCCAATCTAGATTGGAGAAGCAAACAGACACAGGACATGTGGGTTTGGTCTCTCTTCCCCCAGGTGAATACCAGGACCAATCTTATGCTGTTTGAACTCCAGAACCTGGACAGTCATTGCACAATATCTTTTCCTATACAAACATTATTTCCTATCACCTTGGAAGTCTTGCATATTCCAGAGATATTGCCAACCTGTTATAGGAACCAGATTTCCCCAAGATGGCCAACTACAACTTCAGTATGAAGAACGAAAATGATGAATTGGTGATCTTTATGTTGCCAATGTGCACAGGAAGAGGGAAGTTTATTTTCAGAGGTGCTCTGAAATGGACAGAGCAACATCTCCCAATGGGCATCTGACATCCATCCTTGTGAGTATGGTATGCATGCATCACTTTGTTCCATCACTGTTTTAATTCAGTTCATGAGGCAATAAGGAACATGTACACACTTCTTTCCTTTTAAACAGGTTGAAAGAATGAACAAAACATTGTTAAGAGGATGGCTTTAATGCTTTTGATTTGCTACTGTAGAAGAGTGAAATATGTCATTTTGTCATTTTCAGTTGTTTTATCTTACTTTGTCCATGCTCGTGACAATGATACAGTATATCACAGAAGTAAGTACACCCCCTCACATTTCATAAATATTTTAATATATCTTTTCATGTGACAACACTGAAGAAATGACACTTGGCTACAATGTAAAACAGTGAGTATACAGCTTGTATAACAGTGTAAATGTGCTGTCCCCTCAAAATAACGCAACACAGCCATTAATGTCTAAACCACTGGCAACCAAAGTGAGTACACCCCTAAGTGACAATGTCTAAATTGGGCACAAAGTGTCAATATTTTGTGTGGTCACCATTATTTTCCAGCACTCCCTTAACCCTTTTGGGCATAGAGTTCACCAGAGCTTCACAGGTTGCCACTGGAATCCTTTTCCACACCTCCATGATGATATCACAGAGCTGGTAGATGTTAGAGACCTTGCGTACCTCCACTTTCTGCTTCTGGATGCCCCACAGATGCTCAATAGGGTTTAGATCTGGAGACATGCTGGCCAATCCATCACCTTTACCCTCAGCTTCTTTAGCAAGGCAGTGGTCATTTTTTAGGTCTGTTTGGGGTCATTATCATGTTGGAATACTGCCCTGCAGCCCAGTAACCAAAGGGTGGGGATCATGCTCTGCTTCAATATGTCACAGTATGTCACACTTCTGGATCCGCCTCTTTCTTTGGATTCCAAGATTCCAGCAATGTCCAGATTGCCTTTTAATCACTTTAGGATGTTGGTGCAGGCACTGGTCATGTCCCACATTGACTGCTGTAATGCCCTCTCTGTGAGGCTTCCCTTGGGATTGACCCAGGGATTACAGCAGGTCCAGAATGCAGTGGCCAGACAAGTGACTGCTGTGAGCGAATTTGATCATATGTCCCCAGTGCTGGCCAGCCTCCACTGGTTGCCTGTTGTGCCCTGGATGAGGTGCAAGGATCTGAGACTCACATATAAAGCCTTTCACAGTTTGGGACCACATTGCCTGTTGGAGCATCTTTCCCCAGTGTCAGCTGCCGGACCCACCAGATCTTCTCAGGCCACGTTCTGCTGTGTTGTCACCCTTATAGAGCCCCAAAGGTCATCTATTAGAGGTTGTTTTTACATTTGTGAACTGTGCAGAGGAGACCTTTGGTCTAAATGGGCGGGAAATAAATAAATAAATAAATAAATAAATAAATAAATAAATAAATAAATAAATAAATAAATAAATAAATAAATAAATAAATAAATATGGCCTTCTCAGTAGTGGAGAATAACTTTTGTCCATGTTTTATTTTTTATCTTTTTTGGGGTTATATATCACTGGTCATACATTTCAACCAGTTTTCCCTTAAACTTTGACTTGCAGTAAATTTTATATTTTTTTGTCCATAATACCTCCCTTTGTTGGAAGGTTATCGCTTTTCCAAGATTCTGCATCCACTTCAACATACTGGCTTTAATTGGCTCCATTTCTGTTTCAAATTGAAGTAATAATTTGTATATTTGTCCTAATAATCAAGTTTTTTTGTGCAATTATTCTCTCAAACTCTGTTAATTTTCTTATTCTTCCTCTATTATCTTGTGTGACCTCTTTATATCTTGAAATTAACTGAATATAAGATAACCATCATATCTTTTTTCCTTCCTCTTTTATTACTTTCTAAACTTTAATTCTTCCCTGTGAATCTATAATCTCTTGAAAGGTTATAAAAGTCATGTGTTGTTCTTTCTTGCTTGTTGTAATAAGCGGCTATAGGTGTCCTTATCGGTGATGTTGTTGGACTGATCCTCAGTTTTAAGGGGCACCATGTTTTTAGCATGCTGTCCCCAATTATATGGGCTTCTATAGTGAGATTTAGGTTTATTTTTGTATCCATAACAGGTTAGGTAGGCCTTCACATTGATCTGTTGATTCCAACTTCATTAGTCTGTCATTTTTTTTTTTATTATTCAATCTGCAATCCACATTAAACCTGCTGCTTGACAGTGTAATTTAACATTTGGGACAACCAATCTTCCTTTTTCTTATCATCTTGTAATACTTTGAATCTTGTTGTGTTTTTTTGTTGCGCCATATAAATGTATTTATTTGTTTTTGCCAGTTTTAAATTTTTTTTTCCTGAATTGTAATCATTTGGAACAAGAAGTTAATTTTCAGCAATATGTTTATATTTTCCCC
Source organism: Pogona vitticeps (assembly GCF_051106095.1). Taxonomy (NCBI): domain Eukaryota; kingdom Metazoa; phylum Chordata; class Lepidosauria; order Squamata; family Agamidae; genus Pogona; species Pogona vitticeps. Next base: position 126,392,437 of record NC_135785.1, on the reverse strand, counting down.
AACCAGGAGAATTTTGAACTGGTCCATCCTCTTAAGTTTTTTGGCATTTTTTCCCCATACTCTTTCATAATTATCCTTATATGGTGTTTTATTATTTTACGTTATTGGTTTATCCGTGAGTTCACATCCTATGATTTCTATAGTACTATCTTCTTGTTGTTTTGTTAGAAATGCTGTTATAATTTTGGATTTTTCCCTTTTAATTTTAAAGCCTTGCTATTTGTTCCATTACCCATTGTATTGAATGTCACAAATTGGATATAGTTAATACAAGGCTGACTGCATTACTTCTAATTTTAAACTCCTGTCCATCTGTCTTTAATTCTTCAATTTGACTGTCTTGTGTAATCTTGATGGCAAAGATCTCCATTGATAAAATAAATAACAGTAGTTATTGTCTGGTTCCCTTGTCAATAATAAACCCATTAGTTAAAACCCCATTTATTTATATTTTTGCGTTTTATTTTTATAAATTCCTTGAATCCAATGCAGTGGTGCCTTGACTTACTATTGTCCCTACTTATGACCAATTCGACTTACGAACAGCTCCGGTCACAAAATTTTGGTTCTACTTGCAACCAAAGCTTCCACTTACAAACAGAAAAATGCAGGGGAAAAAGGTGGGAAATTCAAATTGTTAACTGTGGGTGGTGAAAGAGGCTGCTTCTTTGTAGCTCTTTCACCTCAGCAGTTAGAGAGGGTGCGATTGGAGGAGGCTGCCTGCTAAGGTATGGTGCTGCTTTATGCTTTTTAAAAACTGTTCTTGGTATTTTTGCAGTGTGGTTTTAGCTGGGGGGTTATGTTTCTGTGCTATGTTGGGTCGCGGGGGGGTTGTTTATTTTTTGCTTCCCCCCATTTCCGATAGGGGGGTTGGTTGCTTTTTGGAGTGTTTTTCCCATTTCTGATGGGTCTTGGGGGGTTGGTTTGTTTTTTGGTCCCCCCATTTCCAATGGGTCTTGGGGAGTTTGCTTTTTGGGGTCCCCCCCATTTTTGATGTGTCTTGCATGCTTCTGTTGCTTTTTGCTGTGTTCTCTTTGCATTTCTGATCTGCTCCCTTTGATTTCTGTGCATTTCTGACCTGGTCCCTTTGTTCTCTCTGCATTTCCAATCTGGTCCATTTGTTTTCTGTGTTTTTGCATTGGGTCCTGCATGCTTCCCTTGCTTTTTCCTTTGCTTTCTGTGCATTTCCGACCTTGTCCCTTTGTTCTCTGTGCATTTCCAATCTGCCCCATTTGTTTTCTGTGCTTTTGTAATGGGCCCTGCATGCTTCCCTTGCTTTTCTTCCCCCCGCCCCCTTTGACCAGAAGGGATTATTCATGTTTCTGATGAGTCTTGCAGTGATTTTTTGGGGTTAATTTTTTTATTTGGCCAGAACAGATTAATTGCATTTCAGTGCATTCTTATGGGAAATGGTGCTTTGATTTACGATTATTTCGAGTTATGACCATCATTCTGGAATGGATTATGGTTGTAAGTTGAGGCACCACTCTATTTGAATCTTGCACCACAGTTCTAATGCAAGATTTTACTTAGAAAGCTCCAAGAGACATTATAAAATGCCTTCTCTGCATCTAGAAACATAAATGCTGTTTCATGCTGTTTTATGCTGTTTTCCCCCCTACACATTCTATTGCATCTATTACAAATCTTACATTGCCTCACATAAGCACATAAGTCTCTTGGAACCAAATGCAGTCTGATCAGGGTGTATTGTTTGGTAACACACTTCTTAAATCTGTTCACCATTACTGAGGCAAAAATTTTATAATCCACATTAAGTATATGCCTGTAGGTGTAATGAATCATTACTTTCTTTGAAGACTAATGTTATATGTGCTTCTTGCCATGAAGGTGGGAGTTCTTTAGTTTCATTTATTTCATTCATTACTATTTGCAGTGGTGTAATAAGTTCATCATTGAGGCTTTTATAGTAGATTGATGTCAACCCATCCAGCCCTGGTGTTTTATCTATTTTCAAATTTCTTATTGCCTGTGATATCTCTTGGATTGTTTTCTTATGATTTAAGATGTCTGTGCTCTCAGGTGAAAAAGTTGGAAAATTTATATTGCTTATACATTTTTCAGTTCCTTCTTCTGCCAGAGACAATTTGTTCTTGTATTTCTTTTTCCATATATGTGAGCCCCTTTGCTGTTCTCACTCCTATTGTTCTTCACATCCTTTCTTAAATGTTGTGTCATAAATTAGCCTGGTTTATTTACATGCCTGGAATATTTTTGCTTAAAAAAGCTGAGTTTCTTCTGCATCTCTTCAGTTTGTAATGGATTTGAGCTTTAAGTTTCTTAATTTCTCTCATTGTTTGTTACCACTTTCTATGTTGTCTTTCTAATGATTGAATTCAATCTGTTAATTTCCTTGTTTGTTCTACTTTCTCTTTTCTTTCTTGATGCAATGGAGATCAGATTTCCTCTCATAAATGCTTTATCTGTTTCCAAAATAGTTGCAGCACGAAATTCTTCTGTTCATTTTAAATAATTCGTTCAGATCTCTCTTTTTTTTGCATTTTAAAGACTATCCTCTTGTATCAATAAACTACCATTTAATTTCCATCTTCTCCTCTTAGTTCCTTTCTCCACATCATCTTTAGGAGGTTATGCTTTCTATTATTTTTTGATAAAATTTCAGCTTTTTCTAAGTTCTTAATATTGGTTTTTGATAGCCACCTGACATCAATCCTAGAGTATGTTTGATGCCCATATGAAAAAAAAAAAGGTGTGGTCCCTTTTGGTTGAATTAATCATTTCCATCCAACTATTAAATGTAGTAGTTCCATATATTTAAATACATTTGGGGGGAGTTTCCCTCCCTTCATTTTCTTGGATTTATCTTTTAAAGGATCCATTACTCTATTCATATTTCCCTAGCTCACCTTCTTGAAAATCTAAAATCTAAAATCTACTGAAAAAAATTCTTACAACTTTGCTTTTACGTTGTTTGAGATGTACAAGGATACTATTTTATTAACTTCCCAATCAGAGAATCTGACCATTAGCGTGATGTCTCTTCCCTATGGAACTTTATATTCTTCTATCACACTGATTCTATGATTTTTAATATATATGGCAACTCTTTTTTTCTTCTCTTTAGCTGATGCCAGATACGCTTTTCCCATTTTTTTAAAAAAAATAAAATAGATTCATCTTCTGTACATATATGCATTTTTTTATTTTTTTATTATTATTTTTTTGAGATCTTGGAAAATTTGTACTCTGGACCATTTACTTCCAATGCATTGGTTCTTTGTTTAAAAGCATGCTTATATTAGTCAACAGAAGGTCTCTAGTTTTCTTGTGTATGAACTTGACTAGAATGTCTCCTGGAACTTCGTTCCTTGTTACCAATTTGGAATTAATTCTATAGATTGGATCACAATCCAATCATTCCTCTTCAATCTCAAAATGATCCCATAATAGTGTACGGGAAATTCCTCTTCCAAGTCTGTTTTCCCAGTGTCTTCTGGTACGTTTCTAAATTTCAAGTTGTGGTTCCTTTTCTATCTCTAGTATTTAAATCTTTTGATTTAGTGCTTGGAGTCATTAGTCTAAGGTTTCTTGGGCTGATGCTATTTTTGGCTGACCAGTTTTTATTTTATAAATTTCCTCTGAATTATGCTTAACTTGGTTTCTTGTTTCTGCTAATCCAGTCATTAATTCTCATTTAAAATGTCTGCCTTTATTACTTCTTCAGATTTTTTAATTTGATTTGATATCTACATTACTTTAGTAGCCATTAAATCATGTATCTTCTACCAGAGATCTGTTGGAGCTATTTCATACTTAATTCTAGAACTATGTGACATTTTTCTAGTGCTTAATTTTATATATGTAAATCATTTTATTTACATTCTTGTCCACAATTTGATAATAGTTACAGTATTGACATTCTGTTTTCTAATTGCAAGGAATTTGCTTATCAGCACTCTAAGCTTGGCACTTTACCCTTATCATTTGCATATCAATGCTCATTTTGAAGTACCTTCCTTGATGGCTCAACCTCAAATCCCTTTGACATCCGAGGCAAAGTGAAACATGGCTGTGTCCTCACGCCAACCCTGTTTGGGATCATTTTTGCTATCATGCTGAAGCACACCTTTGGAACTGTAACAAAAGGTGTCTATCTCTGGAGTAGATCAGATGGAAAGCTCTTGAATCTCTCTAGATTGAAGGCAGAGACCAAAGTGCATCTGAAATGTATGCGGGATGGAACAAGTAGTCCTTAAATCCTTGCAAGGCAACCCCCTATCTAGCATATAGAAATGGAATCAACTAACATACTCAGTGCATCTAAAACAAACCAAATCATTGATTGCACTTAAGAGAAACTTGCATGAGAATATTAAAGTGACCCATGATAGTGGTCCCCCACATAGGGAAAACCTTTCAATGAAAATACTTGTGAGTGAATGTGTGAGTGAGGAGGACGGCGTAAGCCCTGATGTCTTGAAGAGGGATGCATCCAGAGATGTTTGGGAGGAGGAGAGGGAATTGCCTACCCTTTCCCCAGCTGAGAAGGTGAAGCCCCGAGCTAGAAAGAAAGCAGGCTTCACTAAGAAATTCAGTTTCAGAAACTGAAACATGGAGAGGAATGGACTATTGATTTACTGGTTAATTATCTATGTAAAAGTTTCCTGATTGTGGTACATTTCTGTAAGGTTGGAAATGTTAAATGCAGTAAGTTTAAATGATATGGTAAAGTATATTATTGAATTGTAATGAAATGTTTAATGTAAAAAGGTATTGTGATTGTTGTTGTAAATGTGGTATTGCTTACAGAATTGTGCCAGATGGTAAGAAGAGTTTCATGCAATTGTGCCTGTTTGTTTAGGAGGAAAAACGTATTTAAGGGGGGAGGTATGTGGCATTCACCCTTATTATGTTAAATAAGTCATGCATTATTCATGTTTTATGCTGATGTGGTTGAGAGGTGGGGCCACTAGAGATGTTAAAAGATGGAGCCAGAGAGGAGGAGTTTAGTTTACAGTTGGGATCTGAGTTTGAAGGGAGAGAGGGAGAGAGAGAAAGAGAGAGTTTTGGGAATCTGAGGAGTGATTAGTCTGAGGAGTGAATAGTAACCTGCAGGATAATATAGAAGATTGTTATTGATGTTTGATGAACCTGAAGAAGATACTTATGAATTATTATAGAAACATCTGTAATCAATAAACCTGTTTTATTCAAAAGGCAGTGATGAATGGACCTTCGTCTTTCCTAAGAAAAGTACGTTGATAAAGAAATCAACAGGTGGCAGCGTGTGAAAAGGTGTATTTGTTTTTGTTTTGGTTTGTTTTGGGGAGACAAACAGGAGCCACAAAGGGGCAAATGTCACAATGGAGAAGAAAGCTTACATTGTGTACTGACCACTCACCTCTGAAATGGTTGAGAACTTTCCAAACTGACCTTGATTCTCCAAGATTATAAGTTTGAAATTAAAAATATCAAAAGATCTTTAAATATGGTAGTGGACGTTTTGTCCAGAAGACCCAATGATTAATTGTAAATGTTTATGTTTGCATCTGTAAGGTTTGATTCAGTCTAGAGGAAAATGTTTATGAATGTACGGTTTCCAGGACTGTATAATGTGATAAGTTTAAATACTAAATGTATTACTTGATAGAAGCCCATATGGCAAGTGTGGTAGTTATAAGTATTGTAAGAATGTTAGTAAATTTATTAAATGTCTTGTTTGTTTGAGAGCGTAAACAAACTGGTATATTTTCCCCTCATAAAACAAACTTTTTAAGGGGGGAGGAGTTGTAGCAATCACCCCTGGCATGAATATTCAGCAGAGTATTTGCATGACTCAATAGGGAGCTATTGGGAGGCAGAGGCAGCTAGAAAAAAAGAGGGTCAAGCAGAGGGTAGAGTTTTGAGAGAGAGAGAGAGGTTTGACAAGAAATGAGGATAGTTTGGGTTTTAAGTCAGAAAGAGAGTTTAGGGAGTGAATAGTCAGAGGGTTATCTGTATTAGTTAAGATAGAAGAGGTTAAAGGAAAATATTGAACACTTTGTATAACTTTAAGAATGTGCTTAAGAACTATTCCTAAAACAACTTGTAACCAATAAACCTGTTTTTATTTCAAAGTTAAGTACTGAATGGACCTCAGTCTTTCATAGGAAACATAGTTGATAAAGAGATCAACTGGTGGTAGCATGGTAAAGGACGTGTTGGGATACTCGTGCGAGCTCTTTGTGTGGTGAAACAACCAGGGGCCATGGGGCAAACATCACAATACCTTTCTGTGTAAGAATTGTAAGAATCCTGCACAAACAGACATTTTCTCCACCTTTTCAGGTGAATCCCAATTTATGAAGGAATTTTAATACTCCTGCACAGCTTGGCATTCTTTTCAGAAAAATGAGGATGAAAATTCAAAGAAATCTTATAAGATTTCCCACATGACTTCTCAAGGTTTTTACTCTAGTTGCGACTTACTCCTGCATTTCAGCCATTGTGTTCAGCTTCCTGTAACATAAGTATTGCACACCCCCAGTGTCCCTAGTTTGTTTCCCTCAAACCCAGGTCCACCTTTGGACACAACTTGCTTATTTCTCCTTTCACCAACTGCCACCAGTGGATCTTTATCCACACTTTACCAATAATGTTGCATATATATGTGTTGTCAAATATAACTGATTATTTATTATTTGGTAATTGAATCACACAAGTAGGTTCATAGATATTTTATAATGTTGCACTAATTAAACTTGGATATTAAACACGTCTCATTATTTGTATTACTTTGCATCAATCACTGGAATAAGATCTGATGACTGACTATTTTATTATACTTCTATCCTTTAACTATTCTTTAACACATCAACCAACTACACCAACTTTCCAATCTCTCTCATAAACCTTCAAAATATCCTTTCTCTCCTTCTCTCTCAGTCTCCAACTGCCTCCCTGACTCTGCCCTCCTGTCCTGTCATAGGCTCCAGCTCTAGAGCTCCACATGATGGACAGGTGGGACATGGGCATCCCACCACAATAAGCATTTTGCATACAATATTCCTTGATTTTTATAGTTTTGAAACAAGAATAGAATGGCAAAATTTGTAAAGGACACTAATCTGTTTGAATGTGAATGTATCACAGTTTATTCAAATGAAGTCAGGGCCTAATATGCATTCAAGAAAAGAAAAACCATTTTAAATTTGAGTAGCCTCAATGATTACATTGCCACTTATTTGGTTAGTCCTCAAAATCACTCAGAGACAGGCATAATTCTGATTTATGGCCTTCATCTAATGGAATATCCTTAATGAGAAAGTATGTAATGCAACTTTATGAATCTGAAGCTTTACGAGAAAACATCAGTCTCCGGTTGCTTGTCCCAGATCCTGCCAATCTAGCAGTTCGAAAGCATGTAAATGCAAGTAGATAAATTGGTACCACCTCAGTGGGAAGGTAACGGCATTCTGTGTCTAGTTGTGCTGGCCACGTGACCATGGAAACTCTCTTTGGACAAACACTGGCTCTATGGCTTGGAAATGGGGATGAGCACCGCACCCGAGAGTCAGACACAACTGGACTAAATGTCAAGGAGAACCTTTACCTTTACCTCATTACTTGTAGTCTTGTCAACAAATCATTCTCAGTAATGTCTATACAGGAACATGCCACTTATTTATCCAAGCTACTTCAAAATCCAAGAATCGCAAATACCTTGGCAAAATCTATAAACTCTTTTGTTGCTCATCTCTTTTTGCCTCCTTGCATTTTTGAGTTCTGAAATGAATTTGTCAATTGTTTCATTGACCACAAGCCCTACAATAAACTGAGACCCTCCTAAGCAGCAGTAGATATACAGCTTTATAGACAAGTTTGTACATCAAAACCCAGACTTTTTAACCAAATCAAAACTCTGTGACAGACACCAACTTGTAATTGCCAATAATCCGTATACAGAATCAGATAAAATTACTGCCCATTCAAATCACACATCCCATATTCAATATGTGTCTATCAATTCAACTATCATGATGGATAATTGATGTGATAAATAGTGGGAAGAGCCAATGTGTGTGACACCACCAAATGGAGCTGGAAATAATTCAAAGTATATAAGTTTCAACCATAAAAATTATTCCAGAATTTGAGATGTAAGATTTTTTCACAGGCTGAAATTCCACTTATAACTGATAATATGAAATATGTTGTCAAATGTTCCAGCATTTGAAGGAGAGTTGTATTTTTAATTTTTTTAAAAAAAAAACACATACTTTGGGTTCTTCTGGTAATGACAGAAGCATTAATAACTGTAATGAAATGATGGTAAAGTGAGATGTTTGACAGAGAATTATGTGTCCCACATGGCTTGTCTTAAACCTGCCAGCCTCAAATGTAGTGCACAAGACAGTTCTATGGTAAGCACTGACGTAAAATTCAACTACCTGTACAATTGGCATCTTTACCAGAACTTAGAAAAGTTGCCATTTTGCTAACTATATTACTCATGCTGGCTTGGGGATTCTGCGGTTTGTGGTTTTAGAAATTAACTTTTTCTATCTCTGACTATGGATAAAATCAGTGATCAGACTGTTTGTGATCAAAGACAGACATCCTGATTTTTTGGGGGGGGGCGAAGAGGAAGAAGTTAATTTTCACCAGGCTAAAACTGACTGAAGCAGAATTCCTTAAAGCCAAGACATGAAAGTAAGGACCCAGTATAGTTTATCACACACTCTTAGTTCTAATCCACAGTGAAACAAAACAAATCAGCCAAGTACCTACCCTAACGTAGCTAGCACCTATGTAAACTGAATGGCAGCATGATGTAAAATACATTAAAACTCAGGTGACCTTATCCAATGCCCTCCACAAATTCTGAGTGAGTAGTAAGTGAAGAGCTCCTTTGTCTTCAGTGGAGGGAAGGGGAGATGCTCTCAGTTGGCAAAGTCCATCTCCTTCACCTTTCTTGCTATCTCATACCGCCTTCCTTATTAGAGAAGGTCTACACAGTCTGTGTCCAGAGTACACTCCTGTACTGCAGTGAGTCCTGGACCTTTTGTGCATGGCAGGAGAGGAAGCTGAATATGTTCCATATGCGTTGTCTCTGATGCATTTTTGGTATCACCTGGCAGGACAAAGTTCCAAATAGAGTAGTCCTAGAATGAGCTGGCCCCTTCACGGATTGCTGCCTTGTTGTGGCGAAGGGGCTTGGGTAATTCAGAGAAGCTATAGGCTGTGCCATGGAGGGACACCCAAGACAGACAGGTCATAGTGCAGAATTTTACTTTACTTTACTTTACTTTACTCTAGACAAGGTCTACTCGGGGCATCTTACCACAAAGAAATGATAAAGTACAATAAAAATATAATTACTAAAAGCTTAATAATATGACCAACTAACTAATGAATATATACATTATCAAGATGGGAAACTAAAGAATGAGACAGTTAATTTTTTGCTTTGCTTTGCTTTGCTTTGCTTTTTTAATTGACTGGAGGGAAGGCCTGCCTAAAGAGCCAAGTTTTTAAATGGCTTTTAAAAACACCCAACAAGGGAGCCAGACAGATTTCCATTGGTAGAGCATTCCACAGCCGAGGGGCCACTGCCAAGAAGGCCCGGTTTCTTATTCTTTCTTTCTGGGCCTCTCTTGGCATAAGGCCCCTCAGCCATCCCTGCTGGCTTTGTCAGGTGATTCGAGTAGACCTGGGTGGGAGAAGACGATCTGCCAGGTATCGAGGTCCCAAACCGTTTAGGGCTTTATACGTCATCATCAGAACTTTGAAATCAATGTGGAAACGAACGGGCAACCAATGCAGAGCATTCTTTGCCACTGCCTTTCTTTGGGATTGGGATGTAGACTGATCTTTTCCAATTCTCTGGCCACTGTTGAGTTTTCCAAACTTGCTGGCACATTGAATGTAGCCAGTTGTTCCCTCACTACCTCAGTTTCCTTTCCCTGACTTTTTTCTGTTCGGGTTCAGTTAGTGTTCTGTGTGCATTAGAGTATGAGTGAAGTGTTTGAGTAGCCAGTCAATTAGTCAAAATAATGAAGTTAACTAGTTAAGATCTCAACCTATGTAACATGTAAATATGTTTTGTTTGTTATTCTGATATATGTGAAGATTTATTAGTAAATGAGAAACTTTTTAAAAATTATTTCTCAACATCAGAGTCTCTGACTGAATCTTTTGAGACTATATTGCCATTTGACGTAAAACTGACTAAGACCATGGTCACATGAGACAAATGTCCCCCAGTTTTAATGATACTTCCCATATCTTTGTTGTAATGCATTGTGGTCACGTAGTATATATACTGGGATGAATGTTTCCATTTTGTTTCAAAGTTGCAGCTCCCCTATGCTTCCCTCACAGGCTCTGATTGGTTGGCTCTTTGCACAGGCAGCTGATGTAACAAAGGTAACCCATCAGGCCTTTGGAAGGGGGATAGATATGATTGTTTTTAGCAGTGGTCCCCATACTTGGGCCTCCAGATGTTCTTGGACTGCAATTCCCAGAAGCCTTCACTACCACCTCTGCTGGCCAGGATTTCTGGGAGTTGAAGTCCAAGAACATCTGGAGGCCCAAGGCTGGGGACCACTGGTTTATAGCTACCATGTCTTCCTTCTCCTTAGTACACCTGCCCCTTCATCCCCACCCCATAATCGTTCAGATGCCCCTTCTTGCTATGTTCCAGCCAGATGGGGAATCATGCTTCTGCCCTGGAAAGTGAGACATGGCTACTTCCACCACCTTTTCCTCAGCTAAAGGTCTTTCCTTCTTATGAAAGACTTCTGATTGGAATGAGGTGTTCCATTTCTGCCCCCCTCCTTTGGAGTATTTGGTATTGCCGGTTATGCCCTCAGCAATTTCAAGGGGAGCACCCATTGCAGTTCCTTCAGGGTTCAAGTTCCATTCAAGATAAACATTAAGGTCTTGTGGCAACCTGTCACTCATACCTTCTGTCCAATGCAAGTTTGGAAATTGGGAGGTGCTGGGTGGGCCTCAGAGTGGGTAAAATGGCAGTGTGTTGGTCCCATTTTCTCCTGAGGCATCAGTGAATTATTATGCGGGCACCTTCTGGGGTAAACTGGCACAGGAAAATTGCTTGGGATGATCCAAGTAACTTCACTGGTGTCTCTCCTTGCCTCGGGGGGGGGGGGAAGGATCCATTGAGCCCAACTGGCTTTTTCTAAGGATTGTCTTCTCTTGTAAAGCCCATCCTGTGCTCCTTCCCACACACAGACCCCAGCAGCCCCTGGAGAACCTGTGTTTGACCTGAAGAAAAGAGAATGTCATGCAGAAGGCTGGGGTGTTGGGTCTGGCATGTGGGATTGTTGTTCACACATGCAGTATTGGTAAGGAATGTTTCAAAATGTCATTGGAACAAAATAAAAGAACCCTCATGGTAGGCAAAATGTTTCTGTTACACCACTGGTCAAGAAAATTATTTACCAATGACCATGCATTGTGTGACTGGAAAATTATGTAACAATGTAACTGGGGGATAACTAAGAAACATTTTACTTGTGTGATTAGGCCCTATTTATAAGGGGTGGTATATTGAGGAAGATGTATAATAATCTACTTCGTAGGTCTCTGCCTAGATTTTTCTTCACTGTGTAGCTGGCCATTTTAAGCTAGCAATTTCCACACCCTTCCAATAGACCTAACCCTGATCTATGCATATTTCAAGTCCACTTCCAGAAAGCCAACACAGGTTTAAGTGGAACACAACAGACTGTGTTTTGTACTCTGTTGTTCAGATATCTCCTGTGAAGCCATGATGTGAAGACTGGTGGTGGGACCAGAAGGCTCAATTCTGATTCTGTGCCTTTCACACATGAATCTGTATACCAATTAAATATTTGCACATAGCTGATGTCTTTCTTTATTGAGGCAACACATTGTGGAAAAATAAAGCACTTTTTGATGGAAGCTACCGAGCCATGTAATGAGCAAAGCTAACCACAAGTTATAATCACATCCTACTTGTTCAATGAAGCCAGCATTGTTCTGGTCCATTCAGTGCTAATTCAGCTTCTATTGAATTCTTAACTCGCTGATGAATAGTACAAAGGGATTACAAGCACATCTATTCCATAATTCTAAGGTACTGTTCTTCAGAACAGTTAAAAACAGTAACATTATCTGAAGATAACTCTGACTATACAATTAATTAAATGCAAGTTTCATTGTTTAATATACAGTCATATGTGTGCACACACATAGATACAGACATACGTCACACATAATCAGTGTTCAGTGGTGTTTTCTCTCCATAAATCGTAATATTTGTGCTCATGTTACTAAATGTAGTTGACCTAATTTGCCAAATTTTTTCAAGTATAAAATAACACTTTTTCCTAAAATCATTAGAGGAAACATTGAGGGTCATTTTATACATGAAAGGAGGTGGAGATGGAGGAGAAGAAGCAGCCGCACTTTGTTGCCTTTGGTGGCTGCCCATTGACGGCTGCTGCAACCTCCGGATGGCCTCCTCCAGTGCCACTGAAGGGCTCCCTTCGGGCAGGGGACAAGGTGGTGACATGAGGTGGAGGTGAGCCCTGGCACTGGTCCTGGAGGAGGCGATGGGGGGGGTGGCAGCAGCAGGAGGCAGAGGACCGGCCCTGCTGGGCTGCTCCTCCAGGTGCCCACTGACTGCTCCTCCACCTCTGGCAATGGTCAAAATTAATGGTTGTCTTATACATGGGGGGTCATATACATGGAAAAATATGGTATATCATTTTCCAATATTATCAACAGATTATGAGCTGGCTGGAAAGAGAAATCCACATTCTACTTAATATGTTTATGTCATCACTACAAAACTATCACTTCATAATTATGGAATATTCGAAATGATTGCAATTTGAAGCAAGATAATGTCACTAAAGCTAAATTTCTAGCATTTACCAATATATCTGTTCATTAGCTTTTGTCAAAGCCCAAATTAGAAACTGAATTGTCCTAATTCAGATCTATTTCGATGAGGTCCACATCAAAGCAGAATGGCCATAGTCAGCTAGGCAAAATTCAAAATGATCCAGAGTGCTTCAGACTAAACCAGACATCCAGATATCTAGAATGAGCAAGAAAAAGCCAAAGAGTGTATCTCCAACAAGGTGACATGATTGAACAAGGGGATGGCTTTACCCATTGCCCACTGTCAAATGCAATCTCAGGCAAAAATTGCATCTTACTTGCCAGTCAAGGGGCTTGTATGACGGGAGTGTGTGAGGTCACTAAGTCAGTTTTCTCACATGTTTCGGTGTCAGCAGAAATGGCAAAAATAATCTTCAAAATTAAATTGTGAAAATAAATAAACAAATAAATATGAAACTCTCCCTTCAACTATTGTAATATTCTCTGATATTGTCATGCCCAGCCAATGGTCTGAGTTGGGAGAAGGGGGAATCATACCTAAATGCTGGTGCTGGGTGAAAATCCCACTTCTGCAGTCCTTATCAACGGTTGTTAACAGTCATTAACAGTGGTCTTTCTGGTGGGTGTGGTCCTGATCTTTCTGGGGATGGATGAAAGGGCAGCAGGATAAATAGGAGACAGATTGTATCTAAGGCCTTCACCCCTGTTAAGTGAGGGATTTTCTATATGTACATGTATGGCCTCCCTGACCCCTCTCTCAAACCTCCTATCCTCTTGGTCCAAATTGAGTATTTCTTGGTCATCAAATTTATTTATTTTATTTATTTATTGTATTTTTACCTTCCTATGTAGTCTGACAACCACTCTAGGCGGCTTCCAACACGCATAGCATACATCACAAAATATAAAAAATATAGAATTATAAAATATAACATCAATAGACAAATAATTCAAGATGGAGAAAGGAAAAGAAAAACAGAAATAAAAAGAGGAAAGAAATCAAGTGTTCACTGGAGGGAAGGCCTGTGTAAACAACCAAGTTTTTAATTGGTTTCAAATGATTGTGGTCCTGAGCCACTGCCCCTCATGTGCTTAGATACAATCTGTCTATCATGCTGCCCTTTCATTGATCACCAGAAAGATCAGGACCAAATCTACAAGAAAGACTACTTTTATTAACTATTAACAACCCATGACAATTGATGGAGAAGGACTGTGGAAGTGTGATTTTCATTCATCCCCCACCTTTGTCCATCTAACAAGCCTGCTCAGATCAGGGGGATTGAAACCAATGTGGAGGATATGTCAGGGGTCCCCTACCAACTCTCTTCAGACTGAAGAATCTACTTGGAAGAGTAGCAAAATGTTTCAACCTAATAAGGAAAAAGTCCAGTTGCCATGACTCAACTTCCAGAGAGCAATAGATACTGTGCAACACAGCAAATCAGCATTCCATAAGGCAACTAAAAATGGAAATACCCCCCCAAAATCATAATTTTGAATTTGGACCTGAAAACAACAACTAATTTGCCACAAATATAGCAGAGAGTCTACTCTTGCTCTGTGCCAACTTTGGAGATGTTTGGGCAAATTGTTTTCAAGTTATGATTTTTTAAAAGTAAAACGTGGTGGCGCTGTGGGCTAAACCGCAGAAGCCTGTGCTGCAGGGTCAGAAGACCAAGCAGTCGTAAGATCGAATCCACGCGACGGAGTGAGCGCCCATTGCTTGTCCCAGCTCCCGCCAACCTAGCGGTTCGAGAGCATGCAAATACGAGTAGATAAATAGGTACCATCTCGGTGGGAAGGTAAACAGCGTTCCGTGTCTAAATCACACTGGCCATGTGACCACGGAAAGATTGTCTTCCGACAAACGCTGGCTCTATGGCTTGAAGAGCGGGATGAGCGCCACCCCCTAGAGTCGGACACGACTGGACAAAAATTGTCAAGGGGAACCTTTACCTTTACCTTAAAACTTTTGTTAACATTCATGCTGCCCCTTGTTATGTAAAGCATGACATTCTTTTTCCTGTTGGAAATATGAGCACGATACTGTGCAGGAATATCTGACAATTTCTGGTCTTTTTGAATTATGGGTACAGAAATATAATATCCCACATTCATAAACTGGAGGGTTTTTTAAAGAATTGAGTGGCCTACATAGTTGAGAAGTTTTACTCAGACTGATATTGGTAAAATAGTTGATGATTGTGCTAAACAGAGTTTAGATTTTTTTTTTAAAAAAAATCTATATAAAAAGTGGGATCTGAATTTCTGTCATCAGACATCACCATCATCTCCTTGCATGTCTTGCTCTAGGCAATGGACAAGCTGTTAGCCTGTTACTAATTTTAGTTTGCTTTATTCAGCTTCGTTTGTTTTCTTGAGTCACTTGACTGAAGGTCTGTGTCTTTCTCTATCTCTTTGGTCATGACTCAGATCCGTGTTGTACTTAGAAATGCATGTTTCTGCCTTGGATTTCAATGCCCCAGCTGCTAATGTGTGGTTCAGTTATCACCTTTTTAGAATTGTAGAGGACAATGCAAAGGGACAATAGCTTTTCAATTTTTTTGTAACTATCTGTGAGTGACCTGAGTATTAATCATGATCAAATTATTAAATTCTCATTTTAAAGGTTATTGGATGAAGAGGAAGTTTCAAAAGGATTATAAATAAAATATTATCCATCTGAATCTGTCACAGTTTTTAAAGTTGGAGTTTGCTTAGTTTTGTTTGCAGATCCACATCTATCTATCTATCTATCTATCTATCTATCTATCTATCTATCTATCTATCTATCTATCTATCGATCTATCTATCTATCGATCTATCGATCGATCTATCGATCTATCGATCGATCTATCGATCTATCGATCTATCGATCTATCGATCTATCGATCTATCGATCTATCGATCTATCTATCTATCTATCTATCTATCTATCTATCTATCTATCTATCTATCTATCATTGTTGATTACTTGTTATTTTGTTTATTGCTGCAGCTCAATTGTTCCCAATTCTGGGAAAAATTCCCACTTTAAAAAGAAGTTATCAATATTTTGGCTTTCCCCAGTAAGGGAAGACTTACTGGGTATGTATAATTAAAATAAAAAATAAAAAATGAAGCCTTAGCTGAGAGGTGTATTTAATAAGGTTCCATAATTTCCTTTTTGTGTAAACAGCAAAGGAACTCAGCATGATATTAACCTGGTCAGGGAACCTTAAAAACCTGGACAAATCAAAATTTCAAATCCTAAGGTAATTCAAACAGAAATATAACTGAGGTTTACCCAATATAAATGCCAATAACTGGACCAATCACCCTATTGCTATTTGCTGTTGGGTAAATTCACATAATCTGCAATGAGTTGCCTGTTCTAAGAGCAAACAAAGAATCTAATAGATAGTAAAGTTTGTATTCATTTATCATAAAAATCAATATCAGTCTTCAGAGGAATCAAGCTGAAGTAATTCATTTATCTAGATTTCTAAAGTGGATGCTTGGTAAAAATGGAACTTCTCTGTGAGGTTAAAGATTGCTTGCCATGTATTTCAGATTATCGTTGTCTTTTGATTTGTTTAGATTTATAGTGCAATTAGGATCATTGAAATAAAAATACCACAGTGTATCTTCAGGTGATCTGAATGTTTAATGTCCCTGACGCACTGTGTGGGCAAATTTTAATTCCTCCTGAAATACACTGTTGGTATTTTTTCTCAGATAATGACATGAATGATATTTTTGTAAATGTAAAATAAAATTTATGCTGTAAATAAGTGGGATTAGGACACCAAAATTAAACATTATCCCTCCGAAATCAACTGCTTAGTGGTGAGCACCCAGTCTCTCTCCTCCCATTACTTTATACACACACACACACACACACACATACACACACACACACACACACACACACACAAACAAACACAAAAACACGCATGCACGCACACATGCACACACACACACACAGATGCACACACACGCCATATTACCAGTGTCCTGGGGAGGAATATGAAAGGGATGTGTTTGTGTTTCTTACTATCCCAGCAGCATTTAGTCAGAATTTTGGAACAAACCAGGAGATTCCCCCCCCCCCCGCATGGAAATTAGAGCATATTTTATTGGGGTGATTTTTGGAAGAGTTTGGTGTGAGGAAAATTGAGTGTGGCTTTAAATTTTTTAAAAATCCCCTTCTTATGCAGTAGATAAGCTGGTTTGGTAAGGAATGTACAGAGGAGATTGAAGGTCAGTCTTTCTTAGTAGACTACTCTTTATTTCTTAGTTTATCTCAATTGGCACCTTTTTCCATTCATTCACTCAGCAATACTGGAATGAATAAAAATTAAAAAATTCATTTTTACGCAAAGGTATTCTCATATAAAAACTAACATCATATTTTCTGGAAATGTTAACGCTATATTGTTTAGCTTTACTGCTTTATTTGCTTCATTATTAACTAACTAACTGGTTATATTGCTGACAGAATCCCAGTCTAACAAGGTCCCTCCTAGCCAAAAACTCCTTAAAGGCATCATATGAGAGTACAAAATGTCCAACATATTTTGGTTTGCATTTCTTGAAATTCATACATTTTAGACATTTTTCTTCATGTATATTCACTTCTTAGCTGTACATTCACACCATGAGGAAAAAGGAGACATGAAATAAAAGTCTGCAGAAATTTTTAAGTTGTGCCTTCACAATCATGTTGAAACTCCTACAGCCTGTTAAGTCATTAACAAAGGAATCATAATACATGTATGGGTGCTTGGCCCATCCCTTCGATTGCCATTTCTTCTATGTGCAAAACAACAATCTGAAGAAAAAGAGAACCTGCACTACATAGGGAGACTCCCTGTGTAATAGTGAACACAGGGATTCAGTATTGTGTGAAGATTGTGTGGAGGTATTGTTTAGAGAATATATTAAATGAGTACAACTCATACCACCCCAATTCAGATATGTTAGGGGATTTTTAGTGGGTGGGGAATCTTTGGGGATTTTTTTATGTGTGTGCATGTGGGTCTGGTCTCTGGGTGTCTGTGTGAATTTCGTTGTATGAGTATACTATATATATACTTACAATGACTATCTATCTATCTATCTATCTATCTATCTATCTATCTATCTATCTATCTATCTATCTATCTATCTATCTATCTATCTATCTATCTATCTATCTATCTATCTATCTATCTATCTAATCTATCTATCTATCTATGTCTTCTTTAAGGCTAAAATACAAATAGGTTGCCATTTCCAGAAAGCTTTACTCTTCAGGTTCTTCACACGGGGAAAGCAACAACAAATTGCTAGTTGATGCTAGGCTTCTAGTCAAACCATTATTTGAGAGCAATGGGGTCCAGACAGCAATATAATGGAGCATGGGCTCATAGGGTCGAAATGACATCATTTGCCACCCCCTCTCAGGCTTCTCTTTGAGTTTAACTGTAATCCTCACCACAGCTAGAAAAGAAATGGATTTTTTTCAGGAATGATATATTCTTGCAAGAAACCCTTGCTGTACAAAGCATTTGGTGGTTTGGTCCATCCAACTAAATAAATGAAAATAATTTAAGATAATCAAAAACAAATTTGCCAGCTGCAATTTTGGCACTTGTGTTAGGACTCTGGTGGCAGCTGGAGTCCACCATACCCATTTTCCCAAAATGTCCCATTTGTAGCACCATTCTGTGGCACAGTGCGAGAAATCCTGATGTCAACTATACTCTGAGCAGCTTACAATTAGTAATTAGTGGTGATTGTGTTTCAGGGTAGTTGCTTTTTAAAAATTTGCTTGCATTCACATGTTTTTATATTTGGGATGGACAGTGTTTAAGACTTTTTAAAGCAAACAAACAAAAAATATGGTAGAAACCAAAACTGACAAATTTGTCTATCCAGGGAGCAGACGTGGAGTGCTTACTTCTTAAAAGTCTGGATTTTTTAAAATTTCTGAATATTCAGCCATGTTATTGATGAATAAGGGTTGCCATCTGTATGTCCTACTTTGATTTTCAGCTGTCTTTCCATGTACAAGCTAGCAAATCTTAAAGTATAATAGAATCAATCTCAATTAAAGACCAATTCATACCCAGAGCATCGCACCTCAGCAGCTTCACATTCAAGCTTCTCACTCTTTCTTTCAGACACCTGTGTGTAAAATAATGTCCAAAGTGGTCCTCTTAGGCTTTTGGAATTTGGTAATTCACATCATCGTGATTTAAAATGCAAGGGCTGCTAGCATCTGTTGTACATACTGCACTTTCTTTTGAATTGTTGTGAGAAACTGAGTGGGATACCCATCTTGATTCTGCACATATTAATGCCTTCCTCAAATGGGAAAAGTTTATTTTGGAAGCTGACAAGGAAACAGGTGGCATAAGCTCCAAGTTCCAAAGACAGTAGAGATAGAAGGGGTCTCTCTTCCTTTCCCCACATTTTTTGCAAGCCTAGAGAAAACATGCCAGTCTTTTGACAGCTGCCAATGCTTTGCCAAGATGTTGACCTTTTGCTATTTTCTAGTCATAGGCAGATAGTGAAGGCAAGAAATTTGTATGCTCCTGGTAGATTCTTATAGATGGCTCATTGCCTGCATTCCTCTTGTGAGCTCACAATATTTAGGCCTGGGACAGTGTGACTGTATGAATTTCTCAAACTCTTGTCTACATTTCTAATCCATCCTTTGTTTGTATCACAAGCAAGATAACGAACACATCTTTGTAATATATGTGCTATACAGGCTAGTATCTGTGGGAGTTATTTCAGTCTTGCTTGCTGCCTCTAACACATTTGGCTGGGAGGAAGATTTCTGGGCTGGGTTGAACACCCTTCCTAGTGATATTGCTTTTTCCAGTAAGTTAGGCTCAGGTCCTGCAAGCTAACAACTATGGCTCATATTAGATCTTCCTCTCTTCCCACTGGTCCCACAACTTTTTCTAGCAATACTGTCTTTTCTGGCCAGTTCTGTATTTTATTGATATATGCATGGTAGGATAGCCTCAGTTTACTCATTTTTGCTCTAGTGAGCCTTAACTTGATTGAGCAGCCACTTTCCTGGCTTTCTAGCTTTCTGTGATATCTCTTAGGCTCCCCCCCCCCCCAGCACCAAATTTAAAATGAGTTCATTTTTGTTGATTCACTCTTATTGAAAAACAATCCTGACAAATGCTTTGTGTTTGGTTGAGAAGTGCTTAACTGATGAAAAAAAGAATTCAGCCTCTGGATTTTCCCTTGCTTGGTATCACTTTGTGAATCAGAGTGACCACAAGAAGGTATCATGTAGACAATTTTAACTGTTGCCATGGTGTTGTCAATAGAGATGGGCACAAACCAGAAAATGGTAGTTCGTGGTTCCTGGCTACCCACAAACCATGAATCATGAACCTTCCGAACTTTTTTTAAAAAAAGAACCATGAAGTGGTGTTTTTTTAAAAAAAGTCTGTGTAAGCGGAAGGAGGAACTAATGCCTACACCCCCTCTGCCCCCTGCCTTCCCCCTTCCCACTGTGCCATCACTTCCCTACCTGGTCCTGCCACCACCTCATCCTCTTTTGTAGTCATTTGGCTGCAACCGGAAACAAATCCATCACTACCTGTAAGCCACATGGCCACACAGTCACACAGTTTACAGGAAATGTTAGTCCCAGCTATCTCCCTGATCAACTGGGACCCTGGCACATGTGCAGAGATAACAAGCCCAGCTCACAGAAGCCAGGCTGCTGTCTCTGCTCATGCCTATACCTGTTCAGTTGGTAGGTGGGTGCATGCACAGAGACAGCAAGCCCAGTTCCCAGAAGGGAAGCCAGGCTGCTCTTTCTGACGATGGTGGTGGAGGAAGAGGAAGAGGAGGTGACAGCACAAAGCAGGGAGGTGATGGGGCAGTAGGAAGGTGGCAGGGGTATAGGCTGTGGAGGTGGGAAGGCAAATGGACCAGGAAGTTCATTAAATCACTAAAACAATTTCTTGGTTCACTTCATTTTGGTTTGTCAGCTTTGATTAACCTGAAGTGATTCAAACCAAAGAACCAGACATTTTTGATGAACTTCATGCCCATCTCTAGTTGTCAATATTTAGACTGCCCTTTGCTGTGTAAAGTTTGGCATCTTTTTTCCTGCTGCCAACACAGTTATGATATTGTGCAGCAATATTGGGCAACTTCCTGGAATTTTGAGTTGCAAATATAGAAGCACAATATCCCATATTTATAAACCAAAGATTTTTGAAGAATAAAATTACTTACCACCAACCTGTTTCCACCAATTTAGCCTGGTCCAAAGAGGCATGTTCCCTATGTCATCTAGTAGCAGAAATGTTCAAATATTGCATTATGCAAAACAAATCAAATTACTAAAGTTTCATGATTTTAAACAAAGAATAAATTGTTCAGTTTTGATGCCCAATGCCATAGTAAAAATGTAATTTCAAGAGTGCAGACAAAAGAGAGAAAAAAACTTTCACATTAGTTCTTCACAGATTACTTTGGAGTACCTAAAGCATCCATTGATAGATTAAAGAACTGTAAATAACACAGGCAAGATAATGGTAGAATTGCTCAAAGGAAATAGAGATTAAACTTTAGAACCAATTTTAAGATTTTCCCCAGCTATGACTTAACCATACCATTACTCTTCACTCATACATGCAGTGGTGGCCTTTCCCATGGATATAATGATACTGTTTTTTAAACTGCTATATGTTCAGCACCACTTATCTGAAACCGTAAACATTTGTGTGTGTGGAATTTCAGGAGAAGTAAAAAGTTAAAAAATATCAACCAGATTCCTCTAACACTGTTTTGCTGGAAAAATGCAATTTGTGCTTCCTGACAAATCTATATGTGGGACAGGAAGCAACAGTTAGAACTGGATATGGAACGAATGATTGGTTCAAAATTGGGAAAGGAGTATGACAAGGCTGTATATTGTCCCCTTGCTTATTTAACTTACATGCAGAATACATCATGCAAAAGGCTGGAATGGAGGAATCTCAAGCTGGAATTAAGATTGCTGGAAGAAGTATCAACAATTTCAGATATGCAGATGATACCACTCTGATGGCAGAAAGTGAGGAGGAATTAAAGAACCTCTTAATGAGGGTGAAAGAGGAGAGAGCAAAAAATGGTCTAAAGCTCAACATCAAAAAAACTAAGATCATGGCCATCAAAAAAAACTAAGATCTTCCCTACAATATGGTTTGGTGCCATCACCTCCTGGCAAATAGAAGAGGAAGATATGAAGGCAGTGACAGATTTTACTTTCTTGGGCTCAATAATTACTGTGGATGGTGACAGCAGCCACGAAATTAAAAGACACCTGCTTCTTGGGAGGAAAGTGATGACAAACCTAGACAGCATCTTAAAAAGCAGAGACATCACCTTGCCAACAAAGGTCCACATAGTCAAAGCTATGGTTTCTCCAGTAGTGATGTATGGAAGGGAAAGCTGGACCGTAAAGAAGAGTGACCACCAAAGAATTGATGCTTTGGAATTGTGGTGCTGGAGGAGACTCTTGAGAGTCCCCTGGACTGCAAAGAGAACAAACCTATCCATTTTGAAGGAAATCAACCCTGAGTGCTTACTGGAAAAACAGATCCTGAAAACTGAAACCTAGCAATGCTAGTTTTCAATCTTTTGATGGCAATTCAAAAATGAGCATGCCAAGCTATTGTGGAATTTGCCTTGACTTGTGGAGTTAACCAGTTTGAACCATAAATCAGGTATTGAATTGAATCTGACAGGATATCATTTTAGCATATTAGGGAATTTGTTTCAGACTGAAATATCATGCAGTAGAATACTTCAATACTTTGGCTATCACATGAGAAGAGAAGACTCCCTGGAAAAGACAGGGATGTTGGGGAAAAATACCAGGGATGTTGGGAAAGAGTGAATGCAAGAGGAGAAGGGGACGACAGAAGACGAGATGGCTGGGCAGTGTCATCGAAGCTACCAACATGACTTTGACCAAACTCTGGGAGGCAGTGGAAGACAGGAGGGCCTGCCGTGCTCTGGTCCATGGGGGTCACAAAGAGTCAGACACAACTTAACGACTAAACAACAACAAGAACAAGTATTTCAAAAGGATCATGACATCTCAGAATCCCTGCACCATTTTCTTATTTTAATGCACAACTAAAAAGCTCTTTTTTCCCCTTTTTCTTCTCCCCCCCCTTTTTGGGGGGGTTAAGTTCCTGTTGTTTTGAAAGTTACAGATAAAGGAGAAATCTTTACTGGTGAATCTTTAGCACATCTTCTCTAGATTGTCAGATATTTTGCCATTAGGAATATTAATATTTTGCTGTTATTGTATTATAAGAAATCAATCATTCAGTTTCACTTGAATAAGTTAACTTACTGAGAATTATTAAATGATATGGATGTGTTGAAATGACAGTGTCTTGCATCCACTCAAGAAGCTTTGGATATGGTAGTGGAAAGTCACCAAGTCATCTCCAACCATCAGCTCCATTGTATCCTGTTCACCCAGATTTAACATGGCAGTAATTATGCTGATTTGTACTTAAGGAAAAGGCATAATTTTCAGCTCTCACATCTGATATTTGATTTGGTAATGGTTTCAAGTGCCTTGTTCCAGCAGTGCCCAAGGATAAGGGGATGGTGCAGAACCGAAGCAGAATAAGTGGGCCAAGTGTAATTCATAATTATTCTTAACAGTCACACAAATCATAACTCAGTTCTATGCATATCTATTCAGAAAGAAAGACCAGGCTGAAGACAGCTGAATTCTATGTAACTGTTCAATAAATGAACTTCACAGTAGAACTGAGATCCATGCAACAACCCTTCAAGCTGCAAAGCAGAGCTGTGTAGCAACTTCCTAGTCTTTTAAAACACTCTACTATGATAACATTGACTGGATGTAACAGTTCACAAACAAATGGGGAACTGTTGTAGTCTACACCATGCTCATAAACAGGGTGTTCCCAGGTTCTGTTGCGATGGTTGTCATCAAGAATACAGCATGTATGTATGTGAAGTAGATAAAACACTTCAACACATTATGAAAAATTATGCTGCATTATTATATGCTGATACCACCACCCTAGACTGTGACTGGATTTTATTACAGTCCAAAGAAGAGGCCATTGTTACCTGTTTTCATAATAATTGCTTGTTCAATAATAAATAAAGCCAGTTATTTCTTTATTTTAAATAAACACAAACTTCGATACAACATTTTTGCAGTTCAGACTTCCAATTCCATATTTCTTCTTCCAAAGAACAATTAATATTCTTGAGAAGTGAAAACAAAAGTAGGTTATCTAACAGCAGGTGTGTAGGATTAATGGTATAACATACTGTTAAAAAGAGCTACCTTATGAAGTGAATAAAAGGTTTCTCTACAATTTCTAATTTCATTGTGCCACTATAAACTCCATTAGGAAACCCATGCACTATCAAATGCAAAAAATAGACTGTCATATCTTACTGCATCTGCATCCTAATGAGTAGCGCTCTCTCTCTCTCTCTCTCTCTCTCTCTCTCTCTCTCTCTCTCTCTCTCTGTGTGTGTGTGTGTGTGTGTGTGTGTGTGTGTGTGTGTGTGTGTGTGTGTTGTTTCAGGAGGAGTTATGGAACAGTGCAATTGACAGCACACGTAGCGGGGTGTATATAAGGACTGCCAGCCTTTAGGTTTCCTCTCCTGGCCAAGAACTTTGCTTCATGGAGGGTGCACACATGCACACCAGGAAAAGGGGGGCAGTGACTCTTAGGATCCTAGGCAACTGAGGAAAAGGAGGAGGAGATCTGCTGCCAGCTGCAAATATCAACACTCCAACAGGTGCAGAGAATTATCCTCCATGGAGGACATCAAAGGTGAGTCCTTCTCTGACAGGGAAAGGCATGATGACTCATGGAACTATTGTAGGGTGCACAGAATGTCCCAAGGCTGCCACAAGTGCATCCTGGAGACATTCACCTCACGTGGCTACTGGCAAAAATCCCAGGTCCAAAGCACAGTCATAATTTATGGATAACAAGGATCCCCTCCCCCGGATGCATCTCCCTTTTAAGGTTAAGGAAAGCATTCTGGATGGGTACTATGTGAATGTGTACACTCTAACTGCCCTGATGGTTCAAGTGGCATACCCCCACAGAGGTTGATACCTGACCAACCATTACAATAATATCCTGAGAGGTGGATCTTTGGCAGGGGATGCAGCAGCACTCAATTATGACAAGGCTTTTAGAAAAGGTGCCTCCCAATCAGCCCATGCTAGGTGGGATCTCTTCTATTAGAGGTTTTGGTTGCTAAAAGTGAGACCACAGGTAAAAGAACAGAGGGTGGAACCAGAGCAGACAGAAAGGGTGGCTGTAGGAATCTGGCTGGGTGAGTTTCTTGAGAGTTTAACATGGGCAAGTGTCAGCAGCAGTGGTGTAAGTTTGAGTATGTTTGTGAGAGCTGCTTTGGGCCCCACACCAAGATGTCTTGCACATGTAACCAGGGAATGTGGGAACCATTTCACTTGGAAAAGCACGCCCGAAAGGGTACCACTAGAAGGGAGGGTAGGTCTACTGTGGATTCCATTTCAGCTGCTGCCTCAAGGCCCACCAGATAGGGCTCTTCACCATGGCAACAGCCAAGTGACCCTGACTTATTCACCTATCAGGATATCATATCTATGCTCCTTCCTACTGGGTTACCTGAACAGGTGGCATTATACCTTCGGGAGGGCTGCACCCAGGGATTTCAAATTCACTACACTGGTCTGCTTGTGAGGACAGACATGGCCAACTTAAAAATCTGCCAATGCCAGACATAGTGGCCATCAAGATTAGGAAGTATTTTTCAAGCTCATGGTGGAGCCTTTTCAGCCCCTCTCCTCCTCATTCATCTGTGGGTTTACCCCCTCCAGGCATCCCTAAGGAAAACTTGGATGAATTCTACTTTATTCACCACGTCATATCCCAAGGGAGCTTCAGTGGATGATTTTATTCCCCAGAGTACTGCATCATATGCTATGCATCCTTTTTGACCAGGAAGCGGTGCTGGTCAGAGGATGTGGGCATGGGCCCTTCTGGCCAAATGTGACATGCAGTCAGTATTTTGCCTTCTACCAGTCTCCCAGGGGTTTTTCTTCCTGTTGGGCCTCACATTTCAGGACAATAGGTATGTGAACAAAGCTATGCCCAGGGGCTGCTTGGGCTCATGCCTGGCTTTCAAAACATTCAGTACATTTTTAGGGTGGGTAATCAAGACTTGGGTGAATTCAGAATTCATCATGCATTACCTTCATGCTTTTTCTTTTATGGGGATGTTGGGATCTCCTGAATGTTCTAACATTGTGAGACTGTTCCAGGACCTAGCCATGAAGCTGAGGATCCCACTTGCTGAGGAGAAGACAAGATTGGTCAGCAACCAAACTGATTTATCGGGCATCCACCTGGATACAGAGGAAAGCACCTCATCTCTTTCAGAAGGGAAACTGCAGGTTATCAGGGAGTTGATAACACTTGCTCAGACATAAGAAGTACATTCTAAAAGAACTGCACATGGTGGTAGGCCATTTGAATTTTGCTTACAGAGTTACAACACTGGGAAGGGCATTTTGCACCAGGTTAGCAAGGGTTATGGTGGAGTCACGATGCCACACGGCCATATTCTGATCACCAAGGAATGAAAAAAGATCTTTTTATCTGGCTAGAATTTTTAGCAGAATATAATGGAACAACAATTTGGCAGCAACCTTGGGAGGCCAGGGACAAACTATGGATCCACTCTGATGTGGTGGGAAGTGTGGGCTTTGGAGTATATTCTGCAGGGAGGTGGTGTGAACAGCAGTAACCTCAAGCCTGACACAAAATGGGTATCCTCAAGGACTTAATCTTTCGTGAGCTCTTACCTGTTTTGGTGGCTGTCACCTTATGGATGATGGAATTCAGCAATAGGGAAGTAAAGTTCTGGTATGACAACCAGGCAGTGGTGGCCGTTGTGAACCACCAGTCATCCCGGTCAGAGTCTGTAATGCACCTAGTACATAGGCTACTCTTTCTAAGCTTTCAGGCAAATAATATATTTTTAGCAAAATTTGTCCCAGGTTTGGGTAATAGTATTATAGATGTTCCCTCTTGTTCCAAGGACAGCAGATTCCAGCTTCTTGTGCCGCAAGCCAACACTGAGCCAGATGCATTCCTGGAGGAATTCTGGACCCTTGAATGCAAGATGTGAACTTGACAATTGACAATTCACAATTCAATTGTCCAGTCCATTTTCAGAGATGAGTTAAGGCATAGGGAGCCTTCTAGACCAGTCGTCCCCAACCTTGGGCCTCCAGATGTTCTTGGACTTCAACTCCCAAAAATCCTGGCCAGCAGAGATGGTGGTGAAGACTTCTGGGAGTTGTAGTCCAAGTACATCTGGAGGCCCAAGGTTGGGGACCACTGTTCTAAACCTTCTGCTATAAAGGTGTGTGCATGTGAAATGCTAGTCATCTGGTAATGCAAGGGAGAATATTGCATCTCCCCATGCATAGGGACTTATGCCTAGGTCCATGCACACCCACCTGGCAAGAATCTTCTTCTTTTGCCAGTTCCAGTGCTTCCCTGATGCTTGTGCAGCCTTTCTAATTAGGCAGTCCCTTGGGAACTGGGAACCAGTAAACTCCAAAAACCCAAATACACATAGGCCCATCACACTGTGTGTCTTGAATGCCCTGGTGCAGCTGAGTAGTATATGCTGGTCCAAATATGCAGCCCAGTTATTCGAGGCTGCTTACACACTAGCCTTCTCTGCAGCATTCCAGGTAGGGGAATTAGTGATGGCTTCCAAAGGGTAACTAGGAGGATGGGCCCTGCATTAGAAAGATATCTACATTGAAGGGGATGAGCTGGTCCTTGTCGCATCCACCCAGTGTCCTTTATTTTCCCTCTAAACACAAGTCCACCCTCTGGATGCGTTTCCTCACTTCACGCTGCCACCAGGAATTATTTCCTTAATACCAGATATATAGATCTTAGACACGTGCTGCCAATATAACAGATTTATTAATCTTATAGTTGTTATGTAAATCATAGGAGAGAATCACAGGTGTTTAGGATTATTCATTAAAGATCATTTGCTTTCACTGGTTTGTATGTGTTTTGTTTAATTTTTGCAATATTCTTTGACAATCAATTTATTCTTTATAATTTAGAACTCTTTCCTATTCTCTCACTTCAATCTCCTAACTCTCTCTCTTCAATACCCTACCTCCAACCTATTTTCTCTCTCTCTCCTCTCTAACTGCTTAACTAACTCCCTAACTGTCCTTTTTGTTCCGCCCCCTCCTGTCCTCTCATAGGCTCCTGCCCTTGAGCTTCCCATGATGGACAGGCATGACGTGGGGATTCTGCCACAGTCCTTTACCTACATTTATCTAAAACTGACCAGTGAGGGACTCCATCATCCAATTAAAATCCCAGGGGAGAGTGGCTCCTGCCCAGTTTGAGCTACCAGGGTGTTGCTAGCCAGTCGCCAACCAGGTGATGAACCCTTCTTGATTCATAAGAACCATGCACTTGACCCAGTACCAGTTCTCAGGGGTCCTCAGGGCAGCACTGCAAAGCAGAAGGTGACCTGAGCTGTGGGTCATATAGTGTCTTCCTGGGGCAGTGGCTGAACCTGGCAGATGGTTAGCTCACACAAGCTAGAGTACCTTATCTGTACTGATGGAGTTCACCTCTCAGACTCAGGCCATGATCATTGGTTAACAAATGTTAAGGAAGCCATAGCTGCTTGGTTGCAATTGCAGTTGTCTGGTGGGAGCTGAGTAAGGCCCAGCTTCTGTGGCAGTTTAGCTAATACCTTGGAAGATAGGAACAAAATTCAAAATAATCTTGATAGGCCTGAGCACTGAAAACAGTATGGAATTTAATGGTGGAAAAACCTGAATACATAGTTAGATGAAGGGTTCTTGACTCAGTAGTACTACAAATGAGAAGGATCTTGAAATTGTTATAAATCAAAAGCTAAATATGAGCAGCAATGTGATGTAGCTGAAAAAATAGGAGAGTGCAATTTTAGAATGCATTAACAAGAAGTATAGTCTCCAAATCCCATGACATATTAGTCCCCCTGTGTTCAACACTGATTGGGCCTCATCTGTGTCCAGTTCTGGACACGAAACTTCAAGAAAGATGCTGACAAACTGGAACATTTTCAGAGGAGGGCAACAAGGATGATCATGGGGCTGGGAACCAAGTCTTATAAGGAAAGACTGAGAGAACTGGGAATATTTAGCCTTGAGAAAAGAAGACCAAGGGGAGATATGATAGGACTTTTCAAATATTTGAAAGGCTGTCATTCAGAAGAGGGACAAGATCTGTTCTCAGTCGTTCCAGAATGCACAGTACATAATCCAATGATCGAGTTACAGGAAGCCAGACTTCTTTTTTATTAATTCTGTTGTTATTTAGTTGTTAAGTCATATCCAACTCTTCATGACCCCATGGACCAGAGCACACCAGGCCCTCCTGTCTTCCACTGCCTCCTGGAGTTGGGTCAAATTCATGTTGGTAGCTTCAGTGACACTGTCCAACCATCTCATTCTCTGTCATCCCCCTCTCCTCTTGCCTTCACACTTTCTCAACATCAGGGTCTTTTCCAGGGAGTCTTCTCACGAGATGGCCAAAGTAATGGAGCCTCAGCTTCAGGATCTGTCCTTCCAGTGAGCACTGGAAGAACAGTGCTCACTGGAATTTCTTTATTTATTCATTCATTCAGTCAGTCAGTCAGTCATTCAGTCATTCATTCAAAATATTTTACCTCACCTTTCGCCTTGGAATGGACCCAAGGCGGCTTGCAACATTGAAAGACAATGTTTAAATTCAAAAACAGTGAGTATACAATGGTGGTTAACATCATTAAAAGGCAGTATTTAAAGCTAAGAACAATAAGTATATAAATATGAAAAAAGAAAAAACCCAAGTGTCACTCTGAGAAATGGAAAACCCCAAAATGGAAAACAAAATCAAAGCAGAAATGCATAACAATCCATCTAAGAATCACACACAGGTAGCTGGTTATTCAGGTTAGGTTTGCTTGAAGAGAAAGGTTTTTGCCTGCTTGCAGAAGGACTGCAAAGATGGGGCCAGCCTGGCCTCCTGTGGGGGGGATCTGGGAGCAGCAACAGAGAAGGGCCTCCCCTGTGTCCCCAGCAGACACATCTCTGAGAGTGGTGGGATCAAGACAAAGGCTTTTTCCTGATGATTTTAACATCCAAGATGGCTCATAATGAGAGATAAAGTCTTTGAGATAGTTGTTGGTTGTTGGGGGGTTTTCGGGCTCTTTGGCCGTGTTCTGAAGTTTGTTCTTCCTAATGTTTCGCCAGTCTCTGTGGCCGGCATCTTCAGAGGACAGCACTCTGTGCTCTGGTGTAGTTTGCTTGGGAGTGGAGTATTTATGGCTGTGAGATAGGCTTGATTGATGTGTGTCATTAGCTAGTCAATCACAGTGACAGATAATCTCTCCTTATCACAACAATACACCCACAACAAGACACACTAATCACCCATCTCCTGAAAAGGACAAAAGCCTCGCCTGGCCCTGATGTCTGTTTCTTCTGATGGCACCAGCAGTTCTACCCAACAGCCGGTTTCAGGATCACATCTGCATACCATCTCCCAGCCCTCTACTTTGTCGATAGCAGCAGTACTTCTTGGGCCTCATGCACCTTCCAATCTATGGTGACTGCCCAACAGTCTTGCTCTCCTGTCTTCCACCCCTCCTTATGTCCGAGTCCCACCATGGCCACACCTTTGTCTTTGAGGGTGTTGTCCACCTCCACCTGGCCAATACCTCAGTCCACAGGTGACCTGTGGGTTGGGAATCCAGCTGGCATTCTCTGAGAGGTGGAGAGTCTAATCTCATGGCTGGGGGGGGGGAGCCTCAGCAGTCCTACACTTATACAGAAGAACAGGTGAAAGCAACTGTAACAGAAATAAATAAAGAGGAAATACAGAAGTAGTGTCCTTTTTTCACGGAAAGCCTGAAAGTCTTTCTAGTGCAAAGGGAGATCCCAGGGGAGTCTGTGCATGGCAAGACATAGAAAGTTGCTGAGAACAAGATACCTTCAAGTACTTACTGTATCCATCCTGGATTGTGTTTTCCCCTTTGCATTGTGTGAGGGAGACATAACATTTATTTCCTCTTGACATTTGAGTAATTTTTTGTAAGGCTAGAATTAATGAGCTCTAAGCTCATATTTATTACTTCTGATGTTCTGTTCTGAAGGACAAGAAAAAGAATAAGGGCATGGTTTGCACCATTCACATGTTTTATTGAGTGTCATACAGATTCTTAGTTTATTTGTTTTGTTTTGTTCAAAATCTACTTCATTAATTATTTGCTGGACCACTGGGGAAAGTGTTGGAAGCTACAGCTTAAGGCTTCAAATTTGGAGAACCTCTAAACAGCAACCACAGCAGCAGCAACAACAACAATAAAAGTATGAGTACCCATCTTGAATAATGCTATGGAGCCTCTTAAATTTCACAAAGCTTATGCCCCTAGTATGTCTTCTGACTGGGGAAGCAACCCACTGGGAATTTCATGTGCATGACTGTGGTCCTTCACAAGTATCACTTGATTCAATGGTGCTTATTGAGAGCTCCCATCTGCTTATACCATGAAGGAAATACAGTATGGTATTGTACTATTTGTGCCTACCCCCTTTTTAAAACTATTGTAGTTTTTTTCAAGGTCTCAGAGAGAGAGAGAGAGAGAGAGAGAGAGAGAGAGAGAGAGAGAGACAGAGAGGCAGTCTCTATCACCTACTTTTAGCTCCTTTTATGTAGAGATGCCAGAGGTCAAACTTGAGAACTTCTACATGTGAAACATGTTTGGCCACTAAGCCAATATGTTATGGTACCAGAGAGTTCTAACTTGTTGGCATTGCAATACCTAGATAATATGCCATTTTATTAGCCATTATTAGAGATGAGGGGATTCATACATGAATACAAATATTCCCCCCCCAGAGGGAGATAACTAGGGCCCAGCCCCATGGGGCCAGACAGTCCACTCACCAATCCACCACTGCCGTGGGTGCCACAATCCTTCCAATGATCACAAGCTCTGGAATCATTGGAAAGATCATTGCACCCATGGCAGCAGCAGATCAGTGAGTGGACGGTCCAACCCAATGGAGCTGGACCTCCATTATCGCCACCTGTGTGGGGATATTCGTATTTGTATACGAATACCCCCATCTCTAGCCATTATATATAGTGTGTGTGATATTAGTGGAAGTCTCCTTATTCCTTGAATAAGGAACCTTCCGCTGATATCACAAACTTCCTGTTTTAACTGTTATTCCTTCAAAAGGAATTTACTATGTGGGATGTGAAGCTGCTGGTCAAGATCACTTCTTCAAGTAATGAGTCTAGCTGTATGGTTCTTTATATACTTGACATTGCCCCACCACAAACACCCATCATACAAAAAACACTTTAGTCCTAGTCAGGTATTACTCATCCTACTGGGGAACACCTAAATCTGCCCCACCATTGCCAATAGCTCCACATAAAGATATATCTTCAGGAGAGAGGTTCCAGTTCATTTACAGGGTCTCCAGATAAGCAAGAATCTAGGGAAATTAAAAGCCTGCTTCAAAGGCAGTGGTGGGCTTCAGTTACACCAGAGGTTTATGGAGAGCAAGTCTTATTCCTGTTAACATAATATTAACATGCTGAACATTAAACAGGGGATCTTTAGTAGGAATGCATAATCTTGTATGATATGTTCTGTGGTATAAGAATTATTATGAAAAACCAGAGCCATTTACTTATGTCTTAGATTAGGAGTGGCTAATATTATGTTGACATATCTTGGGGAATGATTCTCATGGATGTTGACAAGTCTTTGGGTCTGAGTCCAAAGTCCAAGTCCAAGCCTTTGGTGCCAAGTCTCGAATTCCAAGCCCCAGTTCTGAGTCCATATTAAAATCAAGCTTTTTCCCCAGAAAAAAGAAAGGGGTGGGTGGGCTGCAAGTCACAAGTCAAGTCCGAATCATTGAAAAAAGAAACCCAACTGAAGTCCAAGTCAAGTCACCAGTGAATCTTATGTCTGACTTGACAGCAAGTCCTACAATTTGAGTCCCCATCCCTGGTGATTCCTGACAAATTTCATGCCAACAGATGTTTAGTTTTTTTTCTTTCTGCCTTTAACACTTCCTTTGATTAACGTAAAATTTGCTAGGATGCTTTGTTGGTTGCTTCTCTGTTAAGCACTGGATAAACATTACCACCTGACCTTTCCAGTACCTGCTGCAACTTGCAACATGAGGGCAGCAGTAGAGAATGAGGGCCATGTTGAGCTTATCAATTAGCTGAGAACAAAAGTGCTGTGCTAAGTAGTATCAGCCAGTTGCTATTATCCCAGAACACCACAGGGTCCAACATGTACTATCCTGGAACTGAGAGACATTCTGGAATAATATAGTTTTGTTACAGCTGCTTTATACAACTCATCATGTTGAATGCTGAAGCTGCATCTTCTCTATTCATAGGTTAATTTTGGAGAGGAGAGGTGGAGAGCAGGGCAAAATCTTTCTCTCTGTCCAGTCATTTTACTTCTTCCCCTTTCTCATTTATTTGGGAAACTCTGGAGGGAGTGGCAGTTGCCTATGAAGTCCCAAGCACAATGCCTCTATTTCAAAAGGGTTTGGCAATGCATGAGAAAGAAAAATCATGAGGAAGGCATTTCCTAATGGGGATTTAAGGCTGAAACTCACAACTGGTTACCTGGGAGTAAGATCCATTCAATTTAAATGTGTATTTTTTTTCTGAGTATACCACTGAACTGTGGTTGAAATGACATGAACTGAGTTTTATTCTATACTTTTTAATGGTTCCCATCTGTTTTTTAAAAACATTACTCATCCTAAAATTTCAGGAGAGTTACATTTAAATAAATTATGTAAATAATCATGCTGTATGAAAAAGCAACCAGAGTAGTGATATCTGGAGCTGTACTTCTTTCTTCCATTTCTGTTTCAGTCTTTCTCTTGATTAGCAACACTGAGTTTAAAGGAGAGAGAAAAATCACAGCACCGAATGGATTATGTGCAAAAAGTACCTGAGAATAATGGCAGCATTAAGAGCACGTTTATAATCACTTTAAGTGCTTGCAGGTCTAAGGAGACCAGCTGTTCTATTAACACTTTTGTAAGAAGCAAATTGCTGGGTAGCTCAGTGGTTTAGGTATCTGGTTATGGAGCCTGAGGTTGGGAGTTCAATTCTCCACTGTGCTTCTTTGACAGGGACTATATGATGATCCATAGGGTCCCTTCCAGCATTTCAGTTCTACAATGGTGATGGTGGTGGTAGTGATTTTCTAACTGCATTTCCTTATGTAAATTAACAATTTCTTTTGATCTGGATATTCTTAGCACTGATACTACAACAGATAAACTAAAGTGGCTACTTCAGGTCATCACCAAACTGCAGCAAAAGTTAACTATTTAGAGTTCTGTTTTTCACTGCCAGTGATTTTAACATATTTTTCTGCTTTGTTCGCCCAGACTTGTCTACTATAGGCAACATGCCTTGATCATGTTAGCAGCTTCAATTTGGGAGAAAAAGGACACACTCTTCCTGTGGAGGTGTGACTGGCCCCCACCCTCCTGAGCTTGCTTAAGCAAATTAAAACCTGGCTTTTTACTCATACCTTCCCAAGCACCACCCTTTCATAAAATTATGCTGCCCTGTTGTCTGCCATCTAATGCTCCAGACAGGTGATTTTAAGGGGGGGGGTAGGTTTTGTTTGTTTTCTTATTATATGTTTTATATGGTTTCAACAATATTTTGTAAGCCACCCAGAGTAGTGGCATGTTCACTAAATGGGCAGGGTATAAATCTAAATAAATAAAATAAAAAATAAACATTAACATACCAATTTAAAAACTTTGCATACTTCTGCATAGATTTTTCTGTGAGATTTTAGTGAACAGGATTATTACTGATCATTTCCTCAAGGTATGATGGCAACATGCTCTGTGAGAAGGAGAGAGCAGAGAGGGTACTCAAATAAACATTCTACCCAGGCCTCTCACTGTCTTAAAAAGAACATGAGTGTCAGTCATGACTTTGAATGTGATGCACACCTAAGTGCACACAAATGTCAATGCTGTTATCTAATTTCAGATGGATAAGCATTTACTTCTGTATTCCTGTTTCTGTTCCTCCCCCCATATGTTGCATAAGAGTTGTGTCTCGAACTGGTGATGTTTTCCCCTTTATGGAGAAATAAATCAGACTGGATCAATCAATCAGTATGTAGTTTCACACATTAGCACAACTGCAATGACCACTTTAGAAATTGAACCAGGTATGTCACCATGGCATCTTCCAAATTTGTATCAAATCTCATACTAGGTGAAATTGAGAGACAGCTTTCCACAGTAGAACCACCCCCACAAATCACCAAAAGGAGGACAACTTCTTTAAGTCTTTCTGTGTCTCCTAGGACTTAATTTAATTGCTTTAGGCTTAGGATATATTTGCCACTTTGTGAAGCCACAGTCATAAGTTTAGGGTTCATCTGATAATGCAAGAGTTTCTCAGCATGTTCAGCTGAATGTAGTAAACAAAGGACAGGACTAGTGCATATAGTCCCATATCCCTTCTTTGAACACACATGAGAGAAGGAATTCTAAAGAGGGCTCCAATGTTCAGGTCAGTCTATTTAAAATTAGCTTTGGTCTGCACTTTAATATTCTACTTTATACTGTAATCATATATCTTGCTCAATATTGTTCAATATTTCTGTTTCCTTTTTAGATTTTGCGTTTGATGAATCAACTAATTTTAGACCACATTGCTATTCTATCTACCTCAGACCTGGCTAAATGGTATATGTTGTACACAGCATCTTCCAGTTGGAGGACATATATTTATTACATCTAGCCCTAAGGGTCTAATCTACAGTAATTATTATGGACTTGAAACTGGTCTGAAGAGCTTTATAATGTTCCTTTCACATTATGAAGTTCAGAATGAGGGAGGGGGCAATAATCAATAATTGAGTGGCTAGCAATCCAATTGATGAAACTAGTATGGGGAGAAACATGACCTGATCTTGGTTCCATTTCTTGCCCTAGCATTAGATATTTTATAATTTTTGTACTTGCTGTATTTCTGAGGTTGCTTTGTGATGAAACTTCAATTTCTAAAGCATGTGTTTTTTTGGTTATTGAGGAGTAAAATATTCAGGTTATTAAAATAATATTTTTTATTATTGCTAATAACATTCTTGTCCCAATATAGCTTTGAAGTTTTGTTTTCCAAAACTGGAAAAGACTGGAATTTATAGCACAGAAGTAAAAAAAATGTGAGCGATCCATAAGAGTTATCCAACAGCTGAAAAATGATTTTCACAACTTGGTTATACCTGCAATTATACATCTGTTGATGCTAGCTTGGGGCAACTATCTATGATATGATAAATTGTTTGTTTAGATTTGTGGCAAGCCCTACATAAATCAGTTGCAGCTCACTTCATAATTAGTTTCTGATAGTATCTAATGCAAAGAACATGGATTCTGCATTTGAATCCCTCAGTTTCAGCCTAAAGATGGCCTAGTTCAAGCCATTTTTAATTGGTTTCATTGTTGCTTATTAACATTACCATCCAGGAAGTAATGAAGATGCTTTCCATGTAATTGTGTCTCAAGACATGTGTTCAGGTGCTATGGGACTTTTGTTAACATAGGTTAGTTTTCACTTGCAAGTGGGATTGTGCTTCCATTAAGAATTTTTGAAATTTGGCTATTTGACACTGGGACTGGCCCCAATCCCCCTGCTACTGAGAGTGGGCTCTCTACCTCCTCAAGATTAAGGGCAAGTTTCCCAACCAGCAGTTCACCTAGAGACTTGAGTGTAGGCAGCGTTACCATAGATGACACCTTGAAGGCCACATATGTAAACATATAAGGCTGGGAATTTAAGGAGGAGAGCAAGGTGTAGGAGGAGGACTATTGGGCAGTAGCACCAAAAAATCTGTGCTTACATGACCTGGTGACTGAAGCCCACTATCAACACAGCTGACAAGATATTAAAATATGTAGTGCTGGAGCAACTGATCTCCACCCTACTCCTTGGTCCTCTGAGCTGGGTAGCCCATCTTCAGCCCAGCTCCCTGGAAAAGGCAATTAACATACTGGAAGTATAACGGGGCACAGAGGAAAACTGAAATCCTTGAGCAGCCACAGGCCTACTAAGGGTCTGACTTGTGAACACCCCTCATGACCAAGCAAGCTCCTGGAGTGCCTCCAACTCCTGTACATGGCCCTTCTGACAAGGGCAGAACCCCACTGGCTAATATGGTGCAGCCTGAACCTCCAATCCTATCATACATCCCACCCGACTCTGGCATACTGCCCCTCCTCAAGGCAGTAAAAGGCCCCTTTGTTTCTCCTGTGGGAAAGAAGGCCATGTGTGCAAGGGCTGCCCTGTTATGGACTGCACTCTGGCTTACATCCATGTAGTTGCCATGCAGGTATACAGTATTGCTGGGGAGGGTTGGGAGGTAGCCACTTTGGTCAATGGTTTGTGAGTAAGGGCTTCAGTAGATACAGGCTATAGCACCACCTTGCTGAGGCCCCAGCCTGACTGGCTCAGGAGGATTGATTAAGATTCACTGCATACACAGCAATATCAAAGCCTATGCCATTAACCATTGAACTTACATTCCACCACAGTGCGGCTGTTGGCTAGGGAACTATTGGCCCATCTCCCCAATTAGGTTTTCTGAAAGCTATTCTCACAGATTAAGGAACTAATCTAGTCAGACTCTGCAGGAGATGTAGAAGCTGTTAAATATCCACCCACTGTACACCTCCATCTGTCATCCTCAGGCCAATAGCTTAGTCAAGTGCTTTAACAAATCCATCAAGGGTATGTTGTGGAGGTTGGTGCAGAATGCAGTGGTGCCTCATGTTAGCACCCTTGATGTTTGTGGTGAGAGAAGTCCCACATATCTCCTTAGGGTTTTCCCCATTTGTGCTCCTATATGGTTGGAGACCATAAGGAGTGTTAGACCTGATCCATGATGAGTGGCTATCAATAAAGGACTCCACTTGCAGCATAGTCCAACATGTGTTGGAGATGAATAAGTGCCTCTGATTAGCTACCGTACTAGCCCAGGAGAAGATATGGGAGACTCAAGTGGCACAAAAGTGGTACTATGATGCTTAAGTGAATTTACACCGGGGCAGAAGGTTCTCTTGCTTCTACCCTTTGAAACTGCCAAGTTATATGCTCAATGATGAGACCCTTTTGAGGTGGTGAAGTATGGCTGGTTGACTATGAGGTCTGAATGCCAGATTGACATTGACCCCTGCAGGTTTTCCTTGTTAACCGCCTTAAGGAGTTGGAAGATTGAGAAGCTCCACATGGACATGCCAAGGAAACAGAGCTAGGGCCAGACAGCACTGACACTACAGGCTAAGGGTACTCAGTAGACCCTAGAGGAGGGCTTGCCTGAGGGGCAGCAGTAGCAGTTGTGGGCACAGGAAGCCAAATTCCCTGATGTTTTGTCTACCAAGTCAGGGCATAAGAACTAGCTGGAGCATCACACTGATATCCCTCCAGGGTGGTAGTACACTCAGGGACTCAATTCTGGCCATATCAGAAGCACCACATAATCACAGATGAAGTAAAGTTTACCATAAAGATGGGAGCCTTTGAACCATCCTCGAGCCCTTGGAGAAGTGATCCCTTATTAATTCCTAAGAGACATGGGTGTGAAGTTTTATTGAGGGTAAAATCTATGTTGAAGTTCAGTGCTTACCCCATGCCTCAATTGGACAAACTGACTAAGAAGTTGTCTAGATCTCACAAAGGGTTACTGACAGATACTGTTTTCGGCATCTATTGAAGAGAAAACTGCGTTCATGACTTCCTCAGGTTTTTATCAGTTCACTTACATGCCCTTTGGCCCGCATGGAGCTGCAGCCACCTTCCAGGTTCTTACCCTGATTCAGGAGTTTGCTGCTACCTACATATCCTGTTTCCTCAAAAATAAGACCTAATCTAAAAATAAGCCATAGTATGTTTTTTCAGGATGCTTGTAACATAAGCCCTACCACAAAAATAAGCCCTGGTTAAGTGAAACCCAGCCCTCCACCATTGTGCGGCATTGTGCAGCAACCAGAAGACAACATGACTGTATTCAAACAAATGTAGATTGCTGTACATGAAAAAAATAAACATCCCCTGAAAATAAGCCCTTTTTTGGAGCAAAAATTAAAATAAGACCATATCTTATTTTCAGGAAAACATGACAGATGACATCATTTGTCAGCATACCCAACATAGTTGACCAGGCCTCCTCCTCCTATCATAACTCCCTCCACACCTTGTTAGTCCAGTGAACCCAGCCATGTCTGTATGGACTTAGCTATGCCTCCAAGGAAGAGTATTGCACGTATGGGTTGGCTGCCACCCAAGGTGTTTATCAGGGAGTAGCTGGGGAAGGTTCCTAGATTATACTACTCCCATGAAGCATGAATTTATTTGTCAGTTCATGGGGGAGTTGACAGCCAGAGACTGTCTGAAAAAAAACCTGACCCCCCACTGCCACTGCCCCACTGCCACTGTGGAGGCAGTGGAGCTGGGTGATGGCTTTGATCCCTCCCCCATTCTCTATGCCCCCGCTGGGCATAGAAAGAGGGGGGAAAGCCCAACGCAAGGCATCACCCGCCCCCACTGACTTTGCAAATGTAGCCAAGCTGGGTGATTGCTTTGGCGCCTTTCCCTCTGTGTGTGTCCCTACAGTGCATAGAAATTTATTTATTTATTTATTTATTTATTTA
This sequence comes from Pogona vitticeps, assembly GCF_051106095.1. Lineage (NCBI taxonomy): Eukaryota > Metazoa > Chordata > Lepidosauria > Squamata > Agamidae > Pogona > Pogona vitticeps. The sequence goes on along the minus strand of NC_135785.1, from coordinate 126,352,773 downwards.
TTTATTTATTTATTTATTTATTTATTTATTTATTTATTTATTTGATTTTTACCCCGCCCCTCTAGACAACGTCTACTCGGGGCGGCTTACATCAGTTAAAACAAGTTAAAAAACATATAAAATGCATTTATACTAATTAGTTCTAAACAAAAGGTTTCCAAGATGGTGGTATACAAAAAGAAAGAAAGAAAGAAAGAAAAAGATAGAGAAAGAAAAAAGGAAAGAGGGGGAAAGCCTGATACAAGCCATCCCCCAGCCCCAGGGGTGGGTTTCCCTTCTTGCAGGCTTTAGCAAGCCACTGGAAAGGAAAATCCCTCTCTGCTTAGGCCCCCAAGGAACAGCTGATTTGTGGGGCATAAGCAGATAGGAAAAAAAGGAACAAATATAAAAGGGTTATATTTGTTGCTTTGTATTCATGGGGGTCTATGTACTCCAATGTTGGGTCATGAAATGAGAAGGCTGATGGTTTATGGTGATCACCAGATAATTAGGATAACAAAGAGTCTTAGAGAGATTAAAGAAGCCAGCCACACACAGAGAAGGATGTCTGCCAGCCCTGCTCCTGATGGGCGACTAGTAGAAAAGGACCTCAAATAAAACTGCCCCGCCCCCCAGGAGGACTGTGTTTATTAACCTTACAAACTCACAGATAGTTGACAGTATGCAGATAGGATAATGGTTACATAATGCCATCAGGACTGGCTCAAATGAAAGGCTTTTGAAGTTAGCTCCCTATCACTATGAGAAAGAAGAAGAATGGGTAGTAGCCACGCTCCTCTCAGAAGCAGCTGTGACATCATCCAAGAGATTGTTCTCTATTACTGTAGATTCAGCCAACAGCTTAGCAACTTTGGGGAGGGGCATTCCACCACACTCCAAGAATATGAAGCAACGAATATTTGACAAATCAGGGATATTCGTTTACTATCCTGATTTGTTTTTATATTTGTCCCCATGTCTTTGAATGATAGTACCATTATTTTAATAGAAGGACTTGGGTTTTCTTATTTAAATCATCAAGATCACTGTATGTCCAGTACACAATTCCAAAATAATATGTTAATGCTGGATTAGCCCACTAATACTGGGTAGCCCAGCTATTAAGAGTAGCATTCTTTCCTTTTGTGTCTAGTTCTATATTCCTTATGGATTATATTGAGATTTTAATGGATATCTAGTTATTTATAGGTTTTCTTCTCCACTAAGCATTGGATAAACTGTCCCTTAGTGAGCTTGTAGTTTATAACCTATAAATATTTGGTTCTTTTCATCTGGATAATAGCACATTTATCAACAGCAAAGTCCATTTTGTTTTCTGTACTGTGAAGCTCAACAATGTTTAAGAGACTATTTAGTTTATCAGGAGAGCGTGCAAATAACTTAATAGCATATATTGAATGTGAATTATTAAAGCCATTTCTCTGCAGTTTAGACTTGTAGGCTTTAGTAGTATCACTCAGGTGTGTAGACAGGGAATTCAAAGCCAAGGAGAACCAGAAATGATCTGAATAATCACACTGAAAAATACCTCTTCAAAGAAAGACATTTTTTAGAGAGTTGGTCTTTAGCATCTTAATTTTGTCCTCTGTTTCATGATGAGTCTAGACAGTAAAGTAATAATTATATTAATGATTTTGTAGATCCTCATAATTTCAAGAAGCCATGAGTGGGGTGTCAAATGCCTTTTGATAATCAGTATAAGAAACTGATACATTTCTAGAGTTCCTTACAAACATAGGATTTCCTAATGCAACCTCTCTGTTGGTCTATTAGGAAGCGATTGCATTTGAGAAAAACATTTTGGGAAATACTTGATGTAAAAAGTTTGTGATCTGTGGGTAAACATAGGTCAGTGATTTTTTAAGATCAGATGACTCACAAGATTTGTAAAAAAGATAGATTATTCCTTGTGTAAAGAATTCTGAAATAAGATCAGGGTTGTGAAAAGTTTTGTTAAAAAATTCAGACAACTATAACCGAGTTGAAGTCAAAATTTTCAGCCAGAAGTTATTGGACCCATCCACTTCAGAGGTATTCCAGTTTTGTGTCTTCTCCAAAGCTTCACATATATCCTTATCATTTATTTATTATTTGTCTTCAAGTAGTTTCTGACCTATGGTGACCCTTCTCATACGCAGTTTACCATTCCCTTCTTCTAGAGTGTTCTTGGACTGTGCAGTTTGCCCAAAGCTATGCAGCTGTCTCTCCTCACATTAGGCACAGTGAGGAATTGAATATAACCTTCCTAATATGATGCAGCCTAATTTCTATTCACTAGCTTAATTCAGTGCTTTTTGAAACCTCCATAACCCTTCATTCTTTGATTTTTCTTTCACCAAACTTCTATGCATTGCTGAAAATTCTACTGCACTGCAGGGTGTGTTCTCAGCTTACTGGCAGCATTAAGTGAAGTGTGAAGTGTTGCTCCAGAAAAATCTCTTTTGAATAGAACTGATAGTGAAAATTGATAATAATGATAGAAGTAAGGAAGCAAGGAAGTCTCAGCCTTGTTTTGACTTTTCAAGATAGGCAATTTCATCCTGACAAAGTTTTCCTGTTTTGCAAGAATTCTCACCTCCAGTGAGCAAGGAAGACAATAAGCACTTTTTTGCTGTATTACTCACATTTCATGAAAAATCTCTCAGAGCAAATTCTGTGCCGTTTTCACTTGATGAAACTAAGAGCACATACAGCAAACACGAGGGGACAGGCTGTTTGTTTACAGAGGTGCAAACAACTCACATGTCACATTTCCAATAATGAATATTTTACAGTTTTTAACATATTGTTCAGGGAAATTTTTTATTAATATACTATATCCATTCAGTTTAAATGAGATTGGGGGGAGACATTCAAAGGTCATTCACTAAGGCTGACAAGATGTGGCTACAAATGTTGATTCAGAATGTAACCCTATGTAACTAAGATGGCTGAGGCAGAAGAGAAGGGGAAGAGAGGGAGAGGAGATAAGTTACATCAGATACAAACCATTCTTAGCCCAAAGACACAGCAACTGTCCTGGCAAATGTTTAAACAAATTCTAACATCCCTAGGCTAGGAGGTGGTTGGATCCAGCACAGCCAGGGCTAGCTGATCTGACACTAAGCCAGCCCTGGCTGTGTTGAATCCAGCCACCTCCTAGCCTAGGGATGTTAGAAATTGTTTAAAGATTTGCCAGGACAGTTGCTGTGTGTCTGGGCTAAGAATGGTTTGGATCTGATGTAACTCATCACCTCTCCCTCTCTTCCCCTTCTCTGTCTCTCTTTTGGCTCTTCTCTGGACTGATCTCAGCCAGCACAGCAGTTGGGTCAGATCATGTTATGCAAGGGAGGGACAAAATGGTAGAGGCAATGTCAGTGAATTCTGAAGTGCATAACTAAACCAATAGAGAGGAAAGTAATATGTATTTACACTGTAAAAAATAACTTGATGTGCTGTTGAGAAATTGCAGTGCTTACATGATTTTCTCAACTTGCAAAATGTTCATACTTTTCTTGGTTAAAATGAATTGTGTGGTTTTGTTGTTGCTTTTAATAAAGAGCTTTTTGATTCACAACTCAGCTTCTTCTTTTTTTAATTTTTCATACCCTGCCTTTTCATTATAAAATGATCCTAGGGATCTCTTTGTAATTTGGTCTCCATATGTAATTATCTTATTTGCCAGCCTTTACAGTACCTCTCAAAGCAAAGCTGTATATACCTGTATACTTGTTGCAGCTTGTTGGTTCAAATAGGTATCAATAAATTATAATGCCATCTGCTGCTAACATCTGTTGCCATCACTAGATGGTAAGAGAAACAGTTAACTATCCATGTAGAGGTTATGTAGGAATTTGCCATTATATGACAAACATTTACACATTGAAAATTAGCATGTCAAGAACAGCTGAGCTGGAACTTATTTCATTGACTTACAAAATAATTAGGAAGACTAGTTTTCAGGGAGAAAATATAGCTTGCAGTCTGAAAATAAGTTCATTTATTTGCCCCAGTGGGCGAAAGGTGAAACTAGATATGATCTGAGGCTATACACAGGTACAATTAATTTGAAAATGTATTTAAATCTTATTCATTCATTAGATCAGGTTTATTTAATTTAGAGAAAATAAATGTGGAATAAGATCCACAAAATGAAGGCATAATATAAAAGGAATCAAAGGAAAATCAATGAATTTCTAACACATTACAATGCAATGGTGAAATGAAAAGTGCAAAGCATAACACATATAAAAGTACTGGATGAAATTACAGTTATGCAGAATCAGCCGCAGTTTGCCCTTCATAAAACATTGTATTTGCCTCTGACCTTCCACCAACTATCTAGTTGAAGCTCACTATGTTCAGCAATCTTTGGCCTAAAGACTGGGAAAGACATATATTTGTCATATAATATGTGTCATATAAAGAAAGATTCCTGAAGACTCAGGGAAATGTGCAGGAGAATTGATCCAGGACAAGTCAGATAGGAAAAATCAGAAGGAAAAAATATAAAATAAAGTAGTGAAATCACTCCATGTGTCTCTCTGTGTGTGCATGCATGTGCCTGTGTAAGGAATAAATGAAAGAGGACAGGAAGGGAGGTGTAAAATATCCAAGAAGGAGTAGTCTAACCCATTTTTAAAAAATGAAGCTTCTCTTAAAATTAAGATTGGGAATTCATTTCCCCACTGTGTCTCCTTCACAGGAGCTGGACTCAATGATCCATAGGGTCACTTCCAGATCTTCAGTTCTAGATGATGATGATGATTAATTTTATGAGAGGCCACAGAGGCCTCAGGGCAGTCAAACTCTACCAAAGTAAACATGAGGGGGAAAACGAATTTTAAAAATCTGCATGTGAAAATGAATGTGACTCTGAGTCTCTTTCCTTTTTGCTTATTTTATATTTAGTTGTTTATATACAACCTAATTAGTGAGTAGAGCAGTACTCTGGGCAGCTGACAATGAAATGCTAAGCCCAATACAGCTCCATGCCCCCCACAAACAAATCCCAAATGGACTCAATCTAATAACCATTCCATAACGGAGGGGGGGGGGGAAGCACATTGATGGTTGGCTGGTAACATGTAATTTCTGTGGGAGGAGGATCTCTCCAAATGCTTCCCAAAGAGACAGGTCTTTAACTACTTCTTGAAGGCTGGAAGGGAGGGGGGCTTATGAATCTCCCCCAGGAGACTGTTTCAAAGATGTGAAGCCACTACTGAGAAGACCCAGCTCCTTGTAGAGAACTTCACATCCCTTGAAGTGGCCACTCATAGGAGATCAGCCTGAGTGGAGTGGGGTGTTGTTCTCAGAGGGATGTGTTCTGACAGACAGCTGGGTCTCAAACCACTGAGGGTTTGTATGTTAAGACCAGTAACTTGAACTTGGCTCAGAAAGGCACAGGGAGCCAAAGCAGCTGCACTAGCATCGGGGACATATAGCCAAGCTTTGCCAACCCAATTATTAACCTGGCCACCATATTCTGCACCTGTTGCAGATTCTGAGTCAGCTTCAAATGAAGCATCATGTAGAGAGCATTGCAAGAGTCAATCCTCAGTATCGCCAATACATAGACCAATGTTGTCAAGGTCCAACCATCTCGGTAGGGCAAATAATCTAGGCAATCAGCTGAAGCTGATTGAAGGCTGACTTCACAATAGCCACCATCTAATGTTTTCAGGAGAGGACCAAGTCTAAGATCACTCTCAGGTTACACACTTGATCCTGAAGAGGGAGGGTAAGTCCATTTAACTTGGGGATATAACTCTCCAATCTGTCTATCCCTGCACAACCAACAAGACTTCTGTCTTGTCCAGATTCAGTTTCAGTCTATTAGTCCTGCTCCGTCCTAATACCAAGGCCAGTCAATGGTCCAAAACTGGACATTTATTGCAGAAGACATAAGGGAGAGATAGAGGTGTGTGTCAACGGACTGCAAAATCTGGATGACCTCTCCTAGCAGCTTTACATAGATGTTAAAAAGCATTGGAGAGAGAGTTGCTCCTTGAGGGATTGCACAAGTGAGGGTCCACGGGGACAAACATGTCTCTCCAAGATGGATTGAGGAAGAATCTGAACAAGCCAGCTTTCTGATCCCCAATGCCAATAGCCTGTCCAGATGGATACTGTGATTGACAATGTCAAAAGTCACTGGGAGATCAAGGAAAACCAACAGGGTTATTCTTCCCCTATTGACTTCCCTCAGAACATCATGGTGCAATACAGTCAGTGCTATCTCAGTGCAATGTCATGGCCTGAACTCTGACTGGAATAGATCAAGGCAGTCTGTTTCCTCCAGAAATGCTAGAGGTGTTCTGCCACCATCCATTCGATCAACTTGCCCAGAAATTAATATTGGTGACCTGCTTATAATTATTCAAATCATCAGTTGCCAGATTAGGTCTTTTTAGCATGAACCATACTATAGTTTCTTTTACAGAGGCAGGCATATGATTCTCCTGTAGTGAAGACTTAATCACAAATACTGTACAACCCATTTCACTGTAACATCACTGGCCAATTTTAAAAGCCAAGATGGGCAAGGATTGAGCATAGAAGTGGTACACTTGCAGGCATTCTGGCCACGTCCTCAGGTGTTACAGAGTGAAACTGATCCAACAAAATCAGACAAGATGTTGTCCTGGGGGTCCTGACACATTCAACCACACTGCTGGTGGAGTCCAGATCATGTTGAATGGTCTCTATTTTCAATGTAAAGTTGGCTGTGAATTGATCACATCTGAAATTCCCATACTGAGGCTGACCAAGTACCGTGAGGATGTGGACTACCCAAAAGAGCTCCATTTGTTGGTTTGCCACCTCATCCGTCATCTTGATGTTGAAAGCTCTTTTCTCCAATTTAATGGCTTTAGAGTATCTTATGGTGAACTTCTTAACTGCAGCTAAATTTAACTCTGATGGATCCTTCCTCCACCTATTCTCTAGCCATCTCCTAGAAGACTTCACAAGTTGAAGCTCCTCTGTAAACTAGAAGGGGGGCAGACTGTTCAGTAGAAAAGGCATTCAGAAACAAGCATTTCTACCACCCAGTCCACTTTGTTGTAGTGCGTGTTGACCTGGACTTTAACAGGCTTGCCAACCAAGCCCTCTGGAAACCTATCAGCCTTGAGAGACCTCTGAGGGTGCAACATCTTCACTGGTCCGGTCTCTCCAAAGGGAGGGGCAGCCATGGCAAGCACAAATTTCAGCATATAGGGATCTGAACATGACAAGGCACAGGACCTCCTTCGGATCATAACCTCCCAAAGTCATTGAAAAGACCAGGTCCAGAGTGTGTCCCACTCTATGAGTGGGACTGATCACATGTTGGGATAGTTCCAAGGAAGACATAGACTCCATGAACTCCAGGGCTGCTCTGGAAAGCTCCATCTCAGAATGGATAGTGAAGTACCCCAGCAACAATAAGTTGGAGGACTTAATGTTTCCAAGGCAAAATGCATTAGCTATGGAATGGATAGTGCTGGGTGGCAGGGAAAGTGATAAGGCAGCCCTAGCCGAAATCTATCCCTGTATCTTACTGCCAGGTGAAGACACTCTAGGCCTGGGTCTGATAGCAAGGAGTTCCTGCAAACATTGATGGCATCCCTGTGCATCATGGCAGAGGACAGTGACAATCCAAACTTCCAAATGTCCAGACTTCCAAACACACCATGTGTTCTGATCAGCACAAGGCTTCACTCTTCCTTAATCCTCACTGCTAGCAATCATGTGCACTCACATAATCCACTGTTGTGTAGTCCACTATTTTAAAATATTTAAATTAATTTTTCAAAGCCTCACTCCAGATGTCATGCAACTCAATTGTCCATAATTAGATAACAAGCCCACTCTTCTTTGTTTTCATTCCATCCCAGCAATTATTCTTTTCTTCTCCAATCCAACAAGACATTCTCACCCCGGCTTTCTTCTTTCCACCTCTTCACTATGCCTTTGCTCACAGGTCCTCTGTTAGAAGTCAAATGGCAGTAGGAATCACCCCGAGAGAGTTCACCAGCAAACACACATCTGTCAACACTGACACTACTGCCTCTCAAATGTGAGTTCCACACTCTAGCTCGTTGACTCAACCAAACTGCAGATCAGGCCTGCAGATGAAAACCAGGGATGCTTACTTTCACATCAGTGTTAATCCCTCCAACCATCGCTGTAAGCTTCCAGACATTTACAGGGGGCTTCACAGCACAAACCGCTTAACTAATTATCAGAAGAAACTGCATAAAAAGAAACAACTACACAGCACACATAACGTTGGTACTGGCTGATCATCATCTTGGAAAAAAATTATTGCATTCTGATTGGCTTCCTTACCTTCACCCCTAAAATTCAGTTCTGTGTTGATAGATGGCAAGTTGGGAGAAAAAATGCATTGCACCACCTTTCTTTATTCCCTGACAATAAATCATCCATTTGTCCTGCTGCACATGAGGTGACTATAACATCTTATCAGGTATAATCTGGGCCTACAGCCCTTGAAAGTATTCCACCTTGTAGCCTATCTAACGGTTCCATTGTCTTCCAGCTCGTCCAAAGCCTAGTTGCCACAGCAATCATGTATCTGTCTTTTGTTTGTTTGTTTGTTTTGCACATTCTAACATGCAAAAATCCAGGTTGGAAAAAATCCTCCACCCTCTTTGCCAACAGGAAACAGTTGATTGTGCTGTTAGGGAACAAACCAAAGATTTCTTCAATGCCATTCCATAAGCAGGCCATTGCCCTTGGTAGTCCATTCCTTAGGCCATGTATCTATAGATCAGTCCAATCCACATTAAAATTTAGACCTGATTAACACAGTCTAAAACAGCATAGCCCCTACACTGAATTGAAAACTAGAGAATGAATTGTTTAGTTCTTGTGTTGTACATTCCATTACTTCAACAGCACAACCATGAATGATTGTTCTAACAAGAACAAAATATTTGTACAGGTTGCCTAGAATGCAAACGAATTTGGTAGTCACAATTTTAAATGGTGTGCTATTTATGGAGTGATAAAGGCATCTTAGTGCAGAAAGTCTGTTGATTCCTCAAGACTCTAGCTTGCCCCCTCCACTCCTTTCTTGCTATTTAATGCCATGTATGAATAAAGCTGGCAAGAAAGCAGCCTGCCAGAAAGGGCATTTTCAAAGTCACACAAAGGAACATTTCCTTGTCAGGACCCATTACAAGAAAAAAGTAAGTGGCATTTCAGTAAAAATTGCCCTAAAAAAAAGCAAGAACATGAGGCTGAAGTGTCTTTTTCTAAGTCAGATATAAATATAGAGCCCAGAAGAGCACTTGCCAACCATGAAGATATAAAGATATATATCTAACTTGTAGAAGATCCAACTAGAAGGTTATTTTATTTTATTTTTAAAACCTCTAAATTTTTGATGGAGACATTGCAAGATATATCAAGTTGCATTAGGTTAAACATGTCTTGCAATGTGACATAATATGATATGAGCTGACAGAACCAGATGAAAATGTCATATTGTATCACATATTTAAAAGAAGAATGTGTGCATGTTTGAAACATTTAATGTAGTGGTATCCCCCCACTCCCTACCCCAAAAAACTCTGTGTATGAGCTGCTGCTCTTCTGTATTACTCTGAAGAATAAATTTTAATTCTGTATAGGTTTATGAAGAGTTCTTTCCAGTTTCCAAGGCAAGAATCCAACAGGACAGTAACATAATAAATACAGGTTAAAGAGCGGACAAGTAATAAAAAGGGATCAACATGATGTAAAAACTCCTTACAAAGAAAACACCCTAGATCACTATGGGTGGATTATGCACTAGAAACAGCTCTCTTTCTTTACCCCCTTATTCTAAAGCACCAGCACACTGCAACAGGCTTCAGTTATTTCTTTTGTGGCAGTACCAACTGTGTTTCATTAGTAGATATTTAGTTATCTCTCTTTTTCTCTACTCTCTGCTCTGCTGTTTACATACATATTCAGTCTTAGATGTTTTCTTTCTAGAGGTGATAATTGTAAAAAGCTGGTTATGTTATTGTTTTGCACGCACTATTGCCACAAGTAAACCAGCTTGCAAGAACTTCAATTCCCTGTAAAATCTGTTTGACCAAGTTAGATTGAAATGTGTAAGAAATGAATATGTAAACATGATAATGTCTTTGTCATATGAGCTTCCTAGATCTGTATAAATATATTTCTCTAGCAATCCTGTTCTTCTTTGGAATATTTACATTGCTTTTTAAAAATCTTGCAATATACAGATGCACCTATGGGTCAACACAGTAATGCAGCAGATGTCCAGGGATCACACCCGCAATCTTTCAACCAAATTTATATTCCCAACATACAGTTCTATTCTCTCCAAAACTGAGCATTTTCCCCTTGGAAGAGGCTCTCTCTCTCTCTCACACACACACACACACACACCTCACACACACACACACACACACACACACACACCTCACACACACACACACACACACACACACACACACACACACACACGTGTGTGTGTACATAAAATCATCAAAGTTAAATTTCCACCACTGGTATAGAGGTTAATTTCTTATATTCATGGATAGGGAAAAGCAACACAGCAGGTCCTTAATTCCAGTGTAATGACTTGCTGCTATGGAAACATGATGAATTCTTTTGATGGATAGAAAATGAGCCTACATCACCAAAGGAAATGTCACAGTAATAAGAGAAATCCTATGATAATTTCAAATAACGTAGGGGAAAGTGGAGATGAACTCACTAGCTGTTTAAATATAGCAATGGAAATAAAGATGATTAGAGAGAGCTGTATGAGAACAGGCAGGAATGTGTGTTAAAGCACACAACAATTTGCAGTTGTAGCTGCCATGCTTTTTTTCCATCTGGGTGGGTAATGACACTCCAGTAGCTACTGACCCATGGAAAACACAAGTAGTAGTTTACTCTAGGCCACTGGTAACTGCTCCTCAAATGCATACATTGCTTGAGCTGACAGGTTTTGACACATACATCAAATACACCATGATAGGCACAGAGTATACATTTCTCTGAAATTCACAGAGAGTTTGGCATCTACTAGGTACTGAGGGCCTATTATTTTTATGACATTTACAGAGTAGCTGCAACAATTCCTCAAGGAAGGTGACATCTTCTCATGCCAGGTAAATGTTACACTTCACACAAAAGCTGTCTTCTTTTGAAAGGTGAAAGGTGTCCATGGAATTCTGTGTGCCAGCAATGTGCTGAGACTGATAGAATTGAAGCACAGTATCCTCATCTGTCTCTTCCTTCTCCTTCACTCACTTTCCTCTTTGCTAAGTTCTGTTTCACACATCTGACTTGAACCCACCCTTCCACTTTTACTTAGGGTGTGCTGAGTAGGGGTTGCTAATTTATTTTACAGAAAACAAATACTGGACAAAATCTTGTTGTTCAGCATAGCAAATCAGGTTACAGTAAGTCTGTGAATTGATGATGATTGAGTGTGTCAATTCTCTCATAATTTCCATTGATTCAAATGGGCCTACTCTAACTGCAACTTGTTTATTGCCCAAGCCCTCAGTGGTATGAAATAATCACACACCACACAAGCATTGGGAGTAAAACAGGATACAGCTTTATTGATAACAACTGCCAATAGTAATGGTGCTAGCATGAAGGATGAATCAATATCAGCCAACCTGTCTGCCAATTGGAAGGTAACTGGAAATGGGTTATCCACATGGACATCTGCCACTGTGTGACTCTTTCCAGAACCTCTAGGGCAGACAGTTCACAGTCTCTCCAGCAGAGTCTTTCCACCTCACCCTCTTAAAGGGGATCCACCAGAGAAGGTCAAGAATCTGCCTGACCTTGCTTGACCAGATCCATACTCATGCTTCTAAGCTGTGACAGAATAAACATGACCTCTTTATTTCCATCCTACAAAACCAAAGAACAGATAGAGGAGTGGGTGGGAGAAGGTCTGAAAACTGGAATGGCCATAACCAGGCTTGCCTCCATTTTTATTCTCTCAGGGGCAGTCCATATTTAAATTGACCAGTCCAAACCTGTGGGAAGAGATCCCTCTCCAACTCCATGACTGGCTGGTTCAATGTTCCCCAAGATGCACTGGACTGCTGACACTGCATTCTGGGTAGCAGACAGCTGACCCCAAAATGGAGGCCATCACACAGCCCTTGCCCAATCCACACCTCTGGACAACAAACCTAGCCACCAGCTGAGTTGAGGGTGTTTGTTTTTACACAACACATTGTAACTGGAGTAGGCCCATTTGAATCAATGGAACCTTCAGAGAAATTGATTCACTAAATCCCTGTTGATTTAATGGATCTAATCTAGTGCAATTTACTATGCTAAGCAAAAGGATTTTGTCCATGGGAATTAATGATAGGCTCACATTGATTTATTTATAAGGTCCATTATATTTCACCTATCTGCCATTAAGTATCAGTTCTTCCTCTTTATTCTCCCACTATATTCTCCCAACAATATTATGCAGTAAGCCAGGCTGAGAATGAGTAGCCAAAGATCATACAGTGGGCTTCATGGCTCAGTGGTGATTAGATCCTTGATCTCCCAAGAAGCATGGGTGAAATTATGAGAATGTTTGTCCTTTTATAAGAAAGAGAGAGAGAGATTTTACAACAAAGTTTAGATATAAAATAAGTTTTTGCAAAAAAGAAGAATCCCCACATTTTTATGAATGCTGCTGACCATGATTCATGAAAAAAGATGCTAATCATGTAGGAGCAAAAAATCATGCAGGAGTTGTTCATTTTTTAAAAGCAGAGTGCCCCAAAGCTTTTTGACACACCTTTCTGTTCAGGGCAAGAAATTGGCAAATATTTATTAAATGTTAGCATTTTACCACTACCCACTAGAGTCTTGTAAATTGACAGGACTGAGCATATAATCTAGACATATTAATGGCCAGGCAGATTTTAATTTATTGGATGACTGAATGTTTATCCCCACCCCCCTTTATTTTTTCCTTTTTTTAATGTTGTGCTATGGTGGTCAAAATCCTATTATTTACAGAAGTCAAATGGCATAAATTGCAGCAGAGAATTGCTGTCTTTTAAGAAGTCAATTGAAAACACTGATGTATAGGCAGGCTTTCCCAGCAGATAATCCCTGACGATTTTTCTTTTATATTCTTTGATTTCCATTTTTGTCTATTTGTAATGTTTTTAATAATTTTATTGTTGCTCCAATTGTAAGCCGCCTAGAGTGGTCTAGTATGACCAGATAGGCGGGATAGAAATAAAATAAATAAATAAAATAAATAATAAATTTATTATTATTTTTTTGCCGTGCACCAATTGTGTGACTTAGTGCACAATAAGAAATACAAACATCAACTTCTTAACTAGCAGCAATTTGCTGCTGCAACTTATGCCAATATTCAATTCTTCAAAAAATTTCCATGATCTCTTTGTATCCATGATCCAGAGTGCCAGGATATGGCCCAATATTGCTGCATAATACCGTGCTGACCTTGCCAAAGCTTATCTAGCAAGGGGCAGGCTGAATGTTAACAACACAAATGTCAGCAGTCAAGATGGTCTGCAAGCCACCCTTATGTGCTTATTATAATTCACAAAGTGACACCATGAAGGGAAAAATCCCAGATTGGAATCTAGATGATGAATATGAGCATGTTATCTTCCTGTAAGATTTGTACTAATGTCATTGATATCGGGGTAAGAACCCTATCTTTTTTGGCATTCCTCTTTTTGTGTAAGTTGTCCATTATGTCATCAGTTTTTTCATTAAATAAACCTTCCCATTCAAGGGTAGATCCTCACTCCTGATACTAAAATCCCCCAAGAGCCCAGCCAATCTGAGTCAAGCAAAGCATCTCAGGTCCACTTCTGTGGACATACTTTTGGCTGCACAACTATTTGCATGTTGAGCACTTTTTGAGTGGTCAGTGACATGGACTTTTTTTTGAATGTAAGAGTGAGGACCTTTTTATCTTTGGGTAAGCTGTCTCTGGTTCAGATCTAGGAGAAGGTGGCCTCTGGACCACTAGCTGCAATGATTTTGCCATTCTGAACTTAATTTGAATTGAGAATTGAAGAACTCAGATGGAGAAGAAGGGTTAATGTCTCTGACATCAGATTTTGGCATAGTGACCAGAATGGATGAAAAGTCGTCTGGTGACTCATTATGTGAGGTTGAGGCAGCAGATTGTGTATCATCTAAACCCTGAGTGTGTTCCTCTTCTGTGGAGGCATTAGAATGTATTGACTGCTTTGGAAATGTGGAAGATGTTTTGAGCCAATTTGGATGAATTTTTATTTTCCTTGATGGGGACTGAGGCTGTTGTTGCAGTGTCTTACTTTGGATGGTGTGACGTGCCTCTCGCTTGTCCCCAAATTATTTTACTAGCCTGAGGCCCATGCCATGTTCCCTCCTTTATGCTGCCACCAGTTGATCTCTGTCAACAATCTTCAATTAGAAAGATTGAGGTCCATGCTGAGTGTCAGTTTTAACCAAAGCAGGTTTATTGGATACAATTTGCTTAAACAGGTTCTTCAAAGACTTTAAAGTATACAGTAGTTTAGTAATAACTTCACTCTTAACTCTCTAGAAGTTCCACACTCTTAACTGCCTGCCTTAACTCCTCACTCTACCACTCTCTCTAACTCCCACAGACTGACAAAACTCCTCTTCTCTGCCTCACCCCTCCCTTTTAGTTTCTCTGGCTCCGCCTCCCAACAGCTCCCATTGGTGTATGTAAATAACCTCATACATGAGCCAAGGCAGGGTGATCGCTACAGATGGACCCTGGGAATTACTCTCAAGTTTCGTGGTGTGCCTTGCAGAACCATGATTTTTAGGGTGTATGGAGAGTTATGAGTCTGATTCTGAGAACCAGTCCCTGAGAATCTGAGTGTTTTTTCAGTCTCTTTGTTTCTGACCCTGAAGTTAATTTATGGGATTGGTTATCAAGGTTTTGGTGCCAAAACCATTCAGTTGATTGTGACCATGAGCGAGTATGTGATGCTTCGTGTGCTTGCGCAAAGCTTTCTGTGAGGTGGACTCAGATGAAGTGGAAGATGATGAAAACAAGGATTTTCTGATTGCTGATGGAGAGGTTCTTGGTAGCAAGGTATCTACAGTGATCCAAATTGGCGTAGTAAGCTGGGTAGTTGGCTCTCTGATATTTTTGCAAGAGGCAGTACCCACTGGAGACTTCAAAACTGAGTGTGGTTTTTCAGCAGGCGGCGATCTTGACCCTGAGTATTGTTGCTGTTGTTTTTATGCCTCCATATTTACAATCTCGATGTTGATTCCCCCTGCTCCATTGTGGAATGTTAGTGCCTTTGCTCTTGTGATTTCAAAACTGGGCTTCCAAACTAGTAAGGTTGCATTGGGGGGGCGTAATTAGGCATGCTCCTGGACAGGAAGGGTATTTCTCTCTATGTACTCTAGTATAATCAAAATACGATGGGGGAAAAATGCCATTCTAGTTATGGATAAGCATAGGGCACTGCATCATATGAGTACAGTGGTGCATCGCTTAACGAGCGCCCCGTTTAACGACGAATCCGCATACCGATGCAGATTTTGTGATCGCTTTTGCGATCGCATTACGATGTTGACTATGGGGAAAAATCGCTTTGTGATTTTTCCCCATAGCCCAATTTTCCCCCAGCTGAGTGGCGGGAGCTTTGAAGCCCTGCCGCTCAGCTGGGGGAAAATGCCGGCAGTGGCCTCAGAAGGACCCTTCCGAAGCCACTGCCTGCATTCCCCTTCGGAAGGGGCATTTTCCCCCAGCTCAGCGGGAGTCCCGCCGCTCAGCTGGGGGAAAATGTCAGTGGTGGGCGGTGGCCTCAGAAGGACCCCGAAGCCACCGCCGACATTTGCCTTCCGAGCTCTCAAAGGGCGCCCCTCCGACATTGGCGAAAGCCCTTTGAGAGCTCGGAAGGCTCTCAGCGGCGGCGGGGGCAGAGTAGGGGGGTCCCAAAGGCTTCCAGGCAAAGGCCTGGAAGCCTTCGGGACCCCCCCACACACCCTGCAGCCGCCGCCGCTGCCGCTTGAAGCCGCCCCACGCTGCCTACCCCAGCCGTGCTTGGACGCCTGGAAACACAAAATGGAGGACGGGGTCTATGTAAGGCAGGAACTCTATTAAACAAAATGGTGCCCGCTAAATAAAGAGCCCCAGCTCCATTCAACCTAAAATAAAAGTACTCCCAAAAGAAGCCCACGGAGCTTCCAGACCAATTCTAATAAAAAGAACCCCCATCACCGAAGCAGAAAGGCTGCCAGCCGACCTCTCTCTCCTCCTGACAATAAGGTAAAACACTTTTTTTCTTTTTTTAAACTGGAGAAAAAAGGGGAAATGTTAAGGTGGGGGGAGGTAATGAGGGCTATCCAAATGGGGGGGTTAGAAGGCCTGTTCGCTCGGCGGCGGGCCACGCCCGCCCAACACCGCTGTCTCCCAACCTCCTCCTTTACCTTGCCTAATTAGCCCAGTACAAAGAACGAGTAGACCCAAATCCCCTCATGTCCCAATAAAGAAAAATAGACCAGGGAGGGAGCTCGAGGCCACCCTCCCTCAAACCATGAGTAAGAGCTCCGTCACAAGCCAGCCAGATCTCTCCCTTCTCGCAGCGTGCCAAATGCGAAAGAGGCCAAATGGAAGGATGGTGTTTCTTTATATAAACACCAGCCCTCGCCCCTCTCACGTGGCCCAGCTGGCTTACTCCTTCTGGGGCCAGGAGAGCAAAAGCCAGCTGCGCAGTTCGAGGGCGTCGCAACGCCCCTCCTACGAGTGAAATCTTGGCTCCCTTCAAGCTCCGCAGTTCTAAGAGTGTTCTTTTCCTAAGAAGAGAGATACATGTTGCTGTAGTAAAGCATATATCTCTCTATTTGTCTGTCTCTGGCCTGGTCACACAGCCAAAAAAAGAGAAAGGTTACTTACCTATAACCATGGTTCTTCGAGTGGACCTCTGTGAATTCACATATATGGGTTTAGTCTGCGCCTGCGCTGACATTCTCGGAGCATTCTAGAGCTAAAAGTAACAATTTTATGGTGTGATCCCCCATGAGGCACATGCTCCTCCCACCCAAGATTCCCCTCAGTTCCTGCAATTTGTCCACCGGGCACGAGAGTTATACAACAATAAGATACCCGTGACGGACAGAGGGGAGGATGGGCGGGTAGTGTGAATTCACAGAGGTCCACTCGAAGAACCATGGTTACAGGTAAGTAACCTTTCTTTCTTCTTCGTGGCCTCTGTGAATACACACATATGGGTGACTGGCAAGCTTACTTATTGGCAGGTGGGACGTCACGGTAGGAAGGATGCCAACACCTTTCTGCCAAATCCAGTGTTACTGCGTGTACCTACATGTAGCCAGTAGTGCCGCACAAAGGTAGATGGCATGGATCATATTGCTGCACGGTAATGTGAACAATCTCGATTCTACTCTGGATGCAGCCAAGGTAGACAGCACTCCATGGAGCAAGGCTAAAGCTGATTAGACGGTGACTCGTCTGACCACTGGCAAGCCATAGATACAGTGTGGACCATCGATCTAGAGATGGATAGGATGAAACTGGACTTTCGAAATTAAAAGAATGAAAGCATAAAAAGAGCCTGTCATCTGTTTAGAAGCTCTGGCAGTGTCCAGACAAAATGCTGGTGAGCGTCTTACATAATTATTGTGGAGCATGTGCTCTAGAGGAGATGATGGTGATCTGAAGAATGATGGTAAGATGAAGCACAGATAAACATGAAAACTAACCGAATAGGTCAGAAATGAGACATTAAGGTAGGAAGTCACTTTATCAGGAAAATTGAATAAAAGGTGGATTGAATCACAATCCAGCTATTTCCCATGTTCCCTTGGCAGATATGACAGCCACTAGGAAGGCTGTTCAAAGTAAGTAATTTCGCATTTGAAGAAAAAATGGGCTCGAATGGCGGGCACATGAGTGAATTTAGAATGATCTATAGACCATTGAGGAACAATGCGTTTACATGGAGGACAGGTGGTACTGAATCCTGTGAAAAGATGTTTGACCCTAGAATGAGACAAAAGTCCTACGTACCAGAATCATCTGGTTAATGGGCAGCAGTAGCAGATATATAACATTTTAAAGCATAACTAGAAAGCCAAGTAGGCAACAGTTTCAAAGAAAGTTGGTAAGGTAGTTCTTTGTTTCATTATATTTAATAAAGATTTCATTTATTTACAAATCGACATCGAGTTTATGGTTTTCGAGCTCGATCGAGCACTGATGCCAAAGTGGGAGTATTTTCCAGGTTGGCAAGTTAATGGCCCATAGATACGGATGGTAGACCATCCTTCCCTCCAAAGATAGGAGATAAGTCACCAGAGGGAACTCACATGTGCCTGTCTATATCGATCTGAGACAGGCGAACTAGGACCACCTTGGTCATCAAGGAGGTATTTGGATCATGGTTGATTAGGAATTATGGTGATGGAAAATCCGTAGAATAAAAGGTATCGGAGGGAAGAGTTATGGCAGATTCCCTGTCCACTGCCATATGAAAACGTCTCCGACAGTGTTTCCATCCGCACCTGCACAAGAGCAATAAAACCTGTAGTCGGCGTACGGACCCCAGTGAATACATTGAAGGTCGGTACTTCCCAACGGTGACAGAACCGAACTTGCAGTTACTTGGATTAGGGATCCTCTACTTGGTCAAACAGCAAAAGATACCACTATTGGAGTAGTTCGAGGCTGAGTCTGTATTGCTTTAGCACTGAAGCCGTGGAGGTCATAAATCTGGGGAGATGTTTGCTAGTATTTTTTTTTTAAAGAAAAATATAAGCCATAGTACCAGTACAGGTAGATGTCCATATTTTGCAGGGGAAGGTTATTATCAAACTGATGCCCTGTACCATCTGAAAGACCTTGCAGATGTTGAAAAATCAAATGGTAGTGAAACCTTAGGAATTACTGATTAGATAATAGTGTTGAGGGTGGAATCTGAAACCTACGGTAGAATACACATGAAATGATTTCTGAGACCAAGGACAGGACGGATGCCTCTGTCCTTTCTATGTATATAATAGCACAGAAGTAGAAGCCATTGCGACCACAGACTTTGTTGCAGTGCTGCCAGCAACTCCAGAGAGAGAGCTCTCTGGAAAAAACTGGAACCCTCCGGCCCGGGATCCCCCTTTTGAAATGGGGATCAAAGGAGAGTCTAGAAGAAGTCTCTCTGAAGCAGATGGTGAGCAGCAGAAGGAGGAGAAAGGGAGGCAGACCCGGACTTTTTTCTTCTGAAGAAATCACCGTGCACGGACTGGAGCGGGCGCCATTTTTTGGCACTGAGCCGCGAGGAACCCTTTACCGGGGGAGAGGAGAGCAATCAATATAAACTAATAATATATAACAAGTAAGTAAGCCGAAGCCTCTGATTTATGAAACAGCCTCATTAAGCTGAAATAAGAATGAAAATATTTGGCTGAAAGAATAAACGCAGCGGCGGGTTTATCTTATCAGTCTGACTCAAAAGCGAAACTAAGCTTCTCCAAGTGAACTGTTAAAACGCCAGGCTGATTCTAAAGCCGAGAGTCTGAGATGGAAAAATAAATCTTATGTTTCTGGAAAAGAATCCCAGACAGCAACACCGTCTGACTGGATTTAAGAGACTTCGGTGGATGCAGTGTGGCTGGGATACGTTACTCTTTGCCTTCTCTGGACTTTGGGAACTATAAATAATAGAATTTGGTGGTTTTCGGGAGAAGGAGCTGACGTGGCCGACTGGACTAAGGAGCATTAAGGGGTTAATGAAGATCACAAGACGAGCTCCAAGGACAATCTACTGGACAGTTTGAGACTCTGTGACTGTTGTTTTGTTTATCGGACTGCAGACCGCGTGTGAGTCTAATAATAGAAGCTTGCTGAACTCAGGAGAAGAAGAAATAACTGCGTCACGGTTCTAATTGATACTGTATTTGCTGGGCTAAAAGTTGATTTTTATACTACAATATTTGGACAAAGATTGGAGGGAGATCTAAGGGGAGGTTTATGATGAGGGGTTTGAATTGTTGATAAAATTGTGGAAACTGTGGAAGGATTTCTAGGGGGTGATTATTGTGGTATTTATACAAACCCCAAAGCCTGAGATGGACCCCAAAAATTCAAAAGAACAAATGGAGACTTGGTCTGTTCAATCCCAAAGTTCTGGAATAGTGGTGCAAGAAATAGAAAAGGAATGGCAGATTAATATACAAAGGCTAATATTATCAGGGTTCCAGCAAGTGAATGCAGGTCTTAGCAAAATAGAAGATTTGATGAAAGGGACGAAAGAGGGGACAGTAGATGTCAAACAAAACTCAAATGAAGTTGTACAAACTTTAGAATCGTCTGTATTAGATATGACACCAGGTAATATGAATGCAGTAGAGAGTTATCCAGTGACCCATGCAGCTTCCAAAATTAAAAAGCATTATGACAAAAATCTTAAGGAGGCAGAGATACTGAAACCAGACAATCTTATGGTGAAAATATGGGAAGTGAAAAAAATGGATATTCTGTCAGATGGGCTGAAAGACTGTTCAATTCAAAAAGAAAATGAACGATGGGATGTATTGTATAAATGGCAGCAGCTACCAGACAATGTTGGAATAACATAGAATAAAATTAAAATTAAATGATAAGATAAAAGCAGGAGGGTAATCAAACTGTGAAAAAGCAAAAAGTTGATATATATTAGTAATATGAATTGATTGGATGATGTTATACTTTATGCTCTCCTATCCCCCAAAACCATGTTCCCTTCTCTATCCCTTCTTTCTTTTTGTACCCTTTATCCCTGTTCCTAAATAAATATATAAAAAAGGAAAAAAAAAAGGAAAAAAAAAAAGAAGTAGAAGCCATTGCATAAGCCAGATGTAGGAACTTGGAATATGGCATGTGTGTTCAGGAGGCAGAGGTCTCTTCCTGGAGGATATAGACAAAAGAGTAAGTCTAACGTTACTCAAAGAGGAACAAAGACAATTATATAATGTAACCTTGAGAGATGTGGTGACATTTTTTATGAACTGAAATGTCTGGGAGGCTGAAACTCCAGATATAGTTGAATGGACTATGGGTAGAACCGAAAGAAGGACGAAAGGGCTGTTGGCCCGTATATAATTTAGCTGTTTTCCTATTCTGTGTAAAAAAATTTTCTAGTGTCACCAGTCTAAGACTGAAGAGACTGGTACCATGTAATGGAAGACATTCAATTCTGTCCTTTGCCTTCTTGATGAGCCAGTGGATCGTGACTAGGTGAGCCTTCTATAGATACTAAGGATGCAACAGCAGCTGAAGCTCTTTGCATGTCTAGCAGCAATCCTGTGTTGCTTTGCTAGAGTCATGGTCTCAGAGTGAGAATTTCTAAGCTGTTTTAATGGATTCCAAGTGAGGTAGAATCTTAGACCATAATTGCTCTAGGTAGGTGCCTATCGTGATTGATAGTTGGCCACATGGAGCAGAAGTGATTGAAGGGAATAAGTCTCCCTGCCAAAGACATCACTGTTTCCGTATTCTTATTAGTTGGGTTCAGGGAAATCATTTCTTGTTTGAGATAAATTTGTTCTACGACAATAGAAATGGGACTGGTGTCATCCCAAAATTTCTATATCATTTCCTCGTACCTTGTACCTGTGCTACGTTCTTCCTAGACCTTTAATAGGAAGTGGCTTGGTGCAATCATCCTTTATTAGCTTCAGCATAGTTAGTATAAATGCTCAGCCAAGTGATGGCCGGGTCTGGAAAAGGTGGTTCCTACATTCCCAATCGACGGGATGCAGTGAACCAAGAAGTGACCTGTGCAAATGAAAAGAAGCACACTGAAGGTGACAAAGGATGATAATGGATCACATCATATTGGATGGAGATTCGTTCAAGGAGTGAGATCCGAGCTTATGCCCAGAATTGGCAGATAGTCAATTTGAAGCCGGGACCGGTCGTGCTCAATCATAATGGGCCTCGACACGAGATGGATTGGAATTTGGAAAGCATCTTTTCCTGCCGAAGTGTAGATATGGTAGAGAAAAAACAAGAACAAAATCTTCTCCATGTTGAGGTCGATCCTAATGGATTCAACATAAATCGAAGATCGTGGCAAAGCTGGTAGCTATAATAGAAATGAGTCAAACAGATTGATTAGTCAACAACAGAGAAGTAAAAAGACCGCTCAGTTTCCCACATGTCTAGGGGCGGCGGCTGGTAACTTTGGGGTTGAGGCTTTTAATGTTCCTGGAATGCCATAGGCTGATGGGAACATCTTCAGGCTCTTGCAGATGTTACAGCACAATGAATGTGTCACCTTCTAGAGCCTGAGCAAGTTATCAAGAATAACAACCTTTTTCTGGCTAAAAAGCCATACACCAACAAATGGCAGGTCCTAACCTGTCAGTTGCTTAGACACTGGTTTTCAGGCGTATTGAGCAGCAGTGCACTCGTGATGCACCTGCAACAGTGCCTCCCAGTGATGCGGAAGGTCTGAACTGTAAGCGTGCACATGAGCTACCTGCAGAGTGGGCAGAACCAAACTCCATAAGTGGTGATAAGCCCTCATGGCAGAGGAGTACATGGCTACACGGCGACCAAACAACGCCGACCAAAGAACTCATCTGTTGACAGTAAAGGAGTGTGACCATCTGCGACAACCAAGAGGGGTGTAGGAAGATTGGTTGGAAACTCTTCCACCCCCCAGCAACTCATGTGAGTCTCAAACCTGAATGGGTTAACAGCAGGTTTGATCAAGGCTCCAAACATTATGATGCTAGAGCTGAGTTCGAGGGAGCACTACATCTGTAAAGCGCATGTGGAGGCATAAACCACTCCATAGCACATGGCTCAGAATGATGCCAGGTAGAGCGGGATGGTGATGGTGGCCGAGAGCTCATAGCTCCTATCCCAAACAAAAGGGACTGGTCCTACGCAATCTTGTCAGTGTGTCAGGACCTACCTGAGGAAAATTATCCAGACTTACCAGACAGCGGCAGGGTTCTCAGGTGGACCCTTGTGAGTCCTTTCCTTATGAGCCTATGCGGGCACTGGCAGCTGAGACAGGGCCGCAGGCTACTTTGTGAGCGAGCCCATTGATAAAGAGGGCTGTTTTGTGCCAAATTAACAGCCACCTGCAGGTGCTACCCCAGGCAGGAATATCACCGACTAGCAGGGCTAGTGGTGGGAGTTGCTGCAGCCCCCCCTTTCAGAGGCAAACTAGGGCTGTCAAATGCTGCCAGAAAGCTTTCGCCTCAGCACTTGGTTTTGGAAATAGCAGCCACGTGAACAAGGCCTCTGATAAATCAGGCCCAATACACCAAACACCCAAGGGCGTTACCCCAGACAGGCAAAGCACTGACATGCAGGGCTAGCCGCAGGAGCTGAAGGGGCCCATTGTATCCCCAAAGGGAAACCCAAGCCTTACCATATGTTGCTGGCACATCTACAGCCTCAGTGTGCAGCTCCCTCCAGAAGTCGCAGCTACATGAGGAGGCGCATGAAGGAGGGTTGGTGTGTGGCACTCACACACAGAGGCGCTTCCCATGTCAGGAGGAATCACTGACAGT
Source organism: Pogona vitticeps (assembly GCF_051106095.1). NCBI lineage: Eukaryota > Metazoa > Chordata > Lepidosauria > Squamata > Agamidae > Pogona > Pogona vitticeps. Next base: position 126,329,256 of record NC_135785.1, on the reverse strand, counting down.
CAGGGAAGGTGACCAGGGCAACAGGAGGCCCTTCTTCTCCTAGGGACAGGGTGACAGAGCCCTAACTCCTGCAGGGTCCCTTGAACAAGCCCCTTGAAACAATCATCCATCGATGATTCACCAGCCTCTCTCATGGTTGCTCATAAAGAGGGTGTGGTGAGACATGCCTCCTTTTCACTCTCTTCTCCTCATGAGATAGAGAGACTTAAGCTCCAACTCAGGAACGTCAAATGCCCGCCCTCATGTAGGGCTAAAAAGGGCCACGGCCGGACTGGATGGTAGCACAGTCACTTAATGGCCAGTTGGAGCAGAGAGGCTATCAGACGATCCCGGAGTCTGTGCAGGTAGAGCTGGCACGTCGTCTCCTCAGAGGCAAATTCGCTAGCCTCTGGCGAGGATTCCTCTGTTGATGTAGACTTAGATTTTAAGGACTCCTTGGCATTGTCGGGTCCCCTACTGTGGCCTGCACCTATCTGGGTAAGATGTAGCTTACTCAGGCAGAAAATCATTAATGTGCCTGAGAGTTAAAATGAGTAGGCCGAAAAAGGCGGGAAAGGAGAAAGAAGCAAACAGTTGAAGTGTGTGTGGGGGGGGAGGGGGGTAAGCCAAGTAGCTGGCAAGCAAAACAGAAAACAACTAACAGGGGATCATAGATTAGATAACTGAGAAGGGAAAGAATCCAATTTAGAGGGAATTGATCAATAAGCTAAGGGGAAAAACCCCTGTGGAAATAGCTCTATGCTCTGTAGAACTTTACAGCACGGCGGAAAAAAGGAACTGAGGGGAATCTTGGGTGGGAGGAGCATGTGCCTCATGGGGGGTCACACCATAAAATTGTTACTTTTAGCTCTAGAATGCTCCGAGAATGTCAGCGCAGGCGCAGACTAAACCCATATGTGTGTATTCACAGAGGCCACGAAGAAGAACCTGGAATTTGATCTGTGTTAAGAACTGTGCCAAATTTCATGTTAATACAAGGAATTCCAAAGTGTGTATTTTTCTTCCCCCTGACACATTTCATTTCCTTAGGAAGCAAGTTAAAATAAACGGCCATCAGAGGGACCTTTATTTTAGCACACTGTTTTCTTAATTGATTTGATCTTAACAGCTGGTTTTAAAAGGGAACTGCTCCATGCATACTCAATTTAAGACTGCCACACGGAACTCTAATGAGCTTTCCCCCCTCTTTTGTGGAAAAAGTAATTGGCACATAAACAGAGGAAGTAAGAACACAGGAAACATCTCAAAAACCATATGACTTGATTTGATTTAAAATTAAAGCGCTATATATTGTGGGAGGTTTTCTAAAATGTAGACGGGCTTTCCATCTCTGTTTTCATTTCTCAAAGGTCAGAAACAGACCTGAGAAGTAACCTGTGATTAGAAGAGGAAAATACTTAACTAACATAAGCAGGACCTTCTGTTGCCTTGAGAATCATTCCAATTAACTTGTTTTGGTTTAGCTATTCATCTTCAGGACTTGATTACTTCCTATTTCACAACCCAAAAAGACCTCCTCAACTATCTCTTTACAACATTAATGTGCTTCCAGTGCTAATTATGGACTGTGTCTAACATCAAATTCTCCCCCCCCCAGCCTCATGACTGCACACAAGTAATGGAAATGATTTTGTGCATGCAAATCTAAAGACATGTAATTTAAAGTCCATTGAAATAGCAATTCCATCATAATCCCTGGGCTCTATATCTACTCATCTAGAAAGGATATGGCATTATTTAAATTAGAGGTATTAGGATACTGCTGAATCATGCCCCGGTATCATACATATTTCAGTGTAGACCGCAAAAGCTAAATCTCTGGTTTGCTTTCTCCAACAAACAGTAGCAATTTAAGTAGCAGTTTATTTAAACAAAGCATATGAAACTAATAATATCCTACATTCCTCTTGAACTAGCATTTATGTTACAATGCTTTCTTCTGTCACAGACATCAGTTTTCTAGACATTTAATTATGATCTTAAATGACTGCTATTTTACAATCAGGTTATGTATGTTTTCTTTTTTTCCTATAGACATTCAGCATTTTGATTTTTGTAATTTAGTCAAATAGAGAAGAATATTTTCCCACAATGATTTCTATCAAAAGTACTAAACTTTTCTCTTGACCTCCTTTTCATGCCTTTCAGATAGACTAGAAAATGTCTTTGTAGCCATAGATGCAGAAATTTTGCATTGTTATATGGTTCATTAAATAGCTATATTTTAATATATCATGTGGATACTTGTATTAAATACACTAAGTTAGAAAGATAAAAATCTGTACAGTGTATAAAAATTATCAAGTCTGATTTTACAGATGCATTTTAAGTTTTCATAAGCAAAACTAGGACTTGAAATAATTAGTATAAATATTAGAGGTATGCAAGTACATTCTGATTTGATCTGCATGTGAATATTTGTCATACAGATTGGGACTGACTAGCTCAGAGTTGTTTCATAGGTAGCCTGGACTGATTTTTTTTCTTGAGTTCACACTGTGTTTGTACATTTCCAGAGCTGAGTGCGAAAAAATTCAGATGGAGAAAACAAAAGGGCTATGACCAGGAAGCAAGGTGCTATGCAACACCATCAGTTTTTGGAATCATTTACTTAGGCATCCTTCAGTCTAGAAAGACTATGGTACCGTGCTCTGTATGGAGGACTTGGTGCAGCGTCTAGTGTGGTTGAGGAGGCCAATTCGAGAGTGACAATCCCTTCCACACTGAGGACAAATCCAATCTGTCCCCTGTCTGGCTCCCTGGTTTTGCTGCTTTTGTGACTTCCTCTTTGCCTCAGCCTGCTGGGCAAGAGTCTCTTCAAATTGGGAGAGGCCGTGATGCAGTGCCTGCCTCCAGGACGCTGTATGAGAAGCTGGAGTGTCCTCTCCAGAGCACGAAGCCTGGGTAAAATAATATGGAGGATAGGCTGTTACCCAAGCAGCAAATCCCCCCTCTCCACGTCGCTGAAATAGTCCAGTGGAAAGGCAAGAGCCAATACAACTGGTTCCAGTGACATCGCAGGAGTTGGCAGAATGACACAAACAGCCTCTGGGACTCCGGCTCCGGATTTTGCCTCAAGGTTATCTCCTGAAGCCCTTTCCATAATTGGATATAGCCACAAGGCAGTGGAGGTTTAAAGTCGGAGTTTTCCTTCTCCTAGATGGGCTGCCTTCAAGGGCTGATGAGCCCCACCTACCCGGCCTCCTCTCTAATAGTGTGGAAGTATGCAATGTTAATTGTCTTTCCTATTATCAAATTGGGGTAAAGACAGGATTTGAAAATTTCACACGCCATTAGACACGCTCATCCTCCTTCAAAGCTGAAACTGCCTTCCCACAGGCCATGCATATCTACCATATTAAGAACGGACATAAGATCGTAGATAGAATTAGAGTATTTGAGAACGGCGCACGGTCCTGGGAAGTCCCAAACCAAACCATGCGATGGGGGGAGACAAAGATAAAAAGTACCTGGCCCTTCCTTCCAGCCACAACTTCCTGGGGAAATGAACAAAGGCTCCTGTGAAGTCCCAAACCAAACCATGCGATGGGGGGAGACAAAGATAAAAAGTACCTGGCCCTTCCTTCCAGCCACAACTTCCTGGGGAAATGAACAAAGGCTCCTGGGAAGTCCCAAACCAAACCATGCGATGGGGGGAGACAAAGATAAAAAGTACCTGGCCCTTCCTTCCAGCTTTTTGGAATCAGATGGTGCTTAAATATGTTATGTACTTTTTTCAGATGGGAGGGAAGATTTGCCTAAAAAGGAGCATTTCACACCAGGAAAGGATTAATCTGTCAGGTTGTTCTTAAAATGAAATAGTAGCGGTTTTTGACAGGGAATTCAGAAATTGAGATGTGTAGGCAATTTTCTCAATTGATAAGGAAACTTCCATAAATATGCCCAGGCAAGACACCAAAAAGGTTTTCTTCCCAGAGATAACAATATACACTAAGGGTCTAACCTAAACAGAAAGGCAAATCTGAATTTAAAAATACTTGATTCTTCTTACTTCTGTCAACAGACTACAAAAGTAGTAGACATTGCCATTTCTTTGTGGTGCACCAGGAAAGAGAATATTAGAAGGAAAAAATGTAGAAAGGGGAGGTAAAATACACTTTAAAGCTACTTGACCTATTCTGAGTCTGCACAACAAAGAGCAAATTCATCCATCCACAGTTCCATGTACAGTGGTGCCCTGCATAGCGACGATAATCCGTTCCAGAAAAATCGTCGCTATGTGGATTCGTTGCTATGCGAAATAAAAAAGCCCATAGGAATGCATTAAAACCCGTTTAATGTGTTCCTATGGGCAAAAAACTCACCGTTATGCGAAAATCCTCCATATGGCTGCCATTTTCGCTGCCCGGTGTGGTAAAAGCGTTCCTTAGAACTGCCTTTACACGAGACAGAGAGGGATTCAGAATGATTAGTCCCTAATGCCAGCAAAATCGGGTCCGGTAATTTTGCTCTAGGCGACTTCACACTCCTTCACCCAAGTCTGTCTCGATTTTAAATAAACAATCTGGAAGGTCTGCTCTTCCTCTGTATTTACTTTAGGACCCTCTTTCGGTAGCGTAATGTGGCCAGATCAAAACACTCTAAGTCAAAAATATCCAATTTATTACAGTAGCTTGGTCTAAACAAGGAGACAGCTTACAGACAATTTGTCTTTTTATATTTTATTACAAAAGATACCATTTCAACAAGCTTATTTTAACGTCAATTAGTATTTCCAAAATTACCCCAGCCTTAGCCACCAGTCATTTCCTCTATAAAATGAAAACAATAAACAGTCTAGCTATATCTTAAACTAACATTCTTACACAGTCTTCTGATTAAAGTTCTGCCAGACGCATCTCTCTCCATGTGTCATCTCTGGCTGTCGTGAAAGCAAACTCTTCCCCCATCTTTCTTCTCCGTCCTTCTCCTTCTCGCCCATCTTCCTTAAATTAAGAAGTTATGTCCTTGTCCATCGGAGCTGAGATAAGATAAGGGTCAGCTTGCTCTTCTTAATTTTTTTTTCTTTAGCTGGAGAAGAACTGACCTTGTACATTTTCTCTCTAATTAGCACCTGGACACAAGCAGATTTCTAGCTTTTTCGTTGCAGCTCTGAAATAAATCCTATGAAATACAACTCTATTCTATTTTCATAATCAAATTCATGACACCCGGTAAGCAAGGAATCGGCGCGAAAACACAGCGGGCGGCCATTTTTTAACCTGGCGGCCATTTTGGAACCACCGATCAGCTGTTATGAAAATATTGCTATGCGAAAATCGGTAAGCAAAATAGCTTACTGATCATCGCAAAGCGATTTTTTCTATCTAAATCATCGCAATGCAATCGCAAAAGCAATCACAACAACTTAATTGCTATGCGGATTCGTCGTTAAACAAGGCACCCGTTAAGCGAGGCACCACTGTACATATAATCCTGATAGTGTATGGAAAAGTAGAATATAATGTATCTTTTAAAAAAGAGAGAGAGGAAAATCCCAGTCAACAATCAGCCTTCTTTCACTTTGGAAACTGGCTACCAAGGCAGCAGCAAAAGAATAGGAAAATTCCAATAATTTCATTCTAAGACCTTCCCAGGATTTCAGTGGTTAGACTGTCCAGGAATACTCTGGAGGTCCATTAGTGGTTCATCTGTTAATCTCCTCCGAAGGCACTTCTACCTTGTGCTACTATTCTATTGTCAATATTGCTGAAGTAAACTTGTGTGATCTGTTGGAATGTCTGGCCCACCATGGAAGCAATTATGAGTGTCCTTTTTGCCCAGTATTGTCCCCCCCCCAAAAAAAAAAGTAAAAATACCACAATTCAGTTCATTTTCTAGCTTTTCACTAAGGGCAACATGCATCTGTATTGGATACAATAGCAATTGCTGGCTCTGCTACTGAGCGTGCTTCGACAGTGCAGCGCTCCATTGCTTCCCTCTTGGAACACTGCAAGAGTCTTGCAGATGTGACCCAGGAGGGCAGGGGGAAAGAGTGACCTATTCAAGGGCACTCCCCTCTCCCATCAGCCTCTTTCACTGTTTGCAAGGAAAGAGACTGTAGCTCTGCTTGAGAAGCCATTTTTAAACTGTGCAACTACATTGTTTGTTTTGGAAGGAGGGTTGCACCAGGGGACACACACATGGTTTGGAAGGAGGGAGTTGAGCTTCTTAGCTAGAGAAGACTACTTTAAGAAGGGAAAGGGGAAAACATTTTATATTTGGTCTTATTATTTTTTAGCTGTCTACTGACCTTAGTACTATAACAAGCAATCCTTCCTTCACCAGGCTCCTTAATCTATTGGACTTTTTCTATCCTCCTTAGTTTGTTTCCTATTTTGTCCTTCCCTCCTCCCTTTGCAGCTTTTGGTGCTGTAGTGCAGCATCAAACAATTCCTCCTGGCCTTAGATGATGATGAATAATAATAACAATAACAATAACAATAACAATAACAACAACAACAACAATAAAAAACAAGAAAATAAATATAAAATAAAATAAAATAAAACAAATAAGATAAAATAATAAATAAGACCAGGCTTGGCAGGTTTGTGGAGCAGTGTGGCACTGCTTCACCTGTTGGGCAGGCAGCCCGATCAGGTTAGTAGGGTATGGCGAGCCTTTTTTTTATCATGGGCAATAGAAATAATGAAATAATTATAAATAATTATATAGATAGATATTAGTGGGAACTGGTGGATAGTAGTGGCTTGGATTTCTGGCTTTTGAGTCAGAAATTTGGAGTTGGTTTTCCCCAATGGGTCTCATTGAAGGGCACTGGTCTCAGGATAGCACAGGTTAAGGAAAAAACTGACAAGGAAGTAAGATGGGTCGAGTGCTGGATGCATTCGAGCACCCTCCATTGGATAATTTGCAAGTTTCACCACTGGGAGTGGTACCCAAAAAGAGTTAAGGCGAGTTTAGACTTATCTACCATTTGTTGTACCCAGAGGGAGGATCAGTAAATGATGTCATTCCCCCTGAATTATGCACAGTGCAGTACACCTCATTTGATGAGGCAGTGCACATGATTTGTAGATGCGGCATGGGGAGGAGCTTGCAAAATGTGACATTAAAGCAGCTTTTGTATTCTCCCAGTACATCCCCAAGACTTCGACTTGTTGGGATTTTATTTCCAAGGCTGGTTCTTTTCTTTTGTTACAGGTAGGGCAGTGGTGACAAGGAGGCTGCACATCCTGATAATTGGCCATAGTTACATATTTTGGGTGGAACGTTATGCTGCAAACTCAGCTTGGGGAAGCAATCTGGGCCTCAGAGCTAGAGCCCAGGTCAAATGGAAAGGATATAGAGGAATGTTATAGAGCTCATCTAACCTCCCAGTGTTGCAGATTGTGAGATTACAGTGCATGGGGGAGAAGATGTGCTAGGGCCACGCCTGAACCAACAGTCACCAAGGGGAAGGTGGCTCGAGTTGCAGGAGTGGTCAAATTTGGGGCAGCCAGGCTCTCACTGTCTTCAGGACCATGAGATCTCAGGGCTAGGGACTCGCCCATTTGTTTGGTGAGGGGGTCCGGTGAGACACCCTATGCAAAACCTGATTCCGCACTACTACAGAACACCCCATTTTATGGTTGACTATAATGGCTATTCAATAAAGTGTGGCCCATGTTTATCCCATAATACTTGCCTTACCTCATTATTCCTGGGCAGGGGGAGCAATGGGGCAGTGCAAGCTCTTTTACTACTTGCAGTAGGAAATAAAGCACCATGCTCATATTGCTCCTCCTTCAGAAAATCAGCATGCTGCAACCTTGGGCAAGAAAGTACCATTTGGTAAGAGGTTGTGGTGGTGCCATCTCTGCAATCTTAGCTATACAGAGAGGCAAATGGAACAGCATTAAATCATATTTTACACTTCTACTTTAATACTAGCAGTGGAGGTCTTTCTCAGTTGCACACCTTTGAAGGCAGTTAAGTTGGTAAGTACTTCTCTGCAGTGGTCTCATGCCCCTGGAATGGGTTGTTCTCTTAGCTACTTTTTCAGCTTCCACATGGAGTAAAAATGAAGGGCTCACTAAACTCTTTTCTCAGCAGTCCTTGCTAGTACTCTGAGAGCTTATTGAATGTCAGTAATCATCTACTCACTCACTCCTCCCCTTTTCCAGCAGGTAGGAAGAATTTCTTCCTGAGGCCTTTCTTTCTCTTTCTTTACTGAGAGAGTGAGACAGAAGTCCAGCCCACTAGTGAGCTTCACACCTCCACTCCCTAATGGGAAATAACCAGTATGAGAATGAATAATCAATCTCCTAGGACAGAACTTCAATTTTTAAAAAGAAGTCAGGTTTTATTCATATAAGAAAGCATTGATTTAAAAAAGCACTTTGAATTATTATACAGTGGTGCCTCGCACAACGATTGCTTCATACAACGACAAATTCACACAGCGATGGGTTTCTTTGAGGAATTTCCCCCATCGTTTAACGATGTTCTCTATGGGGGAATTTCACTCAACAATGTCTCTTTTTCGCTCCTGTAAAAGTGTCTTAAACTGTTAGAAACCTGTTTTAAATGCTTGCAATCGTTAGCCCACCTCCTGAACCCTATGCAAACTTAATTTGGTGTTGTTCTGAGTCGTCGTTAATTTTTGGTGAATTTTTTTATTCTCCATTGAAAGCCTTTGAACGATTGCAAGCATTTAAAACAGGTTTCTAACAGTTTAAGACACTTTTACAGGAGCGAAAAAGGACTTCGCAAAGCCATTGAAATGCATCGACTTGGCTTCAATGCATTTCAATTGGGGAACCGGGTTTCCCTCAACGATGTTTCCTATGGCGGTTTTCGCTTAAGGACGGCAATCCGTTCCAATTGGAATGGATTAACCGGTTTTCAATGCATTCCTATGGGAAATGGTGTTTCACAGAACGATGGTTTCACACAGCGATGAATTTTTTGGAACCAATTAACATCGTTGTGCGAGGCACCACTGTATTTCCTTTCCTCCCTTATATATATAGTATATATGTATATATGAATGCATAGTCTTTGGAAGAGTATTGTCAGTTACATGTAAATCCTGAGTTCAGCAAGTAGGCAGATCATGTGTTAACATCTGAAGAGTACTGACTAAAGATCAGAGATAAAAGGCATATAAACTACTCTAATGTGATCCCCTAATACAGTACTCATTTGTTTGAGCCGCTGCTGAGCTAAAGCTTTGGCAGTGTGACTCGCCTTTGCCTCCCTTGCCGGATGACAGGAGACCCTATGTCTCATGAGTAGTTGGGTGAAAGGGGGGAATGTTAGGTTATTAAAGGACATTCCCCCCTCTCTCTGCCCTCTTCCTTTTCTGGCAACGGTGAAGGAGAGAACTCTGCTGTTTGGCGAGCAGTATCCAGGAGGTTGGGAGGGTAGCATTGGCTCCCTCTAGGGGTTTGATTTATTAATTTGTTAATTATTGGAGATAATTATATTCAAGGCATAGTGATTGTTGTTGGTTGCCGACAAGGAAGGGCAGTGAGGGTGGCTGAGACAGTGTGTAGGCATCATCGGAGCTGGAGAGTACATCAGGGTTGTTTTAAGAAATATTAAAAAATAAGAATGAACAAGTAAAATAAATATACTTAGATAATACACCTAAGGTGTGGACAAACTCTTGGCTGCAGAGGGTGGCGCGGCTTCACTGAGGTCCAGGCATTTGGGCACATGCTGTGTACTGCTCAGCTCCTGGGCTTAGGGCATTTTTTTTCTTCCTCCTCCCCTTCCCTTCTCCAATGGTTGCTGTGGTCTGCTAGTCCCAGGAGAGCCAGTTCGGCAGCAGGGCGTAGCTGGTAGCAGCCTGGGTTAATCAAGATATAATTTTAATAAATAAATAAATTTAAATACAATAAATAAATAAATAAATAAATAAATAAATAAATAAATAAATAAATAAAATATATTAAAATTAAATTGAATTAAATTAAAAAGAACAGAAAATAAAATAAATAAATATACACAGAAATTCTTCTTAATATTAATTTTATTTGATTAGTAATAGATAATTAATAAAACTGAATAAATTGGAATATTTTGAATCTTAATAAAATATTATATATATAAGAGCAATTAAGAGAGGGTATTTATAGATTTAAAAAATCAATTAATTAAAGGGTCTTGTAATGCTGGTGGACAGATTGTGGATTAGTATTAATCAGGTGTTATTACTGGATTTGGTTTGCAGCCTGAACTCTTTAATTAAATTGGATTAAGGGCCTTATTTCAGTGCTAGTGCTATTTGGATTGTATTTTTAGCAGAAATTAATCAGGAATTTAATCACTGGAATTCTAAATTAATTAAGGTAGGAGCGAGTAATAGCAACTAGGCGGTCTGCTTATCTGTTTGTTACTATTTAGTCAGGCTTGTGTTGCCTGACCAAACAGTAACATAGGAGGAACATAGCTGAGAATCATCTATTTTTTATCATTACTATTTACGTATAGCATAGGTTATCATCAGTCTGGACGTCAGAACTGTTGAGGTGTGTTGTGCTTTCCTTTGGTTGAGAGCACTAAATACAGAATGACATCATGCAAGGGCCAAGGCATATAAAAGGGGAAACAGCCTGCCAAGAAAAGACCAGTTCCTCAAGTGTTTCCACCCCAGTCCTCTTCCCAAGAGGAATCCTGGTCTGTCTGGTAACAACTGCAGGAAAAAAAATCTGCACTGGAGAGTGAATGGCTGGCGAGGCAGACTCCACAGTCGTGTGAGGCACAGCCACGCAGATCAGCCAGGGATGCCAAGGGCCATCGTAGGGCCAAACGTAAGGCTTTGGCTTACAATCTAATGACTAGATTTGCTATTCTTGAGGTGGAACAGCAGCCCAAAGTGACACCCAGATGTGATGCGGAGGCAGCTTCTTCGACATGAAGGCTGTGGCGCGCTGATAGGGGAAGAAGGTCATCAGCCCCGGCAACACCTGAGCCAGGGACCACAATTACAGATAGGCAAGATGAAGTGAACGAGGCCAGCCCTGACAGGCTACATCCCAGGGATGAATCGAGCATGGCAACAACTTCATCAGGTGAGCTGGCCATTGGACCAGACATTCATTCACCGATCCCTGCTTGGCCCTGGGCTGGTGGTGGACAACTTAATTCCACATTTTGTACACCATATGACATGCAAAGTGGTAGGGCACACAACATTGCATGGCCATGTTCCAGCACACAATTTGGTGGATGGGGTACACCTTACTCCCAGGTTGCATTGCCTGCCCAGTTTAGCACTACAGCAGGAGTAGGAGTTTGGCCTTACCCGTCTGTTCCTAACACCGGTTATAATACTGTGCCTTTACAAGCATCACCATATGGTGACTACTCGATGCCCCTGGATAATCATCTCACCCTGGCGACACAGGAAAAGATATGAAAAAGTATTTTGTGGATTTATTTGAGTTATTAAATAGAAATGTGGAGAAAAAGGATCTTGACAAGGTGGACTACAAAGATAAAGAGAGGTGTAGGAGGAAGAAGTCAGATAAGACAAGGTCCAACTGGCTACCTGGGTTTCTCATTTATGCTGGAGTGGTAGTCAAAGCCCAACCATGGTGGGCACAATACCTGTACTTCATATATAGGGCATACGTAGACTTTGCGGGGTGGGCTTGGCTTAATTATGATTAATCATTCTGTGTGCAGAGCGCAGTTCACCCGAATCTTCGCTGGGATGAGCCACTGCCGGGTCTGTGGCTGAAGCATATGACACCTGCCAGACCCAATTTAGGGGATAGGTTTGACAGCAGGCATCTGAATAGGAAAGGCGCCCTGGGCCAGAACCCCCCCACGTCGGAGTAAAACAGGTGGTTCAACCCTGCCTGCTCTGTTGGGAGTACATATCCAAGGGCGCTTGTGCCAGAAAACCATGCAGGTTCAGGCATGAGTGTTCAGTATGTGAGGGCCAACACCCAAACATCTCATGTTTCAGGGCTGGGGCCCAACACCAGAATAAGGGCACAGAATGAGGTAAAAAGCCAAGGAGTGGCACAAGTATGCCTGGGAAAGGGACCCAGCCCAATTAAGATTACAGTCTTCGAAGTGTGGTGAGGGATTACCCCCACAGGGAAGACATTAAGAACCTATTAGAGGGCTTTAAGTATGGCTTTAGTATCCTGGCAATGCGTGAACGTAGGGCATTTTTTGTGCAAAACCTCAAATCGGTGTACAGGATGGAAGGTGTCTTCTCAGATAAGATTGTGAAGGAAGTAAAGGAAGGAAGAGGAAGTCTACGGCCCATTACCTAGATGATTGCCTTTTTTGTGGAGAAAGGAACACAGTAAAGTGTATATTTTAAATAATTTTCAATTAATGGCAGAGGAGTTCGGTTTACCCCTGGCTGAGGAAAAAATGGAGGGACCGTCTACGTCCCTTATTTTCTTGGGCATTCAGCTGGATACTGTACAACAGACATTGAAGCTGCCTGACAGCAAATTAGCTGATCTTAGGATCAGGATAGCCACACTGCTGCAAAAAAGAAAGGTGTCTGTGAGAGCTACAGGAGAGTGTGGGACACTTGAACTTCATTTGTAGGGTGGTGGCACCCAGGTGCACATTTTTGCACCAGCTTTGTGATGCCATGATGGGCCTAAAATGCCCCTTGCACAAAACCAGGGTCACAAGAGGAATGAGGGAGGATCTACAGGTCTGGAGTCAGTTTCTAGTAGGTTTCAATGGGATATCTTTCTGGAGAGGTGAAATGGGGCTAAAGGCTGACTTTCAGGTACAATCACAGCAGGGTCTCTGAGGTTTGGAATCTGTTTTAGAGGTAGGTAGTGTGATGGCACATGGCCAGAAGAGTGGCATCAGGCTAGCATTACCAAGGATTTAACATGCCTAGAGTTTTTCCCAATAGTTGGGGCATTGTGGCTATGGGCAGAAGTGGATGGACTCTGTGATGCGGTTTTGGTGCGACAATCAAGCAGTGTGACAATCGTTGCATTCAGAATGAGTCATGGAATTGGTTAGGGCATCCACTTTACGCGCCCTGTAGTTTAACATTTTAGTACAGACCCGCCATGTACCAGTATAGAAAATAGATTAGCTGATGCACTGTCGCACCAACAGATCGAGCTGTTCAGGGAGCTAGACCCCAGAGCCAATGAGTTCCCAGAAATTCTGCCACCAGAGTTCTGGCAAATTGGTGCAAAGATGCGGAAATGGCAATAGGCTTCACTCTGGCACCGAGGACATGGAAGGGGTTTACTCTGCTGTGAGTATAGAATTCCAGGAATTTAGGAAGCTGGTCAACCTGGAGCCAGTTTAGCCAGCGCCAGTGGATCACCTGCAGCAATCTATCATATATTTGCATAGAAGGGGACTGGTGCTTGGAACTATGCAGGGTAGGTTGTCAGCACTTGCCTTCTATGCTAGGGTTAATGGCTATCAAGATTATTCGTCGGACTACTATATTACAAAAATGATTGAAGGTTGGTCCAAAGAGAGGGGTAGGGTCCTGGACACCAGGGCTCCCACATCGCCTATGCTGTTAGATCACATTTCTAGGCAATGGGAGCTTTTGTGTAGGGATGAGTATGAAACTGTTTTATTTAAAGTGGTGTCCTTGTTGACATTTTTTGAGCCCTCAGGATTAGCGAGGTAGTTGCTGCTGGAAAGAATGACAAGACCAGGGTAGCTCTGCATTCATTTAGGATCGGTGCAGCTTCCACCACAGCAGCCCTGGGGTATTACACAGAAGAAATTAGATGTTTGGGTCGGTGGTCTTCAGCCAATTATTGTAGATACATCAGAACATTTTCTAGTGTCTAGGCAGGGGCCTGGTTTTGTTATATCTCCGCAGGTCTTGTAGCATCAGCGAGAAGGAAGCACATTTTGATTTTGGGCCACAGCTATATTTATTAGGCAGCACTTTATATGGCTGCATCTTCATGGGGGAGCAACCTGGGCCTTGGAGCCAGAGCTCACATTGATTGGAGAGGGCTGTGTGGGATGCTGTGGAGCTAGCTATGCAGGGCAGTGGCCTTTGGCCAATTTCCACCTGATTTATTGAGAATACATCTCGGCAGCAATGATTTGGCCAGGCATCATGGAAAGGCATTGATCCTGGATGTTATACGCGACCTGAAATAGTTGAAGGCCATGTATCCAGCCATGCATATTGTGTGGTCAACAATTATCCCTCATGGCATGGAGGGATGTCAAGAATTTTTTCTCCATTAACACAGCATGCAGGAGTGTTAACCAGAAGGTCTGCAGAGTGGTTTGCAGTGGTCTTGGATCAGTGATTGGTCACCAGAGGATCTGCTTGGATAGGCCTGAGTTTTTTTGGAATAATGGTGCTTATCTGTCTGATTTGGGTTTGGATGTCTTCCTCGAAGACATCAAGGGGGGGGCTGCTTGTTGAGCTTGATTGGCTTGATGGCGGGCCTGGGATTTAGCAAGGCTAGCCCCTAAACTGTGGTGGGTAGTGTGATTATATCAGTTTTTTCTGGTGAGTCCCATTGCAAACTCAGATAAGCTATAGCCCATCTGACCTCCCAGAGCTGCAGATCGTGCCATTACAGTGCTTGGGGGAAAAGATGCGCTGGGCCACAACCGGACCAACAGTCAACAAGTAAAAGCTGGCTTGAGATCTGGGGGTTGTCAAATTGCGGCCGGCCAGGTTATTACTGTCTTTAAGATAACGACAACTTGGGGCCAGGGACTCTCCCATTGATTGCTTAAGGGGTACTTGGAGACCTCTGTGATTTACCTGATTCCGCACTATGGCAGGCCCCCCTTTGCTAAAGAATGGCAACATTGATTATGATTAATAAAGTGTGGCCCATGATTTGAACCCATAATTCTTGTCTCACATCTTTATTCCAGGGTAAAGGTAAAGGTTCCCCTTGACAATTTTTGTCCAGTCATGTTCGACTCTAGAGGGCGGTACTCATCCCCATTTCCAAGCCATAGAGCTAGCATTTGTCTGAAGGCAATCTTCCGTGGTCACATGGCCTGTGTGACTTAGACACAGAACGCTGTTACCTTCCCACCGAGGTGGTCCCTATTTATCTACTTGCATTTGCATGCTTTTGAACCGCTAGGTTCGTGGGATTCCGGGGCAGGGAGGGCAAATTACAATTGTTCTTCTCCTGGTTTTTTCATGCCTTTATCATGGCTTTGGGTCACTGGAGACATAGTTCCCCTGCATCTCATCTCAAACCTTAAACAAAGATCAATAACTATAATGCTATGCCACCAATTTAATAAATTGGATTGTCCACTTACAGTCAGCCATCAATCTTACAACTTCTGATTAAGCACCTCATTATGTTAACACATTTTTTTACACTGCCAAAAATTGTAATACAGAAGTAATGATTAGGCTGAAATCTGTTTGCCTTATTTGATCATAGTTGCCATCTCAAGTCCATCACTGAAAGATTTTAGGAAAGACTTGAAAACTATTTCACACTGTTTTGGTCCTTTCTTGAGTGAGTTTTATTGCACTAGTCTTTCTTCTTTGTTGCTTATGTTAATTGGTTTTCTTAATTTTTGCAATTTAATTACATGCCTTTAAAGGCAACCTATCAAATTTCTGAGAATGTCTGAAGCTACTCTAAGTTCTGCTTGCCCAAAATCAAAGGTGAAATAGGAGGACATTCAGTATTTAAAATTAATATCCCACATATATAAGGGAGGAAAGGAAATATAATAATTCATTGAATACTTCATTTCATTCAAACGACAAGCTCAGATCTCCTTTTGACCTTTTGACACTCACATTTGTTATACAATTAAAAAGGCTCCCACTATCCTCATTTCTTTGTCAGAGACTGCAAATGAGGTTTAAAAGCCTGCTCAAAAAGAATTAACCATCCCTGATGGCATTTTTTTTAAAAAAATCTGAGCTGCCAGAGGGCCCTGCCATGTGCAACACAAATTGAAGGCAGGAATAGATGCCAATGTGCTATGTCTTTGACAATGGCTTTTTAAAATTTAATGCCTTCTTTTATGCCTGGCATTCCCAGGAGAATAGACCTTGACATCTTTAGCCTTACCTAACCTACATTCCTCACAACTCATGACTTTTTCACTTTGTACTGTTGGTGACAAAGATTATAGATAGTCAAGTCCACAACATAGTTAAGCTGGCTGGAATAAAGCTAATTTGGTTGAATGTGATTGCAAGAATTTATATCTAAATATCCTGGTTTAATTGGGTTATGTTATGTGATGCATCCTGAGTATTCACACAATTCTTTCCCTCTTCTTTCTCCCCCTCCTGTTTCCAGTTCTATTTTTGAAATGTAGCAGCATCCCTAGACCGGTAAGTTCCGCCTTTATGGATCTCATATGCTGAGAAACATGGTCAATAGCTATCTAAGAAAACAAAGACTCATACATCTGTGGGACTCAAGCTGAACTGTGGATTCTGTATGAGTTAAAGATGGTATCTGTGATAACAAGAGCTAACCTGCTATTGAATATTTAGTTTCCACAGGTTACAGTTTTGAGGGTC
The DNA here is from genome assembly GCF_051106095.1 of Pogona vitticeps. Lineage (NCBI taxonomy): Eukaryota > Metazoa > Chordata > Lepidosauria > Squamata > Agamidae > Pogona > Pogona vitticeps. The sequence continues at coordinate 126,312,799 of NC_135785.1, read as the reverse complement.
ACTTGAAGATTGAGCTATATGCCACAACCATCACCATGCCTACATGTACCCCATGGAGAAAATCCCTTTGACTGACAACTAGTCCACTCAGACACCTTATCACACAGCAATAAAAGGGAAGCAAATATTCAAAGCAGCATATATGTAGTAGCTCTGGGGGATATCAGGAACATTCGTGAAGAGAGGCTGACATATGCAAGCAATTCTCAATTGTTCACAAGCAGAATGAATGTAAATGCAGTATTAATCATAGCCTCTTTCTGTCAGGCCTGTGTTTGCCAAGAACATGAGAACAACTGCCTTCATATATGTATTTGCAAAATACATTTATTTTAAATACCTTATTTTCTATTTAATTCAGACAAAAATTAAAACTTTAGGATATGCCAAGCAGGTATGAATGTTCCTGAAACACAAAAGTTATTAAACCAACTAAATTGTAAATTAACAAGATAACTTCCTTGCTAAGTTCCAGAAACAGTAAGATTTCACCTCACTCTAGCAAAAAAGGAGAGCAAAAGATGTGGTATAACTAAGTATCTAAAGCAGGATTGTCTTGAACCTAGAAACATAGAATAAACACACTTAAACTATGCCCAGTGGAGAAAGAAAGGAAACACCTTCCTATTTTATTTAAAATATTTTAATGATAGATTAAGAAGGCAGGCATGAAGGTTGACTCAGCAGCATATGGCACTAAGGCCAGCAGACAGTGGTTGAAATTTCAACAAAACCAGAAAAGGGAGGAAGAAGTCCAAAGGAGATATGGGTATGAAAGCCTGCAAGACTGAGGAGGCTGATAAAGAAAGTCTTCTCTATGCACTCATATCAGGCAAAATCCAAATTAAAAAAGAACAAGGATTAAAAAGACAAAAATATAAAAACCTCGTGGGACTTTAAAGACTATTAAATTTTAATGTGAGCTTTTGTGAATCAAGTCTACTTCTTCAGACATTTGGAATATTTATTATTATTATTATTATTATTATTATTATTATTATTATTATTATTATTATTATTATTATTATTATTATTATTATTATTATTATTATTATTATTATTATTATTATTAGTAGTAGTAGTAGTAGTAGTAGTAGTAATAGTAATAGTAATAGTAATAGTAATAGTAATAGTAATAGTAATAAAACAGCTAAGGCCAGGAGGAATTGTTTGATGCTGCACTAGAACATGAAAAGCTGAAAAGGGGGGTGGGAGGACAAAAAAGGAAACAAACTATGGAGGATAGAAAAAAAGCCCAATAGATTAAGGAGCCTGGTGAAGGAAGGATTGCTTCTTATGGTACTAAGGTCAGGGGACAGTGCTTGGTGCTTGCACCACCACACCAAAAAGTTAGAGAGAGAGAGAGAGAGAGAGAGAAGAAGAAGAAGAAGAAGAAGAAGAAGAAGAAGAAGAAGGAGAAGGAGAAGAAGAAATGAGAGTGGAACGAAATACCCTAATGCTCTAATTGTATAAGTATCCTATTTTAGCCTATACTGCAGTCGTACCTCCGCAATCACTCACACATTCAAGTCTAATAATATGACATTTTAATGTAATATACTTTAATAGAACATTTAGCAACTTATGTCTACTTCTGTAATGCAAAGCATACTATTTCACTGTGTTGCTTAGATATGTAATTCATCCATAAACACTTTTATCAATCAACATGCAAATTGAACAAATTCCTTCCCTGTCCCTACATTTGTGGGGACAGAAAGAGCTGCCATGAACTGCCAAAGAAGCTCAGCTACTGTAGAAATGGCAGAAGCCAAGAACAAATGTTACTGATTTATTTTATTAAATAAAAGAATATTTATATTTAATAATATTTTAATAATTAATTAATAATTATTCATAATTATTTATAATTAATAATATTTTATTAAATTATGGTTTTTAAAAGCCATTTAAGAACCTGGCTCTTTAGGCAGGCCTTCCCTCTAGTCAATTAACTGATCTTTATTCTTTTTCTTTTAATTACCTCATTTATATAATTGTTAAAACTTGATGTTTTAAATGTTTTATGATGTTGTTATTGTGATGTTTTTATTATGTATTTAAGCCACCCTGAGTAGACTTTGTCTAGCAGGGCAGGGTAAAAATCTAATAAAAGTAAAAAAGTAAAGTAAGTTAGTAGTTTATATTTATAATCATAATTTTCCTACAATGGGCTCAAGGTGGTAAAGTTGGATCTTATTTATTTATTTGTTTATTTATTTATTTATTTATTTATTTATTTATTTATTTATTTATTTATTTATTTATTTATTTATTTATACCCCGCCTTCCTCCTTAAAAAGGACCCAAGGTGGCTACCATAATTGAAAGATAATACTTAAACCTGAAAACATTTAGTGTACAATGGTGGTTAACATCATTTCTCTTCACAAAATACCCAGGAAGGGAGGTCTGACTGTGAAAGTTACAGACTCAAGATCATTCTGTGAGTTTCATATCTCTTTAGAGGGAACCTGAATAGAGGTTTCCAATGGGGCACTCCAATGTTCTTACCAAACGTGTTGTCCTAAAGGCACCAATTTGGAGATACTCCCCAACACCCCAAATTTCACTTTGAAAGTTAGAAGTGAGCATATGAAATAGTGCTTCTAGCATAAACATGTTTAGGCCTTAATTCACATCTTTAATGGTTACATTATACAAAAATGAATATTTGGCTCAGCAAATCTCCTAGCATGATTTTCATGTGAAAGAGGTATCCCATCAGAAGTTTCTAGGCACCTAAGTTTCTGTGACATTGGAAACAGTGTTTCTGTCAATCCTATTTTGAAAGGTGTTTTCTGTTTGTACCTCCAGCCTCAGTTGACATGAAACATACAAAAGGCTCCAGGCAAACTCTTCTTTGGGTTTGCAAGTCCTACCATGCTCTGCCCTTAAACTGACAGCAAAACTCCTAAATAAAGAATGTATCCAACATCTCCCTCCCGATAACAATGCTACATTGCCATGATTTTGTTTCCAGTCCAAAAGAATACATTTTCATTATTTCTCATTGCTAATTACAAACACAAAATTTGCTCTGCTTTTAAAAAAAACATTGAGCAAGCAAGACAAGTTTTTCCAGCAGAATGGAAATAAAAATATTGAAAGCAGCAAAACAGAAACTTCTTTGAGGGGGAATATTTTGTTTTAGCTATGCTGTTTTGTAGTCATTTCAACTATAGATGTAAGGTTTTCCAAATCATAATGTTTGTATAATACTAAAGGAGCAGCCCACAGACCAATTAGCTAAGGACTGTTTTGTTGGCTTTATTGAGGCTGAAAGAATTAAAGTCATATTTTATAAATGCAACTTACCTATAAAGGATGTGTGTATTTTTCTAAATTATATGCATCTGAACACATATTTGTGTGAGAACAGAGAAAAAGTTTAAAAACCTAAGCCTCTTATGATGGGGCACTTAGCAAAATAAAGAGTAAAGAAAAAGTGAAAGAGGAAGGGTCTATGAAGAGACCAGTTGTAAGCTAAGTACAGGTGAGCTAAAGGTTGAACCTCTTCCCAGATACCAGTGCTCTGAACTATGATTACAAAAGATTGACTCTCCACTTTCTTGCACTTCATTCACAAAGACTAGGTAAAAGCTGGAACAGTGAACTCGAATGGAATGGGGACTTCTGAAGAAAAATTCATGCCAAAAATAGTATGCTGGACAAACAGCCAATCAACATTTTAGACACCAAAGTCAATGGATATTCCAGCAGGATGCCCAACTACTGAACCCAAGCCATCCATAATGGCCCTAGTAACCTCTTGATTACCCTCCCAAATTGGGCCCAATTAATACACCAGGGATAGCAATCCACACACTAAGCCTAGTGGGGTATAATAGTGGAACATACACTTTGAGACCCAGGATACCTGGCCATCTAGGACGTGTAATATTTCTAGAATCAGTGACTTGCCAGTCCGACTGGCCAAACCATTCCCACCAAGTTTGGGACACCAAAATATCAGGGGGCAAATCTAGAGTGATCCAACTCCAGAATGCCAGTTGCATAAACCCATCCCAGAGCACATCTCTGTCACCTTCAGTCCACAAGGTCCCATCTGACCTCTGCTCCAACCTTACATGGGTAAGTCCCAAATCCCAAAATCATGCTGTCCTCAAGATAGCCTGGCTCCATCTGGAAAATGATTGAACAACCTCCCTGGTCCACCAGCCACCGAGCCATTTGACCCTAAGTGACCTACAATCCAGGGAGCCCCCCCATGCACTCCCTCCCACACAAGCTCCAAGGCCCAAACTCTGCTCCCATACAGAACCAGCAGCATACTTGGCAAACCAATAGACAAAACTGTGTGCACACAACAGAATCCAAAGCCATGCCCTTGGCAGCAATCATCTTGGAAGAACAGAAAAGAAACAACCACCAGCACCAGAGCTACAACTGAGGCAGAAGACAAATGTAGGATCAATATCTCAGGGTGGACCACCTCCCTACTCTCTTGATACCCTCCATGTTGTAATCCAAAGTCACCACAATCGAGGAGACCCCATTATAGAAAGAATGAGTTCTGAAATGCTAATCTTTCAGTCCTGCCTGGAATAGTACAATGCAGATAAGCTTCGAAAATTGGAATTTGTTTAAGGGAGTGCCATCACTGTGGCAGAACAGGGTAAATATGACTTAATAACTGAAACTTGGAGGGATGACTCTGTGACTGCACTGACTTCCTTTCAACTCACTTGGAGGTTTTCCAAAGTCCAAATTCACTAAATGCCAAGTGTTACTTAGGAATGAAAGTATATTTTGAATGTTTATTCATAAAAGCATAATGGTTTCTCAAAGGTACTTAAGCTTGTAGTTACAACAAGTTCAATTCAATCCTCTTTCTTTCTAAAACCTCACATTACACATGTTGGTTGCAGTAGCTTATTTCACAGCTAACCCCTCCTCCATATTCAGTTTATTCTCACTCTTTATTTCTTGTTCTTAATCTCCATCTCTCATTTTTTATTTTCTTCTCTTCAATCTCTCTCTCTCTGTGTTTATTTACATATTCTCTGACCTCCTCCTCTGATTGGATGTCAATCTTTAGACATTCTTCAGCGAATCATGTGCTGATCTGATGTTGCTAGGCAACCTCTCGATGCTTAGTTCCATCACATTTTCCTTTCCCCATTGATTTTGTTTTTGGTTGGGACTATTTTTTCAGTTCACAGCCAAAACAAAGAACCATTGCCTTACATATGTTTCCATATAATGTCTTACTTATTAATATATTTTACCAATGTTACACATGAGGTACTTGTGACGTTATCTACTACAGTATATTAAACTACCAATTTCATCACATTATAAAAACACATTTATATGAGGGGATGCTGATAGGTATTGAGCCTTTCCCAGAAAAAATTGAGCTAGGAAGCTATAAATTGCAGGATGCATTGGCCAATTTGTCTGTATTCAATGGTGCAAAAATCAACTACCTATGATTTTAACTTATCTTTCATGTTCAGGTCCAAAGTGAACATGGCAGCACCTCCAGAAAAATTCAGTGTGGAAGAGCATAGGGCCATAATCAAGTTCCTGTTTCTCCAAGGGAAAGGTGCAAAGCAGATCCATGATGAAATGTCACAAACTATGAGTGACAGTGGCCCTTCATATGCAACAAACATTGGGTTGTCAATTTTAAAACTGGCCATTTCAGTGTTGAAAGTGAGAAACCCAGCGGAAGGCCTGTTTCTGTCTCTGTGCCTGCAAATGTGAAAGCCATCCATGACATGATCATGGAGGACCACCAAATATCAGCCAAAAGTATTGCTATTTATCTGAGAATATCATGTGAGAGAGTTGGTGCCATTATCCACAGTGACTTAGAGATGGGAAAGCTGGCAGAAAAGTGGATCCCCAAACTTTTGACAACTGAACAAAAGAGTTGCCGGTGGCTGTTTTGGAACATTTTGCAAGAAATGAGTCAGATTTCCTGGGCAAACTGGTAACTGATGAGGAGACATGGATCTAATGTTATGATCCAGAGACAAAGCAACAGTCTAAGGAATGGAGGCACAGTGGTTCCCTCAGGCCAAAGAAGTTCCGTGTGCAAAGGTCGGTGCAGAAGTAAATCGCAACAGTTTTTTTGGGGGGGATAAGAAGGGAGTTCTGCTGGTGAACTACCTCCAACAGGGTTTAAACATCAATGCAAAGTATTACTGTGCTTTATTGATGAAGTTGAGGCAAAACAAGGAAAATCATTGAGGAAAGCTCTCCAAAGGTGTCATCCTGTTGCATGACAACGCCTTGTCATACACTGGAGGTGAAACAATGGCAAAACTGACGTCCTTAGGCTTTCAAGTGATGCCCCATCCACCCTATTCTCCCGACCTGGCTCCTTCTATTATCTGTTCCCCAAACTAAAAAAACACCTAAAAGGACAATGATTTGGGAGTGTTCTGGAGGCAACGAGTGCTGCAAATGAGTGGTTACACCAGCAGTCGGAAGAATTTTATTTGGAGGGACTTAAAAAACTGCAGGACAGATGTCACAAGTGCATTGACTTCCTGGGGATATATGTAGAATAGTGTGGCAGTTATAGCTTCCTAGCTCAATTTTTTTCTGGGAAAGGCTCAATACTTATCAGCACCCCCTCATACAGGCATCATTACATCATACCATATTACTTTACAATGCAATACATCAGTAACTTACCTTATATTATTCTAAACTATACACAGTACATGTTATTGCCTTATACTACATCACATTACAGAACTTTATTTTAACATTACATAGATTTTGTTACTTCTCTTGTTAAGTTTCTTCCTCTGGTCTTCTTGATAAGGCATCTCCTAGAATATTGTCCTTTTGTTTTATGTTTCTAATTTCAAAGTTAGTTTTGTAACAGTAAATTCCACCTCAACAATTTACTATTGATATTTTTATATTATCCAACCAGGTTAAGGGTTCCGTTTATTTACTGCTTGACTAAACATTTCTTCTCTATGGTTGACAGATACTTTTCGCTGGGTTGCAACTAGACATGGGGTCGAATAGAAAAAAGGATTGTGGTATTTGTCAGAAATTGCTGATTCATTAAATATTTGTCCCTTCATATTTGTGAGTTCCAGTGACCCTGTCAAAAGTTTGACAGTGACAGCTGTCAAACTTTGGTTCAATGCATTTCAATGGGGGGGGGAATTCACCAAAAATTAACGAAGACTCACAACAAAGCCAAATTAAGTTTGCACACGTTTTAGAAGGTGCTCTAACGAATCCAAGCATTTAAAACAGATTTCAAACATTTTAAGACACTTTAAAAATAGCTTTTGACAGCTCCGTTTTCGCTATTTCTAAAGTGTCTTAAAAGGTTCAAAAACGGTTTTAAATGCTTGGAATCATTAGTGCACCTTCTAAAACGTGTGCAAACTTAATTTGGCTTTGTTGTGAGTCTTCGTTAATTTTTGGTGAATTTCCCCCCCATAGAAATGCATTGAACCAAAGTTTGACAGCTGTCAAACCTGCAGTTCAATGCTTTCCAATGGGGGAAGAAACAAATTCACCAAAAATTAACAAAGAGTCAGATCAAAGCCAAATTAAGTTTGTACACGTTTTTCAAGGTGCTCTAACGATTCCAAGCATTTAAAACCATTTTTGAACCTTTTAAGACATACTTAAAATTGCAAAAACGGACATCGCAAAACCATTGGAATGCATTGAAAAGGTTTCAATGTATTCCTATGGGGAAAACATTGTATCGCTTAGCGATGTTTCCTATGGGGATTTTCGCTTAAGGACGGCAATCGGTTCCCATTGGAACGGATTAACCGGTTTTCAATGCATTCCTATGGGAAATGGTGTTTCGCTTAGCGATGTTTTCCCATAGCGATGTTTTTTTGGAACTAATTAACATCGTTAAGCGAGGCACCATTGTATTTCCCTGTAAACCTATAGGGACCAACAAAAATTAGTTTAGCATCTTCTGTGTTGATTCTGTGTTCAATTTCTTCAGCTCTTCTTGGGCTGTTGGAAAAATACATATTTATATTTGTTCAATAAGTTTGTCACTTCCTCTTTCTGTTCTAGGCACAATGCTTTATCAAGATTTACTTTCTCCATTTCCTTCCCAAAACTGTAAAATTTGCCTATACCCCACATTCTCTTTAAGGGAATACGTTACTAGATTTTCTCTTTCATAATAAGATTTCAACATGTTGCTGTGAACTGCTCTGATACTTTCATCCAAATTTAGAATTATATAATATACATTATTCATTTTGGACACAAATGTTACTGGACCTGTCCAGTAATTGTAACTTATTTTCTTTGACAGGATGCAAGACACTCTTTCCCTAGCTTTTTTAAAAATCATATCACATTTTGTTTGCTTGATTTATTTGTGCTTGATTAAATTATCTCCTGCACATTTTAATGCTGTCCATAATGTATTTAATAAATTGTCCACTATGGATTCTGGATAATTTTCTTTCTTTATTCCCAAATCTGACACAGCAGATCAAATGGATCTCAAACGTGTCTCCCAAAAAGGAGTTCAAAAGAACTAATTCCTACACTTTCTTGTGGAACATCTCTCTATGCATATAATAAAGGCTGAAGTTTTTCATCAAAATTATTAGAGTTTTCTGCTGTACACATTTTGATTATTTTTCTCAGGGTTCCATTAAATCTTTGTATTAAACTATTTGTTTAATGATGGTATGGAGTAGATGTTCTTATTCCACATGCTTGTCATAATCTCTGCATTAATCTGGATAAAAAACTTGCACCTAAATCTGATACAATCTGAGTAGCAGCTCCCATTCCACACATTATATTTATTAATACACTGACCACTGTACTAGTTCCAATGTCCCCCAGTGTATTTCTTGAGGATGTCTGCTTGCAAAGTCAATTACTGTTAGGATACATTTATTTCCCTTTCTAGTCACTTTTGGAAATGGTCCTACAATACGCCTATATTTTTTAAATATTCACTTATTACAGGTAAAGCTTAGCTGTTGTTTGATCCTTTCCGCTACTCAACTTTTGGCACATATATGACATTCTTGGCCAGTAAAAATTCTGAGTCACCTTTTGGGTTGTTCTAGCTATCCCAATGTGTCCTTCCAAATATGCTATTATGAGCCATTTGTAGAATTCTTTTCCTATGTTTAGTTGATACTTCTGGTGGTTTTTGTATCCCCCCTTTATTATTATGAGGTTGCTTTAATGTTCCTATATATAGCTTATTTTGAACTATAACATTTTTTTCTGGTTTCTCTGGAGTCAATTCCTCAGTTGGTTTTTTTTTTATTGTATTAAAACACAGCCTCAGATTCTTATCAGACTGTTGCTCTACAGTTAAATCTGAAACATTTTGATCTTTAAACCCAAATAAATTGCATCCCTTTTCTGACTTTTCATTTAATTCCTCAGCATCTATATATGTTCCTGAAAGTGCCTCAAAATCTCCCTAATTATTTTTTCTCCTTTTCTCCCTCCTACACTGCATCTGGTCTAGTTGTGTTCTGAGTTCAAGTGATGACTAATACACTTTTAATATGCTTTACTAAGTCATTTCCAATCACAAAGCTGGTATCCCCTATCACACAGACACTTCCCATAGATCTGACTAATTTCCATATGTAATTCTCACTCTGTCAAGAGGAACTTCAAATGGTACAGAAGCTATTCCTTTAAGTACCACTGTCTTTCCTGGCAGCATATTCTCTTTGGGTACAGCTTATGGATGACAAATACAAACTTGTAAACATGTATCTCTCAACCCCCACACTAGCTGATCTGGTATCTGATTTTGCTTTCCTACCTCGTCTCGTAATTCTTGGTTGAGCTGAATTAGGTAACAATATTTCTCCTCTACTGCTGCTTGGGTTGTTCTTGTGCAGCTAGGACTGTTTCCATGGCAACCTGCCTCTCCCTGATGCCATTTTATAGCTTCCTCGGAGTTTAACTGGGATATAAAATACACAGACCTTACTTTTTGAGGGAAATTTTCTTTTCTAGTTCTTTCCAAGCATTGGGATTCAAAATGCCATACTTTCTCACAATTGAAACAAAATTTTTCCCATGTCTTTTCTTTTCTTGAGAATTCTGCCTGTCTCTACTCACCCCCTCCTGTTGTGTTTGAACTTTGTCTGGCTGCCATCTTTCTTCTCTAAATGGCTTTTTTCCTTTCTCACCCCCCCCCCCGTTTTAAAAATTCCAGTACAGTGGACCCTTGACTTCTGGAATTAATCTGTAATGGAATGGTGGCTGCAGGTCGAAAAGTCTGTAGGTCGAGGCTCCATTGACCTACAGTGCATTAAAAACCATTTAATCCATAACCAGCCATTTCTGTTCCATTTTGTGTTTTTTTCTGGTCTGTAGGTCGATTCTCTGGCTGCAAGTTGAACCTAAATTTTGCAGCCAGAGAAATCTATAACTCAAAAAGTCTGTAAGTGGAGCCGTCTGTAAGTCGAGGGTCCACTGTATTGAGGATGTTTAATTTCTCTCAAGGTAACTAAATTGTCCATCATTTCACTAGCTGCTTGCACTGTCTGAGGTTTACATTTCTGAATAAACCATCTGATTTCCATTGGTAAGGCCAAATAAAACTGTTCCAATCCTATCAGATTTTTAACTGCTCCATTTTTTCAACTTTTAAACCTTCAATCCACTCTTTGGAAATGGTTTAATCTGCACCCAAGCTGTGTATAGGTCTCTTCTTTATGTTTAACTAAATTTCTGAATTCTCTCCTATGGTGTTCTGCTGTCAAACCAAATCTCTGTTTCACTCTACTTTTAAATAAATCATAATCTTGAGATTCCTCCATTCTCATTGCCCCATATATCTCAGCTAAACCACCACATGTTTGAGACCTAAGGTATCCCATCATGTCTTCCTGTGCAAGCTAATTTTAAAAACCTCTACATTATCTTAATATCCATTGGGGGGGGGAAGTATTCTTATTCTTATTTGAGTTATTATTATTGGCAGATTGAACTGCCAATTCCAGTTCCCTCATTTTAACTGAAATTCCATCTCCTTTAATCTCATTTCTTTCTCTTTCAATTTCCAATTGTCTTAATTTTATTTATTTCTCTTGTTCCAAATTTTTCTCAAATTTCCAGGTTTCTAGATCATGTGGGGTTTCAATTTCAATTAGGCTTGTGAATCATGTTTCTTCATCTCCTTCCAGGTTTTCAACCATAGATTGTCTTTCTTCACTGACTGGGGTTTCCATATCTGGTGTGTGTGTGTGTGTGTTTTAAGTCATTTAGGAGGGATATCTGTGTATTTCCCTACAACTTCCTTCAATATTTTACCTCAGGAAATACTCTCTTTCCACCTGCCATCTATTCCGGTGATCAGGCTCAAATTTCACAGGGACTTCCTTCTTTACACCAGGCTGTTACCTCAGAAGACCACTACTTTTAATTGTTGTAATCTTGAACAGTTTTCCTTTGCAATTCTCCTTCTTTACCACCTCAAAAATACTTTAGGAAAATTAACTGCTTCACAGTCTCCCTGCATTTTTACTCATTTTGATTTTTCCTCAGGAGACTGACAGTTTAACTGAATTTGTTCCAACCAGCTTTCCACCAGTTCTACTTTTTCCCAAAAGCCTATGCCTCAGAGGCCCTTTAAACTTTTACTCAATCATTCATATCCTGCTACTGCCACCAAAGTTGTGACTGCACTGACTTCTGCTGGTTGCTATCTAAACCCTTTCAATTCACTTGGAGGTTTCCCAAAGTCCAAAATAGCTAGATACCAAGCATTACTTAGAAATGAAAGTATATTTTGAACGTTTTATGCTTATAAAAGCATAACGGTTTCTCAAAGGTACTTAAACTTGTAGTTACGTGTTCGTGTCAAGCATCTTCCTCTCTAAAACCTCACATTACACATGTTAGTTGGAGTAGCTTATTTCACAGCTATTCCCTCCCCCACAGTCAGTTTATTCTCACTCTTTGTTTCTTGTTCTTAATCTCTCTCTCTCTCTCATTTTTTTAATTTTCTTCCCTTTAATCTCTGTCTCTCTCTGTATATATATATTCTCTAACATCCTATTCTGATTGGATGTCAGTCTTTAGACGTTCTTCAGCAAATCATGTGCTTATCTGATGTTGCTAGGCAACCTCTTTATGCTTAGTTCATGGACTCCTGTGAGTGGGATACGGCAATTCAAAGAGAAGAGAAAAAAATGGAAAGAGAGGTAGAGTTGCAGTATATGTAAAAAATACAAATTCGTGCACAGAAATACAGGAGGATGAGGAGATTGGTTATCCCATTGAGAGCATCTGGATCAATGTAGTTGGGGCAAAAAACAAAAAGAACATGGTAGTTGGAGTCTACTACCAACCTCACTATCAAGGAAAGGATGTGAATGAAACTTTTGAAAAGCAAATTGTAAAGATTTTAAAGAGACATGATGTAGTAGTCAAGGGAGATTTCAATTATCTGCGTATCTCTTGGGAGGCAAATTCTGCCAATTATGGCCCTTCCAAGAAATTCCTGGCTTGTGTGCCTGATAGGTTTGTCCACTACACCACAGAGTCTCTCAACTGTGACTTTACTTTACTCACAACTGCGGCTTTACAGATATGGCTTAATAACACTACACATAGGAAAAAGAAACCAAACACACATTTACAAGACAGAGGATACCTAGTTCACCAACACTATGAAGGAAAAGGACCTTGGAATTGTCATAGACCACAAGCTGAACATTAATCAATAATGCAATGTGGCTACGAAAAAGTAAAATGTTATTTTATGCTGCATTAAGAGGAATATAATCTCCAAATCCCATGAGGTAATAGTTTCCCTCTATTTGGCACTGGTTAGGCCTTATCTTCATGGATTGCTGCCTTGTCATGCCGAAGGGGCTTGAGTAACTCAGAGAAGCTATGGGCTATGCCGTGCAGGGACACCCAAGACGGACAGATCATAGTGGAGAGTTCTGACTAAAGGCAATCCACCTGGAGTAGGAATTGGCAAGCCACTCCAGTATCTTTGCCAAGAATACCCCATTAACAGAAACAAAAGGCTAAAAGATATTATGCTGAAAGATGGGCCCCTCAGGTCGGAAAATGTCCAACATGTTACTGAGGAAGAGTGGCGGATAAGTACAAGTAGCTCCAGAGCTAATGAAGTGGTTGGGCCAAAGCCGAAAGGACGCTCAGCTATGGATGTGCCTGGAAGTGAAAGGAAAGTCTGATGCTGCAAAGAACAATACTGCATAGGAACCTAGAATGTAAGATCCTTGGTAAGCTGGATGTGGTAAAATGGCAAGAATAAACATTAACATCCTGGGCATCAGTGAACTAAAATGGACAGGAACGGGTGAATTCAATTCAGATGATTATCATATCTACTATTGTAGGCAAGAATCCAGTAGAAGGAATGGAATAGCCCTCATAGTCAACAAAAGAGTGGGAAAAGCTGTACTGGGATACAATCTCAAAAGTGATAGAATGACTTCAATACGAATCCAAGGCAGACGTTTCAACATCACAGTAATCCAAGTTTATGCACCAGCCACCAATGCTGAAGAGGCTTAAATTGACCAGTTCTAAGAAGACTAACGACACCTTCTAGAACTGACATCAAAGAAAGATGTTCTTCTCATTATAGGGGTTTGGAATGCTAAAGTAGGGAGTCAAGAGATAAAAGGAACAACAGGTAAGTTTGGCCTTGGAGTTCAAAGTGAAGCAAAGCAAAGGCTAATAGAGTTCTGTCAAGAGAACAAGCTGGTCATCACAAACACTCTTTTCCAACAACACAAGAGGCGACTCTACACATGGAAATCACCAGATGGGCAATACCAAAATCAGATTGTATTCTTTGCAGCCAAAGATGGAGAAGCTCTATACAGTCAGCAAAAACAAGACCTGGAGCTGATTGTGGCTCTGATCATCAGCTTCTCATAGCAAGCTTAAACTGAAGAGAGTAGGAAAAACCACTGGGCTAGTCAGGTATAATCTAAACCAAATCCCTTATGAATACACAGTGGAAGTGATGAACAGATTTAAGGAATTAGATTTGGTGGACAGAGTGCCTGAAGAACTTTGGAGAGAGGCTTGTAACATTGTACAGGAGGCAGCAACAAAAACCATCCCAAAGAAAAGGAAATGCAAGAAAGCAAAGTGGCTGTCCAGCGAGGCCTTACAAATATCCGAGAAGAGAAGGGAAACAAAATGCAAGGGAGATAGGGAAAGTTACAGAAAATTGAATGCAGACTTCCAAAGAATAGCAAGGAGAGACAAGAGGGCCTTCTTAAATGAAAAGTGCAAAGAAACAGAAGAAAAGAATAGAAAAGGAAAAACTAGAGATCTGTTCAGGAAAATTGGAGATACAGTATTAAAGGAACATTTTGTGCAAGATGGACATGATAAAGGACAAAAATGGGAGGGACCTCACAGAAGCAGAAGTCATCAAGAAGAGGTGGCAAGAATACACGGAGGAATTATACCAGAAAGATTTGGATATTCCTGACAACCAAGATAGGGTGGTTGCTGACCTTGAGCCAGACATCCTGGAGAGCGAAGTCAAGTGGGCCTTAGAAAGCATGGCTAACAACAAGGCCAGTGGAGGTGATGGCATTTCAGTTGAACTATTTAAAATCTTAAAAGATGACGCTGTTAAGGTGCTACATTCAATATACTAGCAAGTTTGGAAAACTGAACAATGTCCAGAAGACTGGAAAAGATCAGTCTACATCCTAATCACAAAGAAGGGCAGTGCCAAAGAATGCTCCAACTACTGTACAATTGCACTCATTTCACACGCTAGAAAGGTTATGTTCAAAATCCTACAAGGTAGGCTTCAGTGGCGCTGTGGGCTAAACCGCAGAAGCCTGTGCTGCAGGGTCAGAAGATCAAGCAGTCATAAGATTGAATCCACGTGACGGAGTGAGTGCCCGTCACTTGTCCCAGCTCCCGCCAACCTAGCGGTTCGAAAGCATGCAAATGCGAGTAGATTAATAGGGACCACCTCGGTGGGAAGGTAACAGCATTCCGTGTCTAAGTCGCACTGGCCATGTGACCACGGAAGATTGTCTTCGGACAAACGCTGGCTCTATGGCTTAGAAACGGGGATGAGCACCGCCCCCTAGAGTCAAACATGACTGGACAAAAATTGTCAAGGGGAACCTTTACCTTTACCTTAGGCTTCAGCAGTATGTGGACTGAGAACTCCCAAAAGTACAGACTGGATTTCGAAGGGCAGAGGAATTAGAGACCAAATTGCTAACATGCACTGGGTTATGGAGAAAGCCAGAGAGTTCCAGAAAAACATCTGCTTCTGCTTCATTGACTATGCAAAAGCCTTTTACTGTGTGGACCACAGCAAACTATGGCAAGTCCTTAAAGAAATGGGAGTGCCTGACCACCTTATCTATCTCCTGAGAAACCTGTATGTGGGACACGAAGCAACAGTTAGAACTGGATATGGAACAACTGATTGGTTCAAAATTGGAAAAGGAGTATGACAAGGCTGTATATTGTCCCCCTACTTATTTAACTTATATGCAGAATACATCATGCGAAAGGCTGGACTGGAGGAATCCCAAACCAGAATTAAGATTGCCAGAAGAAATATCAACAGCCTCCAATATGCAGATGATACCACTCTGACACAGAAAGTGAGGACGAATTAAAAAACCTCGTAATGAGGGTGAAAGAGGAGAGTGCAAAAAACGGTCTGAAGCTCCACATCAAAAAAACCAAGATCATGGCCACAGGCCCCATCACCTCCTGGCAAATAGAAGAGGAAGATAGGGAGCCAGTGACACATTTTACTTTCTTGGGCTCCATAATCACTGCAGATGCTGACAGCAGCCACAATATTAAAAGACGCCTGCTTCTTGGGAGGAAAGCAATGACAAACCTTGACAGCATCTTAAAAAGCAGAGACATCACCTTGCCAACAAAAGTCCGAATAGTCAAAGCTATGGTTTTCCCTGTTGTGATGTATGGAAGTGAGAGCTGGACCATAAAGAAAGCCGGCTGCCGAAGAATTGATGCCTTTGAATTGTGGTGTTGGAGGAGGCTCTTGAGAGTCCCCTGGACTGCAAGGAGAACAAACCTATCAATTCTAAAGGAAATCAACCCTGAGTGCTCACTGGAAGGACAGATCCTGAAGCTGAGGCTCAAATACTTTGGCCATTTCATGAGAAGAGAAGACTCCCTGGAAAAGCCCCTGATATTGGGAAAGAGTGAATGCAAGAGAAGGGGACGACAGAGAATGAGATGGTTGGACAGTGTCATTGAAGCTACCAACATGAATTTGACCCAACTCCAGGAGGCAGTGGAAGACAGGCGGGCCTGGCGTGCTCTGGTCCATGGTGTCATGAAGAGTCGGACATGACTAAATGACTAAACAACAAGGCCTCATCTTGAGTACTGTATCCAGTTCTGGACACTGCACTTCAAGAAGGATGCCAACTAATTGAAACAAGCTTAGAGCAATGCATCAAGGAGGCCACCAGCAGTTCAATAACTCTAAGGGCCCCAAATAAGTTTATGAGGGTTGCAACATGAAGTAATGAGGCCTCAAATCCACCTCTGTAGATACTTGCCCACGACTGACTGAATTTAACCAGTATGTCTTATTTCAGAAGGGTCCTGGTGTCCAGATCCCTTCCTCTTTCTCTGTTCCAGCCTTCAATCATCTTCCAAATGCACATGTCTAGTGTCATGTCAGCATACCCATGAGCTTTGGCCTTGAAGACCAATGAAGACATTTTGCCATGAAAAAACCTGGGGGGGGGGGGAAGACCCTTTTAGAATAAATGAGCCATGTAGTTCATGAGGTGGTCAACAGGTGCATGCCACATCTGCTCAATGTCTGCACTGGCATGCACAGAATGAGATTTCTTGCTAGTCATTGCATAACCATGCTGTGTGCTGGGAGCTAAGGCCAGAGGTATGGTGTGGTCAGCCTTCCCTCTTCAAGCTGCTATACCTCTGCAGACAGGACCTTGAGCTGCTCATTGTCTCCCAAAGCTAATGCCCTGAGCCACTCAATCTATTAATGGGACAGGGCCTCTGCTATAGTGCTATTCATCCCAGGAATGTATCAGGCATGGAAGAAAATTTTGAAATGCAAACAATGTAAAGGAAATCCCTAGATGAACCCTATGACATTATGGGATTTGGGAGTGGGGAGTTTATGATATGAACAGAATGTGACCACCAAGCTGGCCCCGTAGTTCAACCAAAGCCACAGGGACCTGAGAATGGGAAAGATTAAAAAAAGGTTACACATGAAGCTGGGCTTGTGTCACCAGGGTGGCTGCACTGTTACCCCTTAATATGTATCTCACAATGACCTTGCGGAGTCAGTGTGAACCTAAAATTCTGCACCGAGGGAACTTCAGTTCTCCAAATGGAGGCCCATTAAAGTCCTTGAAGAACTGCTGCCACACATTTACATATTGCCTCATGCATGCAGTCATTCTCATCTTATAATAGGCCACACATGGCTTTGCATAGCCAACAAAGGAAGGCCCTGCCTGACACCACCATCTTGCATGCAAAATTCAGGTGGCCCATCACAAGCTGTGACTGCCTAAGCGTAACTTTCCTGTATTTAGTCAAGTCCCAAATTTCATCCTTAAGCTCATTAAGCTTATTGACTGGCAGTCTACAACACTCCTGACAAGTGTCCAGTTCAATGCCCAAAAAGCGTCAGAACAGAGGAGGGCCCTTCCGTTTCTTCCTTGGCCAAGCAGTTTGAAGTCAAAGTATGTGCTGGGAGAAGGTGAAAGATATTTAATGTCACACTTTGACATCCGGCCTGCACCATGCACATTGCTGCATCAGAGAAGGTATACCTAATGCTACCCAACTCCTGGGGTATTCCATCACTGACCAAATCCCCTTCAGGGTATGACAGGTGATGAATTAATCAAAACTCACTTGAGGCTTTCTTAGGAACTAAGCCCAATGGGGACAGTCTTGAATGAGGTACCAGAGAGGTTGCAAAAGGTCCTGACACCCAGCCCTCCTGAATCTCCCTGAATTATTTTAACCTCCATGTGCTGGACTGACTGTAGATCATTAGCCATAGAAGCAACCTGGGACTCTAATTACCAGAATTTAAAAATGAAACTGAAACCCATCTACCAAATAACCAGCGGCCTCCTTGTCAGGGTATTACTGCAGTTGCTCAGCAAGAACCAGTATCTAAATTGGGGTGGGATCCTTTCTTTTTTTGGGGGGGGGGAGTCAGTCCTCCTGATGGCTTCTTACTCTCACATTCCTCCCTATGTCACCCCTGGATGGGGCAGCCCCTGAAGCACCCAAGCAAGCATGCCAGCCTCCATAAATGGAGCATTTCTATTTGAACTTGCAAGGCTTCCTGTTGCTTGTCCATTGTGTGTTGAACTCCCATCCCAACAGGTAGGGTCAAACTACTTGATCTGCTATCACATGGGGAATGTTGGATTGGCTGAGGTTCTGGACCAGATGTCCACTGTCATACTTGTCACCCAGAGTAGGCTGCGCTGAAGTCATTAACTTCAATCACAACCCCATGTGTTGCTTGTCTCATCTCATGTTTATGCAAATGGCCACTCTCATTCTAAAGGCTTCATCATTGTTACATACAGCACTGATGTTACCTGTCTGTCATGGGTTTGGAGGGAAAGTTCCATCCTATGGGGAGTGGAAGGCGGGACATCAGGAGGAGGGGCTGTACTGTATATATATGTGGAGTTTGTGTGGAGAAGAAGAAGAGCTGGGGAGAAGCTGGAGAAGCTGAAGAGAAGAAGCTGGAGTGGGAGTCTGTGTGTCAGACAGGGTACTACTGTGTGTCAGTCAGTACCAACCTGATAGGTTCAGGTGTCTGTATGGTTAGCCAGAACTGATAGGTTCAGGGTCTGTGCTTTATTTAAAGGTGTTCTGTGTGAACCAAACTGGTGTATGTATGAGTGAGACTAAGCCACGTTACTGTATCTTATTCACTTGATCATTTTATTTTTCCCTGTGTGTTATTTAAATAAACCTTATTCCTTTGTTTGTTAAAAAATCCATTCCTGGTCTGTGTGACTCCTTACAGGGAATGGTTGGTGGCAGCTTAGTGAAACTGTGGCATATCCCAGTAGGTCTGGGGTTGTCACATTGATTGGTGTCCAGCGTGTGGGATACGACTGGTCCAGTTGTCCAGTGGTCCAGCAAAGCCTTGGCAAGTGTGCCCAGAGCAAGGGGGGTCTAGTCAGGGACAATCTGAGAGCGCGTAGGTAATCTTCTAGGCTTACCTCACGGGGAGGTATGCTAGTGGAAGAACGTGCCACCTCAGATTGGGGACTAGATTAGGGAGCTCTGAGGCAACCTGTTTTGGCGGGAAAAAGCTGAGGCAAAGCTGAGTGAAGTAGCAGTGATCTAGCCTGTCTGCTGAGAGGCCTAGCAGAGGGGGGTAGACTCTGGCTGGCAACAGTTGCAAGTTAGTGCTGAAGAACAGCAGCAATCTATAGAAGGCTGGTTCTGAGGCAAAAGAGAAAAAAAAAGTGGTCGCTTTATTTTGAGGCTTGACTTTTGAAAGCAGCCTGTTCTGGGGGGGGGGATTATGCCCTTGACTCGAAGCCAAATGGCAGAAATGGGTGAAGTAAGAGAGCCACAGGTAGACCAAGGTTCTGAGGAGGAATTTGGCTCAGTGCAGGATGAGAGCACGGGAGAACAGAACCCAGAACTCAGAAAATTGCTCCTAGCCCAACAGCATGAACTGAGGGTGAGGGAAATGGAGGAAAGATTAGAGAGAGAAAGAATGGAGGAAAGGGAGAAACAAAGACGATTGGAAATGGAAAAGGAAGAGAAACAGGAAAGGGAAAGGGAGAGGCAAAGACAATTTGAATTAGAGAGAATGGAAAGAGAAGAAAGATTGGAGAGAGAGAAAATGGCGTTTGAGTTAAGAAAATTGGAATTGATGAACCAGAATAATAATAACAATAGGGATTCTGAGGGAGGCCAATTGTCTAAAACTGACCTGAAGAAATTCCCTGTATACCACAAGGGAGATTGCCCTGAGGTGTTCTTTTCCCTCGTGGAAAGAGCGTTTGTGGACTTCTCAGTAAGGGAAACTGAGAAGATGACCATCATGCGATCTTTAATCAGTGGCAGCCTGGCAGAAGTCTATGCGGAGATGCCAGAGGAACTGCTAAAAAATTTCGCAGAGTTTAAAAAGCTGGTGTTTGCCAGACATGGGATAAATGCGGAACAGCTGAGGCAGAGATTCAGGTCACTCACCAAGACACCAGAGCAGACTTTTACCCAAGTGGGGGCCCAACTGGTGAGGCTGCTAGAGAAATGGCTGTCACAGGAGGGAACAGAGACCTTCCAGCAGCTCAAAGACCTGATAGCGCTGGAACAGTTTTATTCAGTCCTGCATGGGGAACTGAAGTTCCAGGTGAGGGAAAGGAAACCGAAATCTGTGGCAGAGGCGGCCGAGATCGCAGATTTAATTTCCCAAATAAGAAAGCCCTTAGGTGAGGGGAAATCTATAGGTAAACCTAAAGAAACCTATAGCAAGTACTCTCAGGGACCAGGAAAAAACCAGCAAGTGGGAGGGGCCCATGGTGAAGGGAAGCCCTCAGACATGAAACAAAGACCTCAGATTTTGGAGGGAAAACCAAAACCAGATGAGAAAGACTCCAAATACAGCAGAAAATGTTATTTCTGTCAAGGAAAGGGCCATCTAATCTCAGAGTGTGAGAAATTAAAGCAGCTAAAAGGAAATGTGCCTCATGATTCGAGTGGAACCAAGCCAAAAGCTGTGTTCTGTGTCCAGAAAGAGCAAAGCTCCTTGTCACTGAGGGAGCCTGTTGCCATGGCTACTCAATCTGGAACAGTTACATCTGCTGATCAGGCTGGGGAAAATGGTCCTCTTGTGGAGGTCAAGCGCTGCTTACTAGTGAGAACAGATTCGCAGTTGTTTGAAACCGCAGGGGTGGATGTAGGAATACTTGACCATCAGTACAGGGGGTTAAGGGATACTTGTTCCCAGGTGACCCTGTGCCATCCAGATATTATTCCTAGGGAGTGTATAATCCCGAATGAGAGCATGAAGGTGGCAGGGATTGAGGGACAGGTGATATCGCTGCCAGTAGCTGAGGTACCTGTGAACTTTCAAGGCTGGAGGGGAGTTTGGCGGTTAGCAATTTCATCGACTCTGCCAGCAGCCGTGCTCGTGGGAAATGACCTGGCTGAACATGTGAAACGGGTGCTAGTGATTACACGTTCACAAGCTAACACAGGGACAGTTCAAGGGGGTACTGATGAGCCCGAGACGAAAGCAGAGGGAAGTTCCGAAGCTGTGGTGGAAACCTTAACCACAGACAGCCGATTTGGCCAAGAGCAAAAGGCAGACGCCACTCTCCAAAAGTGTTTTGAACAGGTGACAGACGCCCAGCTAACACCTGAAACCCCAGTGAGATTTCGAGAGAAAAAGGGAATTTTATATAGAGAGACCCTGAGGAATATCTCAAAAGGGGGAGATGGGATCAGAAGTCAGCTAGTGGTACCTGAAAAGTATCGCCCCATGATCTTAAAAAGGGGGCACTCTGACATGTTTGCTGCGCACTTAGGGGTGAACAAAACACAACAGAGAATTACACAGAATTTTTACTGGCCTGAAATAGGGAAGCAGATCAAGGAGTTCTGTAAACAATGTGATGTGTGTCAGAGGCAGGGGAATAACCGTGACAGGACCAAAGCAAAGTTGTGCCCTTTGCCTGTGATTGACACTCTGTTCAAATGTATAGGGGTGGATATTGTGGGACCTTTGCCCAAGGCCACAAAGAGGGGGAACAGGTTCATTCTCACCATTGTGGACCATGCCACGAGGTACCCTGAAGCCATTCCCTTGTCTAACATTGAAACTAACACAGTGGCAGATGCCTTGGTGGGGTATATGTCCAGGATGGGATTCGCCTCAGAAATAATCACAGATTTGGGCGCATCGTTTACATCGAAGCTCATGAAACGGTTATGGCAAATCTGTGGAATTAAACACAAGGAAACCACTGCCTATCACCCTGAAAGTAATGGGTTAACTGAGAAGTTCAATGGGACTCTAATGCGCATGATTAGGGCTTACTTGGCAGAGAATCCAAACAATTGGGACCAGAAGCTGCAATCCCTTTTGTTTGCTTATCGATCAGTGCCACAAGCCAGTACCGGGTTCAGTCCGTTTGAACTTTTGTTTGGGAGAAGGGTGAAAGGGCCACTCGATTTGATCAAACAAAATTGGGAGCAGATCACCCAGGATGACCCACAAGACGTTGTGACATATATAGACACCTTGATGAATAACCTAAAGAGAAACCTAGAGCTAGCAGCAGAAAACCTGCAAGCTCAGAAGGTCAGACAGAAAACATGGTATGACCACAAAGCCAGGGAGAGGCACTTTGACCCAGGGGAGGAAGTGCTGTGGCCTAGGCTCTGCAAAGAGAACAAACTGCAGCTGGGTAGCCCAGAAATAAAATACTTGGGTCACACAGTAGGGGGAGGAGTGATAAAACCCCTAGAGGCCAAGATAGAAGCAGTTCGTGATTGGCCTAGACCCAACACCAAGAAAAAGGTCAAATCATTTCTTGGGTTGGTGGGCTACTACAGAAAGTTCATCCCGAGGTTTAGCGAGATTGCGGCTCCGCTGACCGATCTGACGCGGAAGAAGACTGATGACCGCATCCCGTGGACCAGCAACTGTGAGGAGGCGTTCCAGAGGTTGAAGGAGGCCCTCATCAACTATCCAGTGCTGCGTGCTCCAGACTTCGACCGGGAGTTCATCATCTACACCGATGCGTCTAACAGCGGGGTAGGAGCAGTTCTTTGCCAGGAGGATGAAAATGGTGACCAGCATCCAGTGTCCTACCTGAGTAGGAAGCTCCAGAAAGGTGAGAGACATTTGGCAACCATGGAAAAGGAGTGCCTGGCCATAGTCTACGCGATCCAGAAGGCCAAGCCTTACATCTGGGGAAGACATTTTATTCTGTGCACTGACCATTCACCACTGCAATGGTTAAAGACAATGAAATCCCACAATAGCAAACTTATGAGGTGGGCTTTAAACCTGCAAGACTATGACTTTGAAGTGAAGGTGGTCAGAGGGTCAGTGAACTGTGTTGCTGACGCCTTGTCAAGAAGACCCGAAGAATGAAGACGGCGAAAGAAACATGGACTATGTATATATTTTGGTGACCAAAGGTTAAATGTGTTTGTTTATTAAACATGCTTGGTTTGTATGAATAAAGGTAACTGGATGTATTGTAAATGGTAAATGTTTAAATGCCTAATTGATATGGTTATCCTAGTGTAAGTATAAGTAAGTATGGTATTGTATGTTAATGTATAACTGTTTTTGTATGTTTTGGATCCAGGTTGTTTTTTGGTGAAAAGCACTTTAGCTTTCCCCCTACAAAACAACTTATAAAGAGGGGAGGTGTTACATACAGCACTGATGTTACCTGTCTGTCATGGGTTTGGAGGGAAAGTTCCATCCTATGGGGAGTGGAAGGCGGGACATCAGGAGGAGGGGCTGTACTGTATATATATGTGGAGTTTGTGTGGAGAAGAAGAAGAGCTGGGGAGAAGCTGGAGAAGCTGAAGAGAAGAAGTTGGAGTGGGAGTCTGTGTGTCAGACAGGGTACTACTGTGTGTCAGTCAGTACCAACCTGATAGGTTCAGGTGTCTGTATGGTTAGCCAGAACTGATAGGTTCAGGGTCTGTGCTTTATTTAAAGGTGTTCTGTGTGAACCAAACTGGTGTATGTATGAGTGAGACTAAGCCACGTTACTGTATCTTATTCACTTGATCATTTTATTTTTCCCTGTGTGTTATTTAAATAAACCTTATTCCTTTGTTTGTTAAAAAATCCATTCCTGGTCTGTGTGACTCCTTACAGGGAATGGTTGGTGGCAGCTTAGTGAAACTGTGGCATATCCCAGTAGGTGGAGCATTCCTATTTGAACTTGCAAGGCTTCCTGTTGCTTGTCCATTGTGTGTTGAACTCCCATCCCAACAGGTAGGGTCAAACTACTTGATCTGCTATCACATGGGGAATGTTGGATTGGCTGAGGTTCTGGACCAGATGTCCACTGTCATACTTGTCACCCAGAGTAGGCTGCGCTGAAGTCATTAACTTCAGTCACAACCCCATGTGTTGCTTGTCTCATCTCATGTTTATGCAAATGGCCACTCTCATTCTAAAGGCTTCATCATAAAGGCATATCCTTGTTGGAAGAAATACAGCAAAGAAATGAAACTAATCACTACCACCACCACCATCATCATCATCCTGTGTAGTCTTTATATGCCCCGCATTATGATGACCCCGCAGAACGACGAAATCGCATGACGATTACTTTTTTGGAATCACTATGGCAATCACAAAACGATGTTTCCTATGGTTTTTTTTTGCGGGACGTTGATTAGGTCCTTGCTTTGCGAACCGTTTGTTCACAAAACGACGATTTTTCCAGCTCTGCAAAATGGCTGCCCTGTGTTTTCCAGTCCCATGTTTCATAGGGCAGCCATTTTAAAAGCTGATTGGCGCTCGAAAAATGGCTTCCCCTATGGAGGATCTTCGCTGGACAATGAGGTAATTTCCCCATTGGAACACATTAAATGGGTTTCAATGCATTCCAATGAGAATTCTTTTTCACATGACAACGATTTCGATTAACAGAAATTTTTCTGGAACAGATTATCATCGTCATGCGGGGTACCACTGTATGTGTGCGTGCACAAATTTCTGTTCCTTCAGCCCTCAAAAACGTTGAAAATATCTGGTGTGGCCCTCACTGTGAAAAGTTTGGAGACCCCTGTACTAGAACAAAGATGATGCACATTAGAGCTGTGCTCAAACAATCATTCCAGTGTAAATGGAAAAAAACCACCTTGTAGCCAACTTCCCTAGGAACATTTTGGTTTATGCCTTTACAGCCTTTCCTCTTTTATCCCATCATGTTCTTTGTCCTGATATTTCTTCTCCACCACCCTAACCAGTAAAGAAAAATGTTCACAAATTCATCATGCCATATCTGTTTCCTAGTCACTGGAAGTGATGTGAAATCCCTAAATGGCAGAGCCCTAATCAGTATGGAATGATACCCTGTGTCAAGCACAGAAGGGTGTCCGGCCACCTACTCCTGGTATGGTCCCTGATGACTGAGATGAAAAGGGGGATTGCAGGTAAGCCATGGACTGGATGTGATCATTCTCTAAAGCAACGATCTTTGCACAAGGAAACTCCAAATCTGGGCAACCCTCATTATCGCAGGATGAGGGGGCTACAAGAGATCTATGAGGGACTCCGTGTTTCATAGCTGCTTACCCTTACTCTCACCATGACCTTTCTTTGGCACCATAGTATCAAGGCAAGCTTGCACAATTGCCCAGTCAGGAAGAGGGATATAAGAAAGAGTGTAGGTGGGGTGGGGAATGGGCCAAAGCTAGCCACCAAAAAACATGCTGGCCTCCTTCCACTAAAGTGGGTGGGGAAGGAAGAAAAGAAGAGCTCCCAATCTATTGCAGGAGGGAGAAGGAGGGTGGCAATTGAAAATGAAACTGCCCACTACAGAGGCTGGATGCAACAGGGAAAGCAAAACTACAACCGCCAGTACAAATGTGAGCTGTGGGGGTGGGGGAATGGTAGCAGAGCAATGGTCTAGAACAGAAACTATTTTCATCCACTGCCAAAAGCCCACCTGGCCAAATGAAGGGGGTAAGGCCCATCCTCCAGGCCCTATTGCCTCCCCCGAAAAGGGGGCATGGGCCCAGAAAACTGCAACCACCTGGAGGGGCAAGGACCCAAATACAAAGAAAAGACAGGGGGGCTCCATCAGGCCTTTTCTACTGCTACCTTCCTGATGTTCCAAGGCAATGGGAGGGGAGGGGAAGTCCTATCCAGCATGTACTCCCCTGGACCCTTTAGAATCTGTGCTGGCTACACTCCACTTGCAGCTGTCTCAGTGCCCCAGAACAAATCACAGAGCAGAGCCAATATGCTGTCCTCACTCCACTGGCCTGCTGCCACCACTGCTGTGGAGATCACAATTGCTTGGTAAAACTCAAGCTGCTGTGCCACATGAGCAAAGGTCTGGGCACTGGCAGTCTGCTCCTTCCCCATATCGTGTGCCTTGAAAGAGACTGGGGCTTGGGCAGGACCACCTTAAATAAGGCACTCTGGCCCCTCCTCCTATTTGGCCACATGAGATGCCAGAATGCCCCATACTTGCCTGTTTCTGAAGGGTGGGCAAAGAGTTCCTGCCCTCACAGCCCTTCACAATAGCAAAACTAGGCATTTTTTATTTATCTAATTCCAAGGTTGCCTGGAGCTTTTCATTTGGAGGTTGCCTTGAGCTTTGTTGGAACTAACCAGCTTTCTTTCCAAGAATGAAATAGGAACTTTGTGTCAAGAAGCCTGCAGGCACTTGCAGAATCAAATTTGCAAGCAGCCTGCAGGATTTCTGGCAGACTAATTAGGGTCAGATACTCAAAAAACAAGTCTGGTTTCTATAGGGATATAGGTGAAGGGAATTTATTTTTCCTCCCTGTTCTGACTGGAAGATCATTTTAAGTGAAAGTCTTATGGAAACCACAGAGGGACTTCATATAAATGGTACCTACAGTTTATCGTACTGGAGTACTAACTGAAATATGAATGGAGTGTACAAGAAACAGTTTTATGTCCTGTTTCTTATTCAGAAACAGGACAGAAAAAAGGAAGAATACAGTGCTTAGCCAACACTATTTTTAGAGAATGAATTTAAACCAGGAGCAAAAAAACCTTTGGAGAAAAATCTCTAAACAGAGAGCATCACCTTTAGCAGTTATGGAAGAATTTGATTCTTATGGTCTCTGCTGGAGTTAGTTCTGTGGTTTTTGGAAAATCCTTTTGTCCTCACCAAGACTCCAGATTGAACACTTGTCATCTCTACTGGGTCTGTCTGAGAATTTACATATTCCTACCCAGGACACCAGCATGAGGATGAAAATCAGGTGCCTCTACACCTCATCAGACCAGTACACATTCATTGGGATGAAAAATCTTCATGAAAAAGTCTTAGATTATGATAATAGATTTAAAAAAGTCTCCTTGCTTGTGGAGAAACAGTGGGAACAGTGGAACCTGGTGAGCTGTAGAAGGTACATCCATGGGCTGTATGGCATATAGGTTGGAGATTCGTCATACTTGTCATTGGACAAAAAGAACTGGTGAGATGAGAGTGTCTGCTTTCTCTTTCCAATTGATTTGACAAAAATTCTTTCTATTTTTTCTTAAGCAAGTTAAAAAATGGTGGGAAGGAACAAAATTGAAGAAAGGGAGAAGAAAAACTCAGTAGAAAAGAGCCTTTTAAATCTAAAGTTCATTTTCATCATTTTATGAGTGTGAAAATGTTCTCAAAAATAGTGTATGAACCCTATATCACACTGCTTGAAATGTAAGAAGGAAGAAAATCCATAGAGCTACATGAAAAATCCTCTGGGACCTCAGATGTCAGTTATAGAAGATGGATTGTTCTGCCTATAAATTTATCTCTCCTAGTGCTGACATCCAAGGTCCCCAAGCTCTTTTTCCTATATCACGAAAGATTTCTTATGCAATTCCAGCAAGCAAGGATATTCCATCCTTTATAGGAAATGCACAGCCATTTACTCTGTAGACAGCCAGACACCTTGCTAAGAGTTTGAAAATACTACAAAGGAGTTGGGGTTAATTTTTGAAGAAAAGTAAGGCCTACAGGAAACTTCCCATGTTGGGTAGTAATTACCTTTAGTGTGTACATCCTCCTTCTCCTCTTCTCCATGGACACAGGCCTTGTTGAGCTGGGGTGTGTGCTTGTGTGGTTCAGTGAGGTTGAGAGCAATGCTGCTGGTGGTCTCCCAAGCCAAACAAGTGAGAAGCCAGACCAACTATGTCCACCAACCATCAATTATGATGAGACGAAATAAACAGAAATCTGTACTTGGTCAGTTTCCACCTGGGTCAACAAACTTCAGATGCTATAGCCCCTGGACATCTGGTGACAAATGGGCTACAGGGCTCAACAGATCATGCTGAGGAACCAGTACAGGCTCCTGCAAAGCTACTGGAACAACATAAAAGCAAAACTTCAACTCTCGCTGATAATCGAGAAATTATGAAATGCTATTACAAGGCAAACCCAACAGCCCTTGGTTTTTACAAAAGAATGATGGAAATTTGGAAAAGGAAACACCTGAATAGCATCTACTATGGAGGTTACCTGATCAAAAAAATGATGTAAGATTAGTCTTCTTGCCAAACCCATGTTGCCTTCTAGTTATAACTACATTTATTTTCAAGGTTCTTGCAGAATGGCTACTTTATCATCTGTTCCAGAATTTTCCCTATGATTCTTGTTAGTCTGACTGGTCTGTAGTTCCCTGGTTCTACCTGTGGAACAATGTTAGTCCTCCTCCAATCATCTGGCACTTTAACTATCCTCCATGATTTGAAGAAAATAATAGACAGTGATTCTGTGAATTCTTCAGTCAATTCCTTCTATATCCTTGGATGCAGTTCATCCAGCCCCGGGGATCTGAACTCGTTTTAAGTGATCAGGTACTCCTTGACTATTTGCTTATCAATCTCAAACTTGCAATCTTGTCCCATCCATTTGTACTTCACATATGCCTGTAGGGTCATAGACTGTCTTTTGGGAAAAGACTGAGCTAGAACAAGAGTTCAGCCTTTACTGTGTCATCTGTTATTCTTCTTCTATTTCCATGAGTAATTTAGTTTCTTTCCTCTGACTTTTCATAGAATCATAGAATACTTGAGTTGGATAAGGCCATCAAGAGCAATCCTCTGCTCAATGCAGAAATCCAGAACAAAGCAGATGTGGCAGATGCTTGTCCAGTTTTCTCTTGAATGCTGCCAGCATTGGAGTTCTCTCCCTTCTGCAGTAATTAGGTCCATTGTAATATTGCAGTTGAAACATTTTTCTTGATATTCAATTTAAATCTGGCTTCCTGTAGCTTCAGCCCATTATTATGCGTCCTGACCTCTGGGGTGATCATAAACAGGCTCCACCACCCCCTCCTCTGTATGACTACCTTTCAAGTATGTGAAAAGTGCTCTCACATCTCCCCCCACTCAGTCTTCTTTTCTCAAAGCTAATCATGCTCAGTTATTTCAGTTTTTCCTTTTAGGGCTTGGTTTCCAGTTCCTGACCATCCTTGTTGCCTTCCCCTGAACTTGCTCCAGTTTGTTGGCATTCTTCTTGATGTGAGATGTGCAGAACAGGGCACTACTTTAGATGAGGCCTAACCAGTGCAGAATAGCGGGGAACTAATTCTTCACAGGATTTGTAGACTATACTTCTGTTAATGCAGCCTAAAATCACATTTGTCTTTTTTTTTTTTTTTTTTTTTTTGCAGCCACACTGCACTTTTGGATCAAATTCAGCTTTTGATTTATAACAATTCCATCATCCTTCTCACTCATTATATTGCTGAGCCAAGTATA
Source organism: Pogona vitticeps (assembly GCF_051106095.1). NCBI lineage: Eukaryota > Metazoa > Chordata > Lepidosauria > Squamata > Agamidae > Pogona > Pogona vitticeps. The sequence continues at coordinate 126,283,344 of NC_135785.1, read as the reverse complement.
CCTCACCTTGTAACTGCATTTTTTTTCCTTCTAGGTGTAGAACTTCACATTTATCCTTGTTCAATTGCATTATTTTGTTTTCAGCCCAGTACTTGAGCCTATCAAGATCTTTCTGAATTTTGTTTCTCTTCAAGAGTATTAGGTATTCTATCCAGTTTTATGTTATTTGCAGATCTAATAAGTATTCCCAGCACCCTCTCATCCATCTCATCAATAGAAATGTTGAAGAGCAGCAGGTCCAGGATTTAAACTTATGCTACACCCCTTGTTTCCTCCTCTCAGGTTTATTTATTTATTCTATTTATACCCCGCCTATCTGGTCAATACGACCACTCTAGGCAGCTTCCAGACGGGTAAAAATACAATAACATATACATATAACAAAAAATAAAAATATGCAAAAATATACATTAAACAATAAACAATGAACAGCAGGAAATAAACAATAAGCAAATTCTTCAAGATGGCAAAAATAACAAAGATAGATAAAGAAAGAAAGATTAAGTGTTATCTGAAGGGAAGGCCTGCTTAAACATCCACGTTTTTAGATGGGTGTTAAAAATGCCCAGCGACGGGGCCTCACGAATCTCTGGAGGCAAGTTGTTCCAGAGGCACGGCACGGAGCCACCACCGAGAAGGCCCAATTTCTTGTTTTTTTCCTTTTGGGCCTCCCTCGGCATCAGGCTCCTCAGCCTCACATCCTGATTCAATCAAGTGGTCCGGGTAGCTCTTGGTGGGAGAAGGCGTTCCATTAAATATTGAGGCCCTAAACCGTTTAGCTATTGTCTATAAAAACACCCTTCAGGTTGCTAGATGCTCTGCTCTGGGGATGCCGGGTCTAGAGGCCCTCCACATGTCGATTGGGGCCAGGGATGGTATAGGGATCTTGCTGGGTTACTGTGCTCCCCGCAACCCAGCCATTTCCTTATAGGAGCTGGCGGACTTCATCTCTGTGGTACTGTTGGGATCCCCAAGGCTTTTCATCTTGGGTGACTTCAATGTGCATGTGGAGGCAGAGACTTAATCACTTTCAGCCTGTGACATCAGACATGGTGAATAGAGCGTTTGACTGCTGTTGCGCCACCACCTCCTCCCTTGACCCTTACCTGGACTGGCTAATCAAAGCAGCCAGGCCTATAATATCTGAATGGGCTACAACACTATTTAATGGGTCTCTCCATCAATAATTAATCGCGTCTCTCAAGGAGACACTCATAAGGCTCATTAGGAAGAAACCGAGCTTGGTGGTGGACATTGGTAACTATAGGCCCGTCGCCAATGTTTCCTTCCTCAGCAAAGTAGTTCAGAGGGTGGTGACCGATCAGCTGCAGGCTCTTCTGGATTAAACTAATACCTTGGATCCATTCCAGCTGGGCTTCGGGCCATGCCACGGCACAAAAATGGTATTGGTCACCCTGTTTGAGGGAGGCCGACAGGGGCAAAATGTCTCTGCTGGTCCTCTTCGATATCTCAGCTGCCTTTGATACCGTCAACCACAGTATTCTCCTCGGGAGGCTCTCCGAGTTGGGAATCGGTGGCCTGGTTCTTGCCTGGCTCTGTTCCTTCTTGGAGGACCATCCCCAGAGTGTGCAGATTGGAGAGAGTTTTTCAACCCCGTAGAGCCTCAATTGTGGGGCTCCGCAGGGCTTGATTATCTCCAATGTTATTTAACATCTATATGAGGCTGCTGGGGGGGGTCATCAGTGGATGTGGGGCTTCGTGTCATCAGTACGCTGATGATATTCAGCTCTACATCTCCTTTTTTCCAACAACAGTGGATGCAGTTTCGTCCCTTGAGCGCTGCCTGGGGGCTGTTCAGCAATGGATGCAGGTGAATGGACTGAAGCTGAATCCAGGCAAGATGGAGGTCCTTCAGGTGGGTGTCCCAGACAACAGTGGTCTGGGAAACTCCCTCTCTCTTTTTTTGGGGGGGGGGTGACTCTTACCACTAAGAGTGAGGTTCACAGTTTGGATATACATCTGGACCCCGCGCTCGCCTTGGAGACCCAGGTGTCATCAGTGGTCCATTCAGCACATTTCTACCTTCAGTGGATTGCCCAGCTGCATCCCTATCTTGATGTGGGGGCACCCACTACTTTGGTTCATAAATAAAATTAAAATAAATAAATAAATAAAATTTGGTTCATGTGCTCGTAGTCTCAAAATTAGACTACTGTAATGCGCTCTACATGAGGCTGCCTTTGAGACTGACACGGAAACTTCAGATGGTACAGAATTGCAGTGACTGGACTTCTTAATGGCGTGAAAAGGTACCATCATATTTTCCCCACTCTGGCTGTCTTGCATTGGCTGCCCATTCATTTCTGCATTGATACCTGGCAGAGCGCCTTCTCCCACCCAGTACTGCCAGAGTCACTCATTCCAGCCAGGCTGGGTGGCTGAGGGGCCTAATGCTGAGGGAGGTCCAGAAGGAAAGAACAAGGAACCAGGCCTTCTTGGCAGTGGCCCCTCATCTTTAGAACAACTTGCCAGTTGAGATCCATCTGGCTCCCTCTCTGGGTGTTTTCAGGAATAAACTTAAAACTTGGCTATTTGGCAGACTTTCCCTCATGCCATATCTTAATTTCTTATAATTTTTCCACCTTGTATCTATAATATATGTTTTTTGGTTTCATTGTTTTTAAATTTGTAAACCACCCAGAGTAAACCTTTTGTCTGGATGGGTGGGATAGAAATCCAATAAATAAATACATATTGAATTATAAGGTGTACTTAGTTTTTCACACAAGGCTTCTCAATTATGGCTTTATTTTTGTAACATAAATCATGACATGGTGTAATATGTTATTGTTAGTTGTTCATCTGAGGTTGTATTTACTTAATTTTCATGCCTGCTAAGGACCAGATAATATTTATTATGTGCTGATACATAAAACCACAGAATTCAGAGAGAATACATTCTTTTTCACAGTATTTTATCTGGGTTACATTATTGTATCTAATTATTGTATCTAACACTAATTATTGTAGTGTTCATATTTTGTAGTTCCCTACTTTCCTTCCTCAGCAAAGTAGTTCCTAAAGATGTAGATCAGGTTTCTCTGTGTTGCCATTCCTGATCTCTGATTAGTGTCCATTAATTTTTTGGCATAGAGGTTGTCCCCTATATAAAGTGCAGATGGTCGTTGTTGGCATAATTAACATTGGTAGAGGAACAGGTAAAAGTACCTTTGACATTGTTAGGTCCAGGCATTGTGCTGCTAGAATAAATGGGGGGGATGGGATGGGATCTGGGTTTTCAACAGATTTTTGTTCCCATCTCTGTGTCAGTGTTGTGCATTCATAGTTGCTTGAGACTGGGGAGTTCTCTGTAAGCAACTGTAAGACATTCTACATACAATCTAAAAGTGGCAATTTCATTCTGGGAAAAAGAAACTACAGTACAAGAACTGCTGCTTCTGCAACCAGATACCTAAACCTTTGAGCTATCTATGCATGTTGCCTGGGGTATATCAATAAAATACAAGTTAAGGAAAGTACAGAAATGTCAGAAGAGCTTTTTTTTTTTTTTTTTTTTTTACTTTGCTGACTGCAGCTTTAATGTGCTTTTTATTAGGCTTATTAACAAATGCCAGTGTACGGCTGAGATATCATTATGAATTCTGATCTGGGGACAATTCTAATTTTCTCCAGCAGACATGAATATTTTTCTCCTCCTAGCTTGGCTGCCAAGAAAAAAATACACTAATACTTTAGGATGATGAGAAGTCTGGAAGCTGGCTGAGTATCCCAGTTAGTTCTCTTAACCAGAACAATCACCCTCCCACTTAACAAAGGATGATGGTGATGATGATGATGATGATGATTGCATTTAAACCTCTATATGGTGACAGCTATTGACTGTTTTTACTGAGGAGGCTGGGTACATTTTAATTCCACTGTTCAGCTTGGATTCACTGAATAGCCAAGCAATGAACTCTTAGTTACATTACAGTGAACTTTCTAGTATGATCTTCTGCTTGGGCAAAGCACCCAAGGATTATCAACATAAATTGAGTGACAGCAGAATGTTCTGAATATCATTAATTTATACTTTTGGAGTGATCAAGTGCTGACAGCTCATGCAATATATTAGGACATTTGAGGTTACCTATGTTCTGTTTCCAGTATCACTCATTAACAAATGTGAAAACTTCCACTTCCTATGTTCACTCATGCAAATTGTTCTAAAGGGGAAACTCTATAGATCTGAACAATTTATTTTAGATGCAGAATTCAGATCAATTGGGGGAAGATGAGTGAGATGAAAATGCACTCTCATTATCATATACTATCATTTAATGAACCTCTCTTGCTATTCATCTCTCTTCTCAAGTAAATAAGCAGCATGATTCATCTGCTGACTTAATTCTTTATCACATGAGGTTGAATAAGCTATTTAAATAGAATAAGATGGGATGCGCCTGATTAGAAATAAAGAACTGCATTCATTTTTACCAATAACACACAACTTTAACTTTCAAAAAGTCAGCTTTACAAAATATAAGGCTTCCTGCTGTCAAGTTGAGATGAGGATTGTATGAGGAAATAGGACCAGGTAAATGTAAATAGGCAGCAGATATGTTCTCCAAACGTTCTTAGCTTTTAGGATTAAAGCATGACAAGTGATAAAGCACAAAGATCAGAGTTAAACAGATCAATCTTCATTTTGGATTGTTACTTTGATGGTATCCCAGCAAATTCCTTTTAAGAAGTAAAGATGTAGCTGCCACTTATGGTGATTAAGTATAATCTAATTTGATTCAACATATTCTCATATAATTTAGCTTTCTTTCTGAGTTCTTCTGACAAGAGACTTTGCATAACCTAACATAACATAGGCTCAGAGGATCTCTTTCTTAGAGTTTTTGTATGTGTGTAAGGGAGTATACACATGCATGCATGCATGCATGCATGCATGCATGCAATCTATCTATCTATCTATCTATCTATCTATCTATCTATCTATCTATCTATCTATCTATCTATCTATCTATCTATCTATCTATCTATCTATCTATCTATCTATCTATCTATCTATCTATGATAAGATCCCCACCAACTCTCCTCAGACTGAAGAAGCTACTTGGATGAGTTGCAAAATGTTTCAGCTAGAGATGGGGATGAATTAAAAAATGGCAATTCGTTTTGATCCATTATTCGTCAAGGTTAACGAATCAACAAATACAAATATACAAATATTCTACAACGAATCGACAAACTGATCTGTCAATTCATCTGCACTTTATATGGCAATAACACTGGCCCCCAATGATCAAGAGACACCAAATTTGCAGAGAAGCTTCCTCAGATGCATTTCTACAACTCAGAAATTTTGTTGAACATTGGATCATAGACCCCCATGTTATATAATCACAAATATGACCCTTCAGGAAAGCTCCCCTCAGGTACTTAGTGAATCCAGAATCACAATGGCGCTTCCTATGTCTTTCCCCAACATGCCTGCCAAATTTGGTGAAGACTGAATATCAGACCTCCAAGTTATTCACCCACAAATTGGGGGCCCCCCCACATGGCACAGAAGCTCATGGCATTGAAGGAGTTATATTTAGCCCCAGCAGAATGAGAGGTCCCTTTGTTCAGCTCAGCACAACATTATATTTGCCAGTGAAGTAGGGTTTGCCTTCAGGAGGACTGGAGGCAAGGGGGTATTTGGCAGCACAGCAGGCTTTTTGGCTCCGTTGGGCACTGAGGAAGTTAGGTTAGGTTAGGTTAGGCATCCTTCAGTCTCGAAAGACTATGGTGTCGTGCTCTGTATGGAGGACTTGGAACAGTGTCTAGTGTGGCTGAAGAGCTCGTTCTAGGACTACTCTGTTTGGAACTTTGGCCTGCCAGGTGATGCCAAAAATCCATCGGAGGCAACGCATATGGAAGGTGTTCAGCTTCCTCTCCTGACGTGCACAAAGGGTCCAGGACTCACTGCAGTACAGGAGTGTGCTCAGGACACAGGCTCTATAGACCTGGATCTTGGTATGTGTCGTCAGCTTCTTATTGACTCATACTCTCTTTGTGAGTCTAGAGAACATGGTAGCTGCTTTGCCAATGCGTTTATCCAGCTCGACATCCAGGGAGAGGGTGGCAGAGATGGTTGAGCCAAGATACACAAAGTCATGAACAACCTCCAATTCTTGTGTGGAGATGGTAATAGAAGGAGGTAAGTCCACGCCCTGGCCCATTACTTGCGTTTTCTTCAGGCTGATTGTTAGTCCAAAGTCCTGACAGGCCTTACTGAAACGATTCATGAGTTGTTGGAGGTCTTCAGCAGAGTGAGCAACAATGGCTGCATCATCTGCAAAGAGGAAGTCCCGCATGCATTTCAGTTGGACTTTGGTCTTTGCTCTCAATCTGGAGAGATTAAAGAGCTTCCCGTCTGATCTAGTCCAGAGATAGACACCTTCTGTTGCAGTTCCAAAGGCATGCCTCAGCATGACAGCAAAAAAGATCCCAAAAAGGGTTGGTGCGAGGACACAGCCCTGTTTCACTCCACTTCGGATGTCAAAGGGATCTGATGTTGAGCCGTCAAAAACTACAGTGCCTTTCATTCCCTCATGGAAGGATCTGATGATGTTAAGGAGACGAGGTGAGCATCCAATCTTGGGAAGTATTTTAAAAAGGCCATCCCTGCTAACCAAGTCAAATGCTTTTGTAAGGTCTATGAAGGCCACTAAGAGTGGCTGCTGTTGTTCCCTGCATTTCTCCTGCAACTGTCGGAGGGAGAATACCATGTCAGTGGTGGATCTATTAGCTCGAAATCCACACTGTGATTCTGGATAGACTCTGTCCGCAAGCATCTGGAGCCTCTTCAGCACCACATGGGCAAGCAGCTTCCCTACAACGCTAAGAAGAGAGATGCCACGGTAGTTATTGCAGTCGCCCCTGTCTCCTTTGTTCTTGTACAATGTGACGATGTTTGCATCCTTCATGTCCTGTGGTAGTCCACCTTCCCTCCAGCAGAGGCAAAAGATTTCATACAGTTCGGTGGTGATGATCTCCTTACCACATTTCAGCACTTCAACAGGGATGTTGTCCCTTCCAGGTGCCTTGTTGGAGGCGACGGAATCCAAGGCCGCAGTTATTTCTGCTAGGGTTGGTTCGCTGTCCAGCTCTTCCAAGACAGGCAGGCACTCAATGTTATTTAATGCTTCTTCGGTTACTACATTCTCTCTGGAATATAGCTCAGAGTAGTGCTGCACCCAGCTTTCCATCTGCTGTGCTCGGTCCTGGATGATCACACCTGTAGCAGACTTCAAGGGAGCAGATTTCTTCTGTAGTGGACCTAAGGCCTGCTTGATACCATCATACATTCCTTTGATGTTACCTGTGTCCGCTGCTATCTGTATCTGAGAGCAGAGCTGAAGCCAATAATCATTGGAGCATCTCCTGGCAGCCTGTTGGACTTGGCTACGAGCGGCTCGAAGAGCTTGCAGGTTGTACTCGCTAGGACAGGTTTTGTATGCTGTTAGAGCTCTTCTCTTATCCTCGATGGCTGGCATTAACTCCTCCGAATGGGCTTCGAACCAGTCAGCCATCTTTCTGGTCTTCTTGCCAAAGTTGGACAAGGCGGTGTTATACACAGCGGTCTTGAAGTGTTCCCATCGTTCAGGTGCATTTACATTAGCTGGACCTGGAAGGGTTTCCTCAAGTGCTTGGGCAAATTCCTTCACTTTTCTTTGATCGCGAGTCTTGCTGATGTCAATACGTGGTCTTCCTTCCTTTTTCGTGTGATACAATTTCTTTGTTCGCAGTTTTACTCTACTACACACCAGGGAGTGATCAGTATCGCAATCAGCACTCTGGTAGCTGCGTGTGATCGTAACACTAAGAAGGCTAGAACGTCTAGTGAGGATCAAATCGAGCTGATGCCAATGCTTGGATCTTGGATGTCTCCAGGAAACTCTGCGTTGAAGCTTCGTATTAAAGAATGTGTTGCTCACACAAAGACCATAATAACAGCAAAACTCCAGTAAGCGTTGGCCATTTTCGTTCATCTTTCCAATGCCAAAACGGCCTAGACAAGTGGGCCAAGAATTGTGATCAGCACCAACTCTAGCATTAAAGTCTCCAAGAATGAACAGTGCCTCTCTTTCAGGGACTTTTTTGATAGTAGTTGCCAGATCGTCATAGAATTTGTCTTTCACTTCTGTAGTGGCTGACAGTGTTGGTGCATATGCACTAATGAGGGTTACTGGTCCTGCTGATGAGTGGAGCTGCAGAGACAGGATTCTTTCACTCCCCACAGTAGGTGGAACAATGCATCTCAGAAGGGTGTTTCTGACTGCAAAGCCAACACCATGCTCCCTGGTCTCATTCGATGGTTTTCCCTGCCAGAAGAATAAGTTTTTTTCTTTGACAGATCCCGAGTCTGGCAGTCTTGTCTCTTGCAGGGCAACAATGTCCATCTGTAGCCTACTGAACTGAGGAAGTAGACAGCAGGAAAACAGGCTCTTTTGGCTCCATCAGGCACTGAGAGAAAAGGTGGCAGGAGAGCAGACCTTTTTGGCCACATTGGGCACTGAGGTAGTTGGCAGCAGCAAAGTGTTGTGTCTTGCCCCATTGGGGCACTGAGGCAGCCGAGCAGACTCTGGTCTTCTTCAGAAACATCAGATTTGCCTGCAAAGGAAAGGTTTTTGCCCCCAGGAGGCTATTGAGGTTGCTTGCAACTTCCAACAGCACCAGCAGCACCATCAGATGAACAGGGTCAGTGCTACTAACAGCGGTTAATCCACAGGGCTGCAGGGCTGTCGGAAAAAGATCAGCTCTGCAATCTGAAGCTGGGCAATAGGGCGACAAAGATGCTCGTTTAGAACTAGAAAGCTGGGGATTGCTTGCAACTTGGCTGCTGAGACCGCTGGGATATGATAGATAGCCCTCTGAGGTTTAGTGGGGGGGCTTAGTCAGGCACAGGTTGAAAACCAGACAAGTTCTGCAGTCTGAAGCCAGGTGATGGGGCAATGGGATGACGCCTGGACAGGCTTTGGGTGGGGCTGAGACAGGCCCTCTTTGGCACGGGGGACATCCAGACAGGCTTTTGGTGGGGCAGAGCCTGGCCTAGGAAACTCACCTGTCCACCAACATCTAACTAGACTTGCTGACAACCTTCAAAGAAACAAAGATGCCCGAGAGACATGCTGTGGAGCCCCGTTCGGAGCTGAGAGGCTCGTTGTGGGGTTTCACTAACTACTATACTCAGCGAGGACTCTTCTCTTGTCCTCCCGAAACAAAGAATGACAATGGGAGTGTTATTTTGTCTATCAGTTCACTCCCTATTTCTATCTCTCCTTCGAATACTGGATCATGCTCTGCTCTTGAGTGAATGTTTTACTTATAACCTCTGCTCCCACAAACTTATAAAACTTAAATTTAATACCAACAACTTTTGGGAAGAACAAGAAAAAGACCTACAGCCAGGTGCAATGGATCAGGACCAAAGTTGGTGGTGGGAGAAATTGTGGGTTTACTTTTTATAGTTTATATTTATATTTTATTATATTTATGGGTTTAATCTTATAGTGTTTATATTGTTTTATTTTATTTTTATCTTATATTACTTTATTATGTTACATTCAATTTATTAATTTATTTTATGGTTCTCTTGTTACTCTTATTGTAACATGCACTTTAAATCAATCATTATCCATGGATTATTATTTAGTTTAATAGTATTTCTATTTCTATTTTTATTTTATTGTATTAATTTGGTTCTCTTTTTGAGTGCATGAGTGTATCTCTTCTTTTGATATGGAGTGGAAGGCCATTGAGTGAGGGGCCATTGAATATCTCAGTAAATACGGTAGAGGGAGATATTGTGTTGGCACAGCCCCTACTTGTGTTAGAAGAACAGTGAACAGATGTTTGAAGACTGTTCACTTTTCTGGGACTATGACCAACCATCAATGTTGAGGTAGCCAGGTGAATGGACTAAAGCTGGTGTTGTTGAATGCCGGGTCTGTATGTAATAAATTCCAGGTTATTCATGATCTTATTCTGGAGGAGGATGTAGACCTGGCGTGCATAACTGAAACATGGATAGGTAGAGAGGGAGGTCTGCCCCTAGCGCTCATCTGTCCGCCTGGTTATGCTATCCAACACCAGGGTAGATTGGAGGAGCAGGTGCGGTGTAGCCATTGTATATAAAAACACCTTGGAGGTTACTAGGTGCTTCACGGTGGTAAAGTCAGGTCTGCAGGCCCTCCATGTGTCGATAGGGGCCAGGGATGGTATTGGGATCTTACTGGGTTACCGTGCTCCCCACAACCCAGCCATTTCCTTACCAGAACTAGCGGACTTTGTCTCCGTGGCATTGCTGGGGTCCCCGAGGCTATTGGTCTTGGGTGACTTCAACATACATGTGGAGGCAGAGATCTCTGGGACAGCTCTTGAGCTCTTGGAAACCATGGCTTCCTTGAACATGTCCCAACATGTCAACAGCCCCACCCACATGGGTGGTCATATGCTAGACCTGTTTTTTTCCACCAATTGGAGCGAGCGTGGTCTGATGGTGACTGACCTTGTGTCGGTCCCCTTGCCATGGTCAGATCACCACTTAATATAATCTCTCAGTGCAGAGGTGGGATTCAGCAGGTTCGCACCTATTCTATAGAACCGGTTCCTAAATGTACTATTGGTTCTTAGAACCGTTTGCTAGCCTGAGATGAATGAAGGAGGAGGGGCCAGGTGACCAGCGATGAACGGGGGGAGAGGGGCGCAATTAGCTGCCTCCCTTCCTGCACGACACTGAGCCGTCTGAGGTGGGGTGTGGGTGAGAGAGATAAAGCCCTGGAAATAGCAGAGGCGTCAATGGGGGAACGGGGGGGGGGGAAGATGAGTCCTTGATATCACTGGAGGAAAGCCCGTGGCCTCGAGGCAGAGAGGGGGGTGATTGAGAAGGCATGAGGGCAGGACACAGAGGGAAAAAGTTTTGGGGTGAGACCGCTTCAGTCAAACACCCAACCGTCCTCATTTTACTGTTGCTTATGTGGTACCTTTTTTTAAAAAAATCTCAGAGAATATCCAATGCATGAAGTGGTGACGGTCTCACTGATCCATGCAAGCAAGGTATGCAATAGAAAAGTCACTCAAACCACAAAGAGATCAAACCTCCAAGGCTCATTTAGAATAACAAAGAACTCTTCCTCCTGCCCCAAAACTGACAATTTCAGGAGACAAATGGCACACAAATAGCCCACTCTGTTAGAAGGAGGAAGACAGCTATCAGTATTTTAACACTACTAAGATTTACTATTCTTGAAGGCCATATATCCAGGACCAAGAAAGGAAAACATATAAACATATCAATAGATAAGGGGAATCAAAACTCTTCTCTCCAGACATTCAGGCGCATCTTGACCACAGGTCAACATGGGAGGGGGACGCAGAGGGACTCCGAGGGGGAGGGACCATCATGAGAAGGCAGCATTCTCCAGAAAAGACATACATGAGAGCGTGATATTGGTTGTTGTGGGTTTTTCGGACTCTTTGGCTGTGTTCTGAAGGTTGTTCTTCCTTATGTTTCGCCAGTCTCTGTGGCTGGCATCTTCAGAGGACTGGAGTGTTGAGATTGGCTTTCAAGCTTTCATTTCTGAGATTACTTTCAAGTAAGAATGCTTCTTTTCGTTCATAGGATTTTTTAAAAATATAAGAGACATGTAATTTTGCATATGATGAAATACAGATATGTAGAATGGTACACAACCTTTCCAAAGTGCTATATTGACCAAAATGAGTACAGGCCATGCCATTTCTGTGGGGAAAAAATCCTGGGTGTAAAAAGAGAAAGGAAGGCCATCCCCCAAACATCATCAGGATTGATTCCATTCTTTGCAGGAGGGGAAAAGCGATGATCCACGCGTGGCGGTTTGTGTATATGCACATGTGAATTGAAACAGGTGTATTCTCCACGCTTAAACCATCTTGATCTCAAGGGGACTTCTCCTGCGTAAATACAGAGCGATTCGGGTTGTGCATAGATTAAATATCATTTATAGACCGGAAGATTACGGGGGGGGGGAGAGTTTTTGGAGTGAGTCAAAGCAAGTTTAACTTCCATATGATGAATCCGGAGTTCTTTCCAGGGGAACACCCCGAGTTCTATTGAAGTTCTGTAAACTGCCTGGCAGGCACAGGGCAGGAGAAATAGTTATCTTCTTGACTTCCCCAGGAAAGCAGCTCCAACAGATCTTCTCCAACCCAAAGCAACACCCCCTGTTTGTTTCCTGAATTTAGCTGCAATCCTCACAGTAGCTGGCGATGGGAAAACCCATATTTCTAATAACAACATATTGCTGCGAATGATCCCTCCTGTAATAATAATAATAATAATAATATGAAGCATTTGGAGTTCGGCTGGTCTGGAATTGACAGTTAAGACCCATAAAGTTGACAAAATACCTGTCCCTGGTGGAAACGAAAATTGTTAGCACCTGTTTGTTGACATGGTTCAATACAGCTGTGGGCATTGTGGGACTCTCTTTGGGACCCAGTTTAGGAAGATTGTCATGTTGAGTATATGCACGCTCAGATTTACCCCTGCATCCTGAGTGTATGCTGGAGGCTGAAGTAAATCAGAGCTGCCCTCTCCAATGAATAGGAAACAGTTATTTGGATCCGTACTATCTGTGCGTTTGGTGGTGAGAAGGGAGACGACCTTTTGTGCTCTTTATTACCTTTTCCCATCCTGACCCTGTGCCTTGCCTGCTCCTGCTTGACTGCTCCAAAGTCGGAGTGCCCTGCTCTTCCCTATTATTATGCAATGCCTTTCATTCTCCATCCAACGCTGCTTCTCTTTGTTGCTCTCAGAGGATAGTTTAATCGTGTTTGCCAGTTTCCATGAACTCGCCCCACCACCAGCTTCCCATCCCTCGGCCGCCTTTTGTTTCTGAGACACTGTCACCGGACTGGTGTTTCCGTGTCCATCTGTCTCACTCATGGGAAAAGTCATTTCCCCGCTCCCTCTTTCTCTCCCTCTGGGCACAGTGCCACCTAATTCAACCAGTTCCTCTGGCTGGGCACCTAAGGCTGCTCTTCGCCCCTTTTTGCCACTCCCTGAGGTGTTTTTTGAGGGGGGGAGCTTCATCCTTGAATTACCCCTTTTATGGCATGCCAGGGGGGAGAGAGAGAAATCGGCATGGAAGCAGGGAATAGTAGGGTGCGGGGGGGACAGGCATCTGAAACAGGGAGGGCAGCAGGGGGAGGAGCAGGGTGCGTGTGTGAGAGAAGGCTCGGCAGCCCCTTCCATGCTCAGGCACAGCTGCAAGTGCCCGGTGCAGAGCCTGCACTCTGGGCATTGTGTGTGTGTATGTGTGTGTGGGGGGGGAGAGGGAGTTCTGACTCTGGACAGCCAGAGCTCAGTGACACCGAAGGTCGCTGTAGGTGCCACAGTCAAAAGCACCTATCTGCCATGGAGGGTACTGTATGGGAACCAGGTTGGATGGGATGTACCGTGAGTCTGGTGTGCTGTGAAGACAACTCACCAGCCATGCCACCTGTGCCATGGTGCCATGAAGGGAAAGAGGGAACTGAAAGGAAAAAGTGGCTGCCGAGGGTGAGTGGGGGAGGTGGAGCCTGCCAGGGCTGTGAGGGAAGCCATAATCACCACCAGTGCCGCCACCAACACCAACACCCCTCAAAGCGACTGGCAAGGAGAAGCGGTGGGTGAGGGGTGGAAGGGAAAGATGGAGGAGGAGACCTCAGAGGAGTCAGTAACTGAAGGACCGATTGAGGTGGTGGAGTTGAGGTGGAGTGGCGACAGATTGAAAAGAGACCATACCTTCCAAGCCAGAAGGAAGCTGGGGGGGGGGGAGAAGAACTCCACAATAGGTGCGCAAAGGCAGCCTCCAGGTAACAGCAAACAGGGCTATCAGTCATTTCAGGAGCAGGAAAGGGGAGGGAAGCAATTTTTGCTGGTGAGTTATAGGGTGAAATAGGAGGTAAATGGAAGGAGAGATGTGTCATTTCTCTGTCAAACTTGGTCATAACCACCCACTGAGAGGTGTGTGTTTATGTGTGTGTGTGTGTGTGTGTTTGGCAGATGCCCACGGTGAGGGTAACAGCAGCGGTATACCCAAACAGATACACTTATCCAGATGTCCTAACCATGTGAGAAGTAGTTGTGATGATAGGCAGTAGGGAGATCACTGTGGAAGAAACCCTCATCGGATCCCACTGTCCTGGGCATTTATTTATTTATTTATTTATTTATTTATTTATTTATTTATTTATTTATTTATTTATTTATTTATCATTAGGACATAGAACCTGTTGTTAATTTATTTGAATCCCACCACTGTCTCAGTGGCTCTCCCCCCTCGCAGGGAGCATGGACCTATTTCTATGGTCCACCCTCAAAGGCTACCAGATCCCACAGAATTCCAGGATTCCATGAGAGCAATTTCGGCTGATCTGGCTGGTGCTCCTGTCAAGGCTCTGGTGGATGGCTGGTATACCACCGCCACCAGGGCTGTAGACACGATTGCTCCTAAACACTCTCTCCAACGCAGAGCTTGACCTGCACCCTGGTTTAATCAGGACCTACGAGTGATGAATCAATTTAGAAGGCACAAGTGGAGAAAGAACCCGATGGATTATAATTGGGTACCTGTCAGGGTCGCAACTAACCTTTACCATGCCAAGGTAAAGGCTGCTAGCCGTGCACATCTCGCTAACCGGATAAGCGAAGCTTTAAACCAGCAGGCGGAGGTTTTCCATATAGTGTGTGACCTATCTGGAATTGGTCAAAGTGATGAGCCTCCCTCTAGTATTTCACCAGACCAATTTGCAGCATTTTAAAAATCTAAAGTAGAGACCTTTCGCTGGGAGCTCTCTCCTTTTTTTGATATAGTGGATCGAGCAGAGATGTCCAGCGCTCCGCCTTGCTGGGTGATTATTGATCTTTTTCAACCTGTGACACCAGATATTGTGGACAAAGCGCTTGATTGCTGTTGGGCCACCACCTCATCCCTTGACCCTTGCCTGGCCTGGCTAATCAAAGGAACCAGGCCTATAACAACTGAATGGGCTACAGCAATAATTAGTCTTTCCTTGAGGGCAGGGTACCCCTTGCCCTCAAGGAGATGCTCATTAGGCCCATAAGAAAGAAACCTACTTTGGCGGTGGACGAAATTGGCAATTGTAGGCCTGTCGCCAATGTTTCTTTCATTAGCAAAGTGGTGGAGAGGGCAGTGGCCAATCAGCTTCAGGCTCATTTGTATGAAACGCCCTGGACCCGTTCCAGTCAGGATTCAGGCTGTGCCATGGTACAGAAATGGCATTGGTCGCCCTGTACGATGACCTATTGAGGAAGGCTGACAAGGGTAAAATGTCTCTGTTGGTCCTTCTCGATATGTCAGCCACCTTTGATACCATCGACCATGGTGTCCTCCTGAGAAGGCTCTGCGAGTTGGGAATTGGTGGCCTGGCACTTGCCTGGTTCCGATCCTTCTTGGGGGACTGTCCTCAGAGAGTACAGCTTAGGGAGAGGGTCTCAGCCCTGTGGAGCCTCAATTGTGGGGTTCTGCAAGGCTTGATTATCTCCCCAATGCTGTTTAATATCTATATGGGACCACTGAGTGGGATAATCAGGGGGTATGGGGCATCGTGCCATCAGTACGCTGATGACACCCACCTCTACATCTCCTTTTCACCAACTGCAGAGGATGCCATTCTGTCCCTTCAGCGCTGCTTTGAGACTGTACTGCAATGGATGCAGGAAAATGGGCTGAGGTTGAACCCGGATAAGACGGAGGTCCTGAGGGTGGGTGGCCCCACCATCAGCAGTTTGGAAAACTCCCTCTCATTTCAGGGAGTGATTCTCACTGCAAAGAGTGAGGTTTGCAGCTTGGGGATCCATCTGGACCCGGCACTCACCATGGAAATGCAGGTGGCGTCAGTGGTCTGTTCCGCCTATTTCTATCTTTGGCAGATTGCCCAGCTGCGTCCCTATCTTGATGTTGGGGCGCTCACCATTTTGGTACATGTGCTTGTAATCTCGAGATTAGGCCACTGTAATGCGCTCTATGTGGGGCTACCTTTGAGGTTGATGAGGAAGCTCCAAATGGTGCAGAATATGGTGACCAGAATCCTTAGTGGGGTGAGAAAATATATCTCTCCCACTCTGGCCACTCTGCAGTGGAAGTCCGAGCAGGGCAATAGTTTTGGTGACAAGATAAGTGGCCACCTGTTGAGCCTTGCCCTTCAACCGCCAGCTAAGGGTCATGGCGGACCCAATGGGTGCCACTTTGTGGAGTGTGGCCTGCCTCATGTTCCTAGCCCCAGAAACCCCTGTGGCTGCCCTTTGGAAAGGAGGCGCCTCCCCCTGCCTCCCTTCTGCCTCCCCTGAACCTGCTCTTTTCCCTCTCCCAGTTGGCATGGATGAAGTGCCTTCCCTGCACAGGAGCCTTGGGTGGTGCCTCTCCAGATATTGGCGGAGGTGGTGGAAGACAGATGCCTGGGTTCTGACCCCCTCCAAACCGCCCCAAGGCAGGTATTACAGCATGTCAGCTGTGGGTCATCACTGAGTGCCGTGAAATGATCCCACATGGCCCATCTGCCTTGCTTGTCCAAAAGAGGACCCACTGCCTGCCCCTGACTGCTGGCCTGGGAAGAACTCTGTGTCCCTGGGGTGCTGCTGGTCTAGGAGGAGGGAACAGATGACTCTGGGGACAGGGGTTGGAGGGGCTGTGAAGCCTGCCCTGCCATTACTGGTTCCAAATCAGACTGGGGATCTTTGGAAACCAGTAACTCCTCAGTTTCCTCTAGGAAGAGGAGTGACAGTTCTTTTGGCACCTCTGGAAGCTTTGGTTCCATGTCTGCCTGCAAGGCCACCGAAGGAGGGACAGTGGCACTCGTTATCTAGACATGGTTATGCACATGGTGGTCATGATGATGGTGCTGCTACCTAGCCTGCGTAGCTTCACAGCCTTCTTCCCCTTGGATTGCCCCTGAAGAAATCCCTTCATTTTCTACTGCTGCCTAACAAACCAACTAAACAAATAAAGCAATGGAGATTGAGGAAACAAACTAATAGAGGGTCAGAGAGTGTGTACAAATTTTATTTTTAGAATGATGGTGGTGTAATTCTTTTACTAAAATGTGACCTGCCTGCCTAAACAACCCCCCCCTCAGTATAATGTAATTAAGAAAATTCCCCCCAACCCACTGTGGCAGAGAAGCCAAAAAAGTCCAAAAACAAAAGCCCTGCCAGCTAAGTCTCAGTCAGACACACCACCCTCAAATAAGTTTTAGAAGAAAAAGGAATGATGGATCCAGCCACCAACCAAATTCCCTGAGAGACACAAGCCTCCATAAACGAACTTTTGAAAACTGAATAATCCTCCCACCTAGACACCCAACCACCCAAATAAGTTTTAGAAGAAAATGGAATGATGGATCCAACCACCCACCAAATTCCCTGAGACATGCAAGCCTCTCTAAAATGAACTTTTGAAAACTGAATATAAAGGAAAAGAAATTCCATAGTCACACAACAACAGTTCCCCCCCACCGGCCAACACACACACACACACTGCTGCAAAAGCGAAACCGCAAGAGCACCAGCAAGCCAGCAAGCAGCAACTGTTCTTACTCCGGACAGCATGAACAGAAGTGGGGAATGGCCAGACAGGAAAAGCTTATATGAAGCATCTGTAAGCATCTGTCCAGCGCTATTGGTTGCTGGACATGCCAATCTGGGATCTCTGTCCTGATTGGCCAGAGCTTCAAATTGGTGCCAGCAAGCTCAGAGAGGCCCCCAAAAGGGGTAACAAATATAGATGAATATGAACAGATTGACGAATAAAACCGAGGAAATATTCATCGAGCCATATTTGTCCTGATTTAAAATTTTACAAATACGGATTGATGAATATATGACAAATCGGCTATATTCGTCAGAAAAACTGATCCGTCCCCATCATTAATTTCAACCTAATAAGAAAGAAGTCAATTTGCCTGTAGGGCCCAATTCAGATGGTTGAGTTCAGTGCTGAGAAACTGAGCTTCACAGTTCCGATTTGCCCGGTCTACCAGTGTTTTGATTATGTCTCTTTTCTGTCGTGGGTGGTGGTTGGAGTTTTTGTGTAGCTACTGGTCTGTGTGGGTGGGTTTTCTGTAGACCTTGTGTCCCAATAGGAGGTCAGTTTTGCATATGACCATGACATCTAAGAACGGAAGTTGGCCCTCTATTTCTTTTTCCATGGTGAATTGTATATTTGGGTGGATGCTGTTGAGATGGTTCAGAAATTCTTCCAATATTTCTTCACCATGGCTCCCAATTGTGAAGGTGTCATCCATATATCAGAACCAGACTGTGGGTGCGAGGGGTGCCGAAGCCAGGGCAAGTTTTTCGAAAAGCTCCATGTGGAAGTTTGCTATAACTGGGCTGAGGGGGCTCCCCATGACCACTCCATCTGTTCATAGAATTCATTATCCCACTGGAAATAGCTGGTCATTAAGCAGTGTTGGAAAAGGGGCCTTGATGTCTTCTGGAAAGATCTGCTGGATGAGTGTTAGGGTGTCCTTTATCGGTACCTTAGTGAACAGGGATACTACGTCAAAGCTGATCAGTCTGTCCCCAGGGTTGAGTTTTAGGGTGCTGATCTTGCTTATGAAATGTCCTGAGTCTTTGATGTAGGATGAAGTTTGTCCAATGTGGGTCTGCAGGAGGGTCGCTACGTATTTGGCGAATTCATAAGTTGGGAAGCTGATGGCACTTACAATGGGCCTGAGTGGGATTGAGTCCTTGTGGATTTTGGGGAGTCCATATAGTCTTGGTGGGAGAGCTTCTGTCTTGCAGATTCGTTGAAGTTCCTACTCCAGTCCTCTGAAGATGCCAGCCACAGAGACTGGCGAAATGTCAGGAAGAACAACCTTCAGAACACGGCCAAAGAGCCCGAAAAACCCATAACAACCACTAAATATGTTTCTTTCCATCTGCTCTGTGTTACAGTCTCCAAACGAAAGTTGAACCCAAGCTCAGTGATTTTTTGGGGGCATCAAACCACTTTTTCTTCCTTTCATCTGTTCCTGACTCAGCCCACACATTAAGTACTATTTCATGGTCCTGTGTGACTAGTTCATACATCCTGTGCCTACCAGTTGGTCTCCTGCTGCTCGGAGGTCTTCACCTGTTCAGCTGTGGCCATCTTACAGCCAGGCATTCCAAGTCCCAAAAGCACAAAAGTGGAAAAGAGGCAAGGCTGCTGGTGCCAGGTGGCTCCATGCTTTTTAAGAGATGTTCAATAGCAGCTTTCAGAAACTCTGGAAGCATCCTACCCTATGGGAAAGACACTGCCACCCCAAAAGGCATCTCTCATGAGACAAGCTAAGGTGATGCTGGACAGCCATAATGAATAAGACTCTCTCAAGAATTTACTGAAGACAGACCAGATGAAAATGGATTCACAGGAGTGCCATCTGCCAACTCCAGCAGGTGAGAGAACTGTGACAATCCCGATGTGCCCATGTAAAAGAATGTACCCTTGCTTCTGATACAGCTCTTATCAACCAGGCTCCCTCAGAAAGAGTACCAAAACAGCAAAAGAGTAAGTTTTTGAAGGGCCTAACTCTCCTCCCACCCAATCTTTTGTTCCTGTAGGAGAGCAGCATAGCATGAAAGAGGATAGGCCTGGCCTTGCACTCTTCCCATTCCCACCAGCTGAATGCAGAATTGTACATCCCAACACTGGCTGCACACATCTATGACCAGCAAGAGTGTTTGTTTCACCCTGGCAGACACAGAGTGTATTGGGGCCTTCCATCTTGACAGAGTGTGTGTACAAGAATTACATGTGATGCTTGGCCAACAGCTCCAGGGGTTACTCTAGTCAATGGGGAGCATCCCTGTTCTCAAGAAAGTCCTACTGGGTCTGCATTACTTGGCCACCGGGGACCTCCAGTGGTATGTGGGCAGGGCCTATTATGTGTCACAGTCCTCCACCAGTAGGGCTCTTTGAGATCCTGGATGTCATAGTTTGCCACTGCCAGTGGTTTATCCGATTCTCCACCACCAAGGTGCTGAAGAGCTGACCTGCTGATCAAAGCTGGTTGCTGTGTATGTTTAATGTGTGGTGAGTGTGGGGGATAGGAAAAACTCATACAGATGCTGATGGCCATGTTCCTCCTCCCCAGTTGTTTTGTAAGTTTAGTGTCTGGTGAAAGAACCCATACAGATCACCCTCCCCAGGTGATCAAGGCTATCCTCTGTGGCCCTTCCTGCTGGCACCGTACCCTGAGGACCTTCTTGGATGTATCGGCCATTATAATGAAGTACATAAAAAACAGGATTGTGACAGAGAATTCTTTTAGGATCCTAAAAATGCCTTTCCATTGTTCATCATCAGCATACCAATTGTGGTGGTAGCTCAGCTGTCACAGTTCCACCTCTCTGCTCACCCAGCCACTCTGAGCAGGGAAACTCATCCTTCTGCCCCCTTGCAAGAATGGCTGGGCGAGCAGGTAGGTGGGGCTGTGGCAGCCGAGCTACTGCCACAATTGATGCACTGACAATTATGCTGGTCACACACGTTGTGCAGGAAGTGGTCCTGCAGAGTCTGGTGGTGGGTGGTAATCAGGCCAGTCAGCTGTTCTGAGGGGCTTTGTATTTGTGCACAAATATGAAGCCCCCGTCTCTAGTTAGGATATTAGGCATGGAAATGTTAGAGAAGAGAACTTATCTGATTTGGGATTGTTTGTTTTTTCATGCTGTCCTCAGGTTTGTGCTAAATGTTTTGTGATGCAATGTGTCATTTCAGATAGTGAAGTGTCTCCTTGTGAGTGCAAAGTGTGTATGCTGTGAAGCCAGAGAGACAGAGTCCCCTGACAAATGTGCTGCCATCTGAGTGAAGGTTTCCTTGGATGGGGTTTATGTTCTGGTGGTTATGTGCTCTGATTGGTTGGTAGCTGTGTTATATCCTAATATGAGCTGAGTATGTCCCCCGAGTGGTGGGAGGATTGGGGCCTTAATTATTTTGGGAGCTCCCTTTGGGTTCCATGTGCTGGAAATTACCTAGGACTACTATTTTCCCTGTCTAACATTTGCTGGCATAAAGGGTGCAGAGTTTGGGCTGAGCGGGGTTTTGGATTTGGCATAACTCAGCTCCTCCCCAGCCCCAGCCCTTGTCCTTTTAATTCCCTTCTCCTTCTTGGTTTTGGCCCTTCTGCTGGCTGATATAATGGCAGATCAGCCAGCACAGAAGGTTAGGGTGGCCTAAGGTGCTGTCACAATGATGTTCCACATGTGTTTCTTTCCTTTCCATTTAACTGAATGTTTTTTGTTCACTTCCATTGGGACAGAGTCTATCATGTGTTTCTACAGTAAATAACTGTGTCTGCAGAAAATAGTAGATGCTGGAGAAGCATTAGAGATGCACTGAGATATAAAAGCTGCTTCCAGATCAGATCAGCAGCCACATGATTAGAAGATAAACAATTAATACAGAAGCACACTTACTTAAAGTCTTGTTCTACTAATTCAAGTCACCAATAGACTCTCTCTAAATTGTTTCTAACCCAAGCATAGGGATGTATTGGCACCTTGGTATTCTGAGAAGCTACAAAATAGCTAGACCAAAAACTAAGAGCACAGATGGTAGAAAAAAAAATTGACAAGCATGACTGAACATAGATGATTCAATCACCTGAATTTATACTTTGTGGTAATGGTGGCAGTGAGGAAACCTTACCTCTCTTTTAACATTAGAACTATATAATGTTGGCCAGCACAATTTCTCTGAGTTGTAAAAAGCCTTTTCTCTTTATTATCAGAAGATCAGTCAGAACACTTAGTTGCTTACTGTGAGCAAGACCCACTGTATTTTAGCAACCGAATAATTTCTATTAATTTCAAGTTAAATGCTATTGTTTGGACTGAAGATGAAAATTCTCACAAAATTACCCATTCAAGTTGTTTCAACATACAGAAGCACCCAGTTGAGAAACTGCTGGGTCATGTGAGATGTCCCATTTCCCCAGCATGGTTCACCAAACCTCACTGATGCAATATTTCTACTCTACTTGCAACCTATTATACTAAGCAGCACTATTTCAGACAGTGCATGCTTTGTTTCCATTCAGATTTCCATAATTTGGTAAAATCTCTGTACATAAATCTTGGGTATTTTTTCTTTCTGAATCAGAGGAGAGTGCTTCACAGCAAGCACATAAATGATTTTAAAAAATCAGAAGAATAGAACATAAATCCAAACTTGTCTCCTCCATATATGCCCTGCCTGCCAGATGGGCACTAAATAAATAAATAAATATGCAAGGATGGGGTACCTGACCTGCAAGATAGTAAGGTAATTTGTGACCTGACAAGATAAGAGAAGGAAAACAAGAATTATATTTATGCAACCTAAGCAAAACTGTGTACACAACACTTTAATGGAACCTCCCTCCCCAGAGCTACAAAATTACAATGCTTTCTGCTTTGATGTATGTGTATTTTAAGACAAGAAGGAACTGAAGGCTTGTCTGAATCTTTGTAACCGGTCAGAAAGTGGTTTTGAGCTTTTTGTGTGTTCTGCTACTGAAAGAAAGTACAGATAATTGTATGAAGCACAGAGACTTTGATGAGAAAAACACAACACTACTTATTTTAATTTCATGTGGAGACAGACACTCTTGTAGGGCTTGAAAATTCCTCATTGAGATGTTCCATTGACATGAGACAGTCTAAATCAAAAAGACCTGAGGTTTTAGAAAATATTGCTTTTTTCCTAAATAAAAGAAGCAAGCACTTATAGATATGGTTGTTCTAAACTATTTTTAATTATTATTTTTTAAAATATTTCCTTTACTATTACATGCTGTAGTTATTTTAAATGTTTCATCTAACTATGTTTTTACAGTTGTTTTGAAGGTTCACTCTGTCAACTGCTTGGCATAGGTGCTGCCTTTAATGAAAGTGTGGCAATATTTTATACAAAATAATGAATGAATGCTGAGCCTCTGTAGTACAGTGAAGGAGTGACAGAGTAGGATTCAGGAGATTTAGGTTTGAACTCCCACTTGACCATGGAAACTCACTAGTGTGTGGGTGGGTGGCACTGGTAAAACCACTCTTTAAATATCTCACATAACTTGAAAACCCTATTAGGGCAGTATGTTGGAGTGACGAAACAAACAAAACAAACACATTGTATTCATCCTGTAACATTTAAGAATGAAATCTTATTTGGATGAAAGAAGTACATTACAGTCTCTGTTGGCACTATCAGTACCTATGCCCTTCATATTTTGTAAGGGAGAGAACTGAACTCCAGTGGTGACCACAAAAAGAATACTGAGTTTTGGCATCTGGCTTTTGGTATCATAATCTGTGCTTAGTTTTCTGTTTTCCAGCCAGGAGTTCTGAAAGAAATGCTCAGACTTATATTTTAGTGGGGGAGGAAGGCATAGCTCCACCCAATGTAAGCAAAGGAACTGACCAAGCTGTGACATGTACTCCTCCAGTCCAACCTGTTATCCCTTCTGTCACTTACAATTTTATCTAACCTTTGTGTGACATTCTAGTTTCTCAATAAACAACTACCACTTGTCAGGATGAAGAAATACCTAGAGAGCTTCATTAACCAAGGTATGGAGCACATCAATAGTAATACTGTTGGTTGGTTGGCACTAGAGGTTGTAGAGCCCACTGTGAAGTCATCAAGGGCCAGAAGAAACTACAATTGTAGGTCCTGTCCTTCCCCATCCAGCACCTCAGACAAATTTTCACTATGTCTAATGGGAAGTCTAGCCTTGTCTTTTTTCTTGACTGTTTATCCATGGACTGAAGAGTTGGTGGTGGAGACACGAATGACACCTTGGAGGTCACAAATGTAGCCATGCCAGGGTGGAGATTAAATGATGGGAGCAAGGTGGGCAAGGAGGACTGCTGGACTGATTCTGTAGATTTGGAGGCATTCAAAAACCTAAGAGGTGTTACCGGAATGCTCAATGATTGGCTGGGAGACTTTCTGTCATGGGGATCCAGACATAGGGCACTGGGAGTAGTTCCTAGTGCTGCCTGAGGAGGCAGCTTAAACATGCCAAGACGAGGCAAGGTGACCTGAGGCTAGAAGGCTGGAAAACCAAAGATGGGTGCACCACTGGCAAAGGAAGCAGCAAGGATAAGTGGTCCTGCAGCAAGGACCTCCCAATCAGCCTACCCAACACCAGTTGGGCAGGCCTCCTCCTTTACCTCCCCCTTCTGTATCTTGTTACTCTGGTAAGTGTAATATGTCAGGATAAGCTTTGGCTGTGCCCCAAGGATGAGTACAGCACTTACAGTGCAGCTGCCACCAGCGGTGCTTATGGAGGAATGGCAGGGGAACTACTTGCATCCAGCACCATTGATGTGGTACTCTGAATTTAGCCCACCTGTGTGTAGTCTTGGAAATTGTAGAGGAGGCAGGTCTCAGTTCCTCCCAGTAAGAGGCTATTGTGGGGTTCCTATCCCGTTTTTGGACAGTTTGAAAGTGAAGTCAACTGCCTGACACCCTAAACATTTTTAAGTTTATTGTTGAGCCAGTTTTGTTGCACCAATAAAAGGGCTTGCTCTTGCAAGTACCCATTGTGTCATGATGGAGGGAATGTGGGGGGCACTCACAGTGTTTGTATGTGCTTTTGTTCATATTTTAATCTCTATGGCTTAAACATATGTTGTTTTAAGGTCTTTGGAACTGGAAAAAAATCTCCAAGAGCAGCTCAACATATTGTTTCTGAATTGGCAGCAGACCTTAATACCATCAAGCAGATGTATTTCAGTCCTTCTCTGCTCAAGATCCTTTAACAAAAAATATGAGGAACTGAAATGGTGATGCTGACAGGACATAATTAGTTAAGAGCAATGAGATGATATTATTATGTGCTATCAATTCACTTTCAAGTTAGGGTGACCATAGTCGAGTTTTCATATCGTAGACTGTGGCTTGCAACATTCCACTATAGTTTAGTTAATTCCAAGAAACAAGGAAGTGTTGTGTTTTTTAAAAAACAAAAACAACACTGAAGCAGATTCAGTGTTAATGATCTACTATGGGAGGCAGAGAACAATAGTAGTAGCCAATTATTTCAATGTAATTTTCAAAGCTCAAAATGTTATGTACGTACAGCAGGCTTGTCCTCCACTATTATAGCCAATGTTCTCTCTAATCTGCACAACATTGCAGCACTGCATTGGTGTCATGCACCCACAGTTGGTCTTGCCGCTTATTTGGTTCCAGTCATGGCAGGAACTTTGCATGTATGGGGTGGAGTTTCCACTCAGTGCTGGTGGAAAATTAGGGGAAATTATAGCCTCTCTCACACAACTACTGAGGAGGCAAGTACTGACCACATAGTTTGCCTCTAGGAGAAGAAAACACAAATCTCACCCAGATTTTAGTCTCTAACTGAAGTCTTAATAATGTGGGAATTCTGGCTGTAAAAGTTTGAAAAGAACTTTCAATCACTGTGAGCTGGTGCAAGGTTTCAAGAAAGGCAGAACATAATGTTCTCCAATCAGATTGCAGGGGGATAGAAAACAATGTGAAAACTCTGATAGCCTGTGAAGAACAGCACTGGGAGTAAATACAGCAATATTAATTTGCTGGTAGAGAAAAAAAAGGCTAAACAAGGTTATATTTTCTGCCCCTCAAAATCAGCCATTTGTGGCCATTATTACTGAGGAAAGAGGTACAGAAATGAAAAAAAAAGTTGTATGGTGGGCACCCACCTGAGGGGCCAGGGTGCTGAACCACGGATCAGCTGTTCAGCTGGCAAATGAACTGCACCAAACCACTGAACTGCCAGTTTGTGCCTATCTCTAGTTACAACCCTATGTGATGAAAGCTGCTTAGTGACACATGGTGAAAAAAGAGAGAAAATACCACATTTAGTATTTCTAGACCAGGTGAATTTATTCTGATAGTTCAAAGAAGCATTTAACCATGATTAGTTTCAAAGAAATAACACTTTCTGTTCTGGCAGTTAACAGGAGGTTCATCTGGGAGATCAGTTAAAGAGGAATTAGAGAAGTAGAGGGTCAGTCACAAGTTCATGAAGCCAAGAAAGGAAAAAGCTGGTAAGTGTGTTAAATGTGATCAACTGAGTATTGTAATATATGAATAAATTTGTATTTTGCTAGGAAGAATTTAGGGCATTTGACTGAGTTAAAAAGAGAAGTCCATGATATATGTGCAGTTTCTCTCAAAACTCTTAGAAACTGTCACTGAGTAATTCTTGATCCCACTGCTCATTAACTAACTATAATCCTTCTGAAAAATAACATCCCCTTAACTCTTTTTAGTTGACAGTTTAGACTCTTCCAGGTGATTGTGCTCCATTCCATGCCAAGCAGCTAAGAAGCTTTAAAGCATAAGTGGCAACAGGAGGAAACTTGGGATATAGGAACAGATAATTTCATAGATATGGAGGAAAATTATATGAAATGTTTATAGGGTGGAACTTAGAGAAGCAATTTCCCCATTAGGCATGTATAGGATGAGAAGATACTCTCTGTTTTGTATGAACTGCTTTGATTTCACTTGAGCAAACCTTCACATGGGCAAAAAAAAAATCAGAACAAGGCTGTGAGGTCAGGCTAAGGACTCCATTTTAAAACTTATATACCCCAGACAAGCAAACAAGACAAATCAGTATCTACGTTCTCCTTGACTATCTTAATTCTTTAATATTTCATATGCTGATCTATCATGAACAATAATAAAATGTGCAAGGCTTGTTGTCACCTCATCACAGCAAGCATATTCCATCAATTACCTTAACACTCTGGTTACATCACATCTCCCCAGATCCATAACACATAGCAGAGCATCTCTACATTCTCTTTGCACATTGTCATACTTTAGTACCCCATGTCTTTACAACAGATAGGTATTCACATTATTGATAAAGCCTATGTATTTGTAAAATGCATTTACAAAGCCTTTGTACTTGTAAAAAACAGTTGGAAGTTTTAATGGATGTTTGTAAATAGTCCTTTATGCCATTGTCGCAAAGTATATTGCACTATTTTATAGTTTGTTTGTTTTTTAATAAATTGCTTTCATACTGTTGAAAGGCACTATTGTTATGAAGCTTGCATGACTCTACGAAGTTAAAGAAATAAGCCCCGATATTTGTTTTATGGATTGCCTCAGCTTAGTTTTTTAATGTAATTTCATGCAACAGAAGCTCTTACAAACAGATATGTAGGGTGTGCGTTATCAGGCAACATTGCCTTAGCAAAACATTTGTAGTAGAACCCAAAATAAAAAAGAAAACACTGAGTGATCTATCTTCTTTCCAACTGAGATTCATGGCTGCTATCAACTTCATCCTAGGCTTCCTTACTCTGCCTAAGTGAAAACAGACAATAGATTCAAGGTGAAAAGAGTCCATCAAAGGGGAAATCTGTGAAAGGACAGGTTACTTACCTGCAAGTGCTAGTATTGAAGGAATCAAATGAATATATTGAGAATAAAATGGCCATACCTGGATTAGTTTTTGTCAACAGCAGAATTACATTGGATGATCACATTCAAGGAAATGTGCAAGAATTTACATCTCTCAGACCCAGGATAGGTCTCAAACCACCATCTTCCTTTGGAACTGTGAAATAATGAAAGTAGAATCCACTGGAAAGCATTTTGATGGAAATAGGCTATATAGCACCCATCTTCAGTAGTGTACCTATTTCTTCTTCTAGAACTAGAGATGACATCATTGGTCTGAAAATGGAAAATACAGGTAGTTATGCATTGCTGCTTGTGATGGTTTTGAAGCAGTGTGGGATATGTAGTCAGAGAAATGTAAAATGGAGTCAGACAGGTTATGTGTGAAGATGATTTGAGAGATATTGGAATGTGTTTTTCTGAAGTTTGGTGCAGTATGATTCGTGACAAACTAAAGGTTGGATCAAGGGGCTTGGGGAAGACTCAACATTCTGAGCTAATTGGAGAAGAAATAAAACACCTGGAAAAAATAAATAAGGAAGTTGGAGAGGGTAGAGTGTTGGGCCTTTTCCCATATCCTCCTGTACCAAATCTCCAGGTGCCTCCTAGGACTAGTTCCTAAGAAGGCCCCAGGGGAATTTAGATTGATCCATCACCTAACCTACCCTGAGGGTGACTGTGAATGATAGTATTTCACAAGAGCTTTGTACTGTATGTTACACATCCTTCAATGAGGCAGTGTGCATGGTACATGCATGTGGTGAACGTGCAGAGTTGGCCAAATGTGATGTGAAATCGGCATTTTGTCTTCCAGTGCACCCAGATGATTTTGAGCTGCTAGGTTTTCATTTGAAGGAGCATTTTATGTTGATAGGGCATTGCCTATGGGCTGCTCAGTGTCATGTCTGGCATTTGAGTGCTTCAGCTCCTTTTTAGAATGTGAACTCCATAATAGGGTGGGAATATGAAGTAGGGCTCATTACCTAGATTATTTCCTTTTTTGTGGACTAAAGGATTCTGGGAATTGTAGGTTTCTAATGGAGACTTTCAGACCATGGCACAGTAGCTAGGTCTCCCCTTAGCCAGGGGAAAAACTGAAGGACCAACCACGACACGTTCTTAGGAATAGCGTTAAATACTCAGCAGCAATCTGAGTATTTAACCAGAGTCCAAACTGGATGAGCGTCGGTTGCATTTGGCCCCTTTAGCGAGTTTGAAAAAAGTTACCTTGAAGGAGCTGCAGGAAGTAGTGAGTCATTTGAATTTTGTATGCAGGGAGGTGGCCCCAGGTTGGGCATTTTTGTGCAGGTTATGTTCTGCCATGAGCAGTTTGAGCAGACTGTTTCATTGGACCAGGGTTACATTCAGGCATGAAGCAATATTTGAGGGTATGGCCATGACTCTTAGGCAATTTCAATGGTGTGTCATTTTGGAGAAGGGAATTGTGTATGAGGAGTGAATTTCAGGTTCAGACTGACTCAGTGGGGTCCCTCAGGATTTGGCATCTATTACCATGGTCATTGATATGCAGGCACCTGGCCAAATGGCTGGCAGACTCTAGGTTTGACTAAGGACTTTTCTTGAATTTTTTCCTATTTTGGGAGCCCTATGACTATGGGCTGAAGATTGGGCCAATTCTGTAGTGAGATTCTGGTGAGACAACTTAGCTGTTGTGCACGTCATCAGCAACATGTCTTCTAAATCAGAACAAGTAATTAACCTAGTGAGGGCTTTTGTTTTACACACACTGCAATTCAATATAGTGGTTCATGCTCACCACAACCCAGGATTGGACAATAGCATTGCTGACGCCCTGTCTCGTCAACAAGAGACAGGGTATTGGCTCCGGGAGCTTCCAAGTGGCCAGAAGCACCCCTACAAGAGGTATGGCAGATTGGCAGAGGGAAACATTGCAAGCTATAGGCCTTGCACTTGCCCCACGAACCCATAGGAGTTATTCAGCAGTATGAGAGGAGTTCAGGGAGTTTAGGGTCAATAGGACTTGATTAGGCCAATTCCAGTGGGACATTTACAACAGTTTTGTGTGTACCTGTCTCATAAAGAATTGATTCCTGTTTCAATTTAAGGTAAAATGTTTGCATTAGCATTCCTAGCCAAGGCTTTGGGCGTTTCAGATACGACTGGAGACTTTAGAATATGCAAAATGATCGGGGGCTGGGGAAAGGAAAGAGTTAAGACACCTGATGATAGGCACCCATTTACTCCTGCTATCTTAATGAGATTTAGCCATATGTGGGCTGACTTATGTAGGGATGCGTATGAGGCATCACTTTTTCAGGCTGCCTCACTGGTGACATTTTTTGGGGCTTGCAGGATTAGTGAAGTGGTTGCTGGGGGTAGAAGTGACAAGTCACAAGTTGCATTACAATTTTCAGATGTTCAGTTGACTGAGGGGAAGGTGATTCTACACATACATAAATCTAAGGCAGACCAAAGTGGGAAAGGAGCATGTATTCAGTTAGATATTTGTTCCATCATGGACATTCGTCCAGCTGATGGACCACCACTGACAAAGTACCAGTTCTGGAAAATCATGGGAGATTGTAATGAGTTGGCCTGGTTGGCTGGTGATTTGGAACTAATTCATTCCAGATTGGGGCAGCGTCAACTGCAGCCAGCTTAGGATAGAGCCCAGAGGCAGTTGGTAGATGGTCATATAACTGATACAAGCTTTATGTGTGAGACATACCGCAGTTGTAGGCTGGTGTCTGGTTCTTTGTATTCTGTTTCAGGAGTGGAAGTGACTAGCCGGTGGTGGGCGATCCAGCTGGCGGGGCACAGCTTTATTTAATGGGTGGTGAAGTATGTGGCAAGATCAGCCTGGGGCTGTGATTTAGGACTGGGACCAACTGTTAAGTTGGGCTGGATGGAAAGGAATGCACTGGAGAGATTCACTGCTATGTTATCAGCTGCAAGTTTCAGAGTACCTCCAGATGTCCTGTTGATCGATCTGGGTGGTAATGACTTGGCCAGACAAAGTGGCAAGTCACTAGTGCTGGATATATTGAGAGACTTGTGCAGTTGGTAGACCAAGTACGCGGGTTCCAGAATTGTTTGGTCCATGAACATCCCACATCATGTGCAGAGTGATCAAACTTTGGCAACTGCGTGCCAAAGTTTTTGACTTGATGGAGGGAATGGGGCATAGTTAGTTTGCCCATTCCATGGCAGGTAGTGCAGAAGGAAATGGAATTGGTGAGTGCCCATGGAGTTCAATGTAGGAGCTAGCACATTTGAGGCACTGCGGATCATGAGGTTATAGTGCCAAGAGGGGAAGACCTGCTGGGGCCTCCTCGGGCTGAGGGCCACCAAACAGAGGGGGGCTTGCAGGCCCAGGGGGGCTTGAAATTATGCTGGCCGGGGTCATGCTGTCTGGAGGTGTGGGACTCACCCATATAAGGTTGATGGAGGGGTCCTGGGAGACCTTTGGCACCAAACCTGATTCCGCACTGCCGCAGGCTCCTGACTTCTGTTATGGATATGTTCCAATAAAGTGTGACCCTAGTTTTACCAATCAGCTGCATCTCGCCTCATTATTCCACAGTAGCAGGGCAATGCTCATTGTCACCAGTTCAGTACTTCCCTTGAAGTGTCAAACACCTGAATAATTCTAAGTGTATGACCTTGTGAAGTGTCACATATCTATTTTCTTTTCTTTCTTTTTTTTAAAGAAAGAAACCCTGAACTATTCTTAGGTATCATGTACATATTATTAGCAGTAAACTTCACATTTGAAAATATTATTTTGAAGAAAATTATGATATTTTAGTAACTTTCAGCTAACACAAAGGTGCTTCTTGGGCTTTAAGACATAAGAGCCTGAGTTCATTATTCTTATTCATATATTTGTATTTTTTTTCTTGTTATAAGAAGACGGCATGCAAGTATTGTAATGAACGATTAAGAATAATAGGAATGGAAACAGTCTAAGCAGAAGGCCTCCTATTTAATACCCTTTTGGGGGGGGGTGTCACATCCTGTTATATAAGGAGAACTCAGAGTTGAATTTTGCTTCCTTTCCCTTATGTCTAAGACAAGAAAAAGAGAAGATACTCGCGAAGGCTTTCACGGCCGGGATCTAATGGTTGTTGTGGGTTTTTCGGGCTCCTTGGCCGTGTTCTGAAGGTTATTCTTCCTAACGTTTCACCAGTCTCTGTGGCCGGCATCTTCAGAGGACAGCACTTCAGAGCACAGAGTGCTGTCCTCTGAAGATGCCGGCCACAGAGACTGGCGAAACGTTAGGAAGAACAACCTTCAGAACACAGCCAAAGAGCCCGAAAAACCCACAACAACCAAGAGAAGATACTATTTATCACAGCTCTTGGTTTACAGGTAATGATTGGGTGCTGAGAAACAGCGACCTGGCAAACTTCAGATAATGAGGAGAAAGGAGTTAGGTATACCATCAGAAGCAAACAACACTGAAGCAGTAACTTGGATAAAATGAAAATCATTGTTTAAATGAAGAAAATTTCTGTTTTGATTATTTGTGTAATTTAAGAGAGAAATACTTGAAAGGGCTATTCTGTGGTTATTTTCTTTCATGAATACATAACTAGTTTGAAAGTTTTAAAAAATGAAGCAAAAAAAGAATGGTTGTAAAAACATAGCAATCTGAAAAACACAATGTAGGAGTTTCTATTAGGCTAGCAGCAAGATGAAAGCAGTTACCAAGGTAGTAAATAATAATGTAATAGCTTCAGATATCAAAACAAAAGAGAACCTGTGGGTTCAAAACAACATTAAGCTGTATCTGAAAGACCAGAAAACTTACAGTTGGGACATTACCTTATGTTTGTTGTTATATTTTTAGAGGATATCTATACATGATAGTGCTTTAGAGGGGTGGTTGGTTTTTATTTCATTTTTTAAAAGAATGCACAACATTTGCATATTTCTTCAGGATGGAAGGAATTGAAATTAACAATGGATTTACAATGTATAAGAAATCAAAACTGACATTTTTTCCTGTTTCTAGTCATTTGATCAAATGCATACAAGCAAGTTGGAGTCAGGAAGCTAGAGTATACCTTCTGTCTAGGAAGCCAACCAACCTTTTCCTCTCCAGAGCCATGATCCACAAGTTGACCTTCCTTTTGCCTTGGACTTTTCCTCTTGCTCAGATTGATTGATAGAAATATTAAAGGAAGGAGAATGAATTTTGGTGAGATTAAGAACATTTAATGGAGTGAAGGCCTCTTATTTCATTTTTCAACCTACTCTATTTGTAAATGATAAACAATGTACCTTCCTGTAACCTGCGAACTATAGACTTTCACACTACAACTTTCCTTATTGGCCAAACATATTCTATGTTTCCTGCTAGTTGTCTCTTCCATGGCACTGATTTCCTGCTGGCTTTTGCCTCTTAGGCTGGCTAGATATCTCAGTGGTTTCAGTATCTGGCTGCAGAGTTAGAAATTAGGACTTCACTTCCCCATTGTGCCTCCAAGGAGAAGAGCAAACTGGTGTGTCCTTGGGCAAGCCACAAATCCCCAGGGAGGCCCCAAAAGAAGCCACTTCTGTATTCTTTGCCTAGAAAAGAGTTGATTTGATGGGACATCATCATCATCATCATCATCATCATCATCATCATCATCATCATCATCATCATCATCACTAGCCTCTTAGGGATCGTTCCTTAAAATGATGCTGGTGATATTTATTTATTTATTTATTTATTTATTTATTTATTTATTTATTTATTTATTTATTTATTTATTTATTTATTTATTTCCCGCCTATCTGGTCGGGCGAGGACCACTCTAGGCGGCTAACAATCATAAAATAATACAATAAAAATGTAAATAAACAATTCTAAATCATAAAAATGCTACATTACAATACACAAAACATAAGACAGTAAGGGAGGAAAGAAGAGGGTCATGAGTTATGTGATGGGAAGGCCTGCCGAAACATCCAAGTCTTTAATTGCTTCTTAAAGGTACCCAGCGAGGGAGCCCCGCGAATCTCAGGAGGCAAGTTGTTCCAGAGGCGAGGAGCCACTGCCGAGAAGGCCCGGTTTCTTATCTTTTCCTTCCGGGCCTCCCTCGGCGTTAGGCTCCTCAGCCTCACATCCTGGCTCGCACGAGTGACACGGGTAGATCTTGGTGGGAGTAGGCGTTCCACCAGGTATCGAGGCCCTAAACTGTTTAGGGCTTTATATGTAAGCATCAGAACTTTGAAGTCAACGCGGAACCAAATGGGCAGCCAATGCAACGCGGCCAGAATAGGAGAAATATGATGGAATTTTCTCGCTCCACTAAGGAGTCTGGCAGCTGCATTCTGCACCACTTGGAGTTTCCGCGTCAACCTCAAAGGTAGCCCCACGTAGAGCACATTACAGTGGTCTAATCTCGAGATTACGAGTGCATGCACCAAGGTAGTGAGAACCGTCACATCCAGGTAAGACTGCAGCTGGGCTATCCGCCTGAGGTGAAAAAAGGCGGTGCGGACCACCAACGCCACCTGGGATTCCATAGTGAGCGCCAGGTCCAGATGGATCCCCAAGCTGCGGACCCCATCCTTGGCGGGCAGAGTCACCCCCCCAAAAGTGAGGGAGTTTCCCAGACCCCCAACTGTGGGGGCACCCACCCTCAGTTCCTCCGTCTTGTTCGGGTTCAGCCTCAGCCCATTCTCCTGCATCCATTGCAGTATGGTCCCCAGGCAGTGCTGGAGGGACAGAACAGCATCTCCTGTGGTAGGTGGAAAAGAGATGAAGAGCTGAGCGTCATCAGCGTACTGGTGACACCGGGCTCCACACCCCCTGATGACCCCACCCAGCGACCTCATATAGATGTTGAACAGCATTGGGGAGATAACCAACCCCTGTGGGACCCCACAATTGAGGCTCCACGGGGCCGAGACGTTCTCCCCAAGCTGTACTCTCTGGGGGCGGTCCTCCAAGAAGGAATGGAGCCAGGCCAAAGCCAAGCCACCTATTCCCAACTCGGAGATCCTCCCCAGGAGGATACCGTGGTCAACGGTATCGAAGGCCACTGAGATATCGAGGAGGACCAGCAGAGATACTTTGCCCCTGTCGGCCTCCCTCAATAGATCATCGCACAGGGCGACCAATGCCATCTCTGTACTGTGGCGCGGCCTGAAGCCAGACTGAAATGGATCCAGGGCATCTGTTTCATCCAGGAGCGCCTGGAGCTGATCGGCCACCACCCTCTCGACCACCTTGCTTAGGAAAGAAACGTTGGTGACGGGCCTATAATTGCCAATTTCGTCCACTGCCAAACTAGGTTTCTTCCTAATGGGCCTAATGAGCGTGTCCTTCAGGGCGGATGGAAATCTGCCCTCAAGGAAAGACCCATTAATTATAGCTGTGGTCCATTCCGTTGTTGAAGGCCTGGCTGATTTGATTAGCCAGGCCGGGCAAGGGTCCAAGGAGGAGGTGGTGGCACGACAGCGATCAAGCACCCTGGCCACAGAGTCAGGGGTGACAGGATGAAAGGAGTCAAGAATCACCGGGCAAGACGGAGCGCTGGACATCTCCTCATTCTTCAGAGTTTAGTTTCCCCCCCCCCCCAAGAAATTTAAGTAAAGGTAAAGCTTCCCCTTGACATTTAGTCCAGTCGTGTCCGACCATAGGCTGCAGTGCTCATCCCCATTTCCAAACCATAGAACCAACATTTTGTCCATAGACAGTTTCTGTGGTCATGTGGCCAGTGCAACCAGACATGGAACGCCGTTACCTTTCCACCACGGTGGTACCTATTTATTTACTCGCAATTCCATGCTTTTCAACTGCTAGGTTGGCAGGAGCTGGGACAAGTGACAGGAGCTCACTCCATTGTGTGGATTTGATCTTACGACTGCTGGTCTTCTGACCTTGCAGCATAGAGGGTTTTGCGGTTTAACCCACAGTGCCACCGCATTCCAGGAAATTTGCCAGTTAAAATTTTGCATGAGAGAACACATTTGGTCTCTTGTAAATAGGTAAACACATTCATATAGATACTATGATATCGTCTGATGTGTTGGCTTCCATTTCCTCACAACAGCTGTTGAGATATATTTTGAGCCATTAAACCATTGTTATAGTTGGGTGATTATTATTTTCCTAACTTATCTGTATTAAAACAACTGTTATCTTTTTCACTTTTAAATCCATTGAGGATGCCTATAGCATCATAAAATGATAAAGAACAGCAGCCTGCTGAGAACATTTAGGGATGAGCAAGAATTATGTGGGTGGAACTTGTGAAGATTGCGACATGGCAAAAACAGTGGTACAAAAATCATAAGCTCCCTCAACTGTGTGTAGGAGATCAAGGAAAGCACATGGAGCAATTATGGTTCATATTCACCAACAGGACAAGACTGCTCTCTATAGCTATAGCACCTGCTGCAAATATCAGTTGACTGAAGCCCCTTTAAGCCAAGCTTACAAGAACATTCTGTCTCTTGAGTGTCATGAGCTAAATGTCTCTTCAATTAAACACAAAGTGCATTTTAATTTGGATCTCTGCAAAGGCAACATTTCTAAACAATAATGTTTGAAATTTATCATTTTAAGATATACTTCATTTCAGCCCTGATAAGAGCATCTCCTGTTTTGAACAAACAAAAATGGTAAACCACACTTCTAGAGTATTTAGAAGATGTAAAGCTGTGTATTATTTATCATGACACATTTCAGTTTAAAAGGTTTTTCATGGGACCTGTGTGTGGCATAATGAAATGTTCTCTCTGGTTAAATTGCCAGTACTGTATTAACAGGACTATTTAGCACATCAAAGGTCATTTCTGTCAACAGGAATTCATGTTTTCTTCTCCCTGATTAGTAGGAGTTACAAAAGTAGGAGTTAATGGAGAAGGGAGAAAAAAATAATGGTGGTAAGCAACCTGTACATATCCAGTAAGGTAATTAACAAAACAATGATTTCACTGAGTTCATTAAAATTTCTCAGAATATTTTCACCAGCTATTGATTCATACAGACCTAAATCCTGTTGTTGTAGTGAATTGCACTAAGGTAGGTCTATTGAGTCAGTAGGGATTTAGTGAGTTAACTTCTCCATGAAATTGAGTTCCATTGATTCAAATAGATCTAATCCAACTGCAACTTGCTATGGTAAAGTAAGCCATGTTTTAGGTAGGCCCATTTGAATCAATGAAATTTACTGAGGAGGTAACTTATCAAATCCCCATTGATTTCAAAGAGCCAATTCCAATGCTAAGCAACAGAATTTTGGTCATGGAATTGGTTGAAGCATTCTATTAATTTAAATAATGTATGTGTCTGAGCTAAAATGTGCTTGCAAAAAAACACAGTGTTTTGGAAAAAGATATATGGAGAATCTACCAGAAATATATATGCCCTAGTTTCTGTAGTTCAATTAGAAAGACATCAGATATCTTTTCTGAAGTCTGCTAAGCATGAACTGTGTGCTAGATCTGATAGATGCCACTAGAACAACGTCATTTTGGGGAGCAGAATATCTGAAATATTATGAACAAAAGTAAACAAGAAAAGAAAGATAAGAAGAATTAGAAGACGCATATTGCTTTAATCTCTTATAAAGAAGAGAGATAA
This sequence comes from Pogona vitticeps, assembly GCF_051106095.1. NCBI lineage: Eukaryota > Metazoa > Chordata > Lepidosauria > Squamata > Agamidae > Pogona > Pogona vitticeps. The sequence continues at coordinate 126,246,345 of NC_135785.1, read as the reverse complement.
AACATGGGAGTAAAATCAAGTCCCCTGTTTGGGTTAAAGTCATTTTGGAGACAGCTGCCATGGAACAAACACAATATCAACTCTTTCCAACTATAAGATGTGCTTTGTTTTCTGAAATACTAAACTTTGGTATTTCCATTCATAAATGTACTTTAATTTTCCTCAGTGAAATCTACAAAATATCTGTAGGATTTCCAGATAAATCGAAGATTTTAAGAAATTTATAGATGATAGAATTATTGTTTTGGGAGGGGTTGCGTGTCTGTACATTAGTGGTTCTCGATCTTGGATAACCCAGGTATTCTTGTACTGCAGTTCCCAGAAGCCTTCACCACTAGCTGTCCTGGCCAAGATTTCTAGGAGTTGTAGTCCAAGAACTCCTAGATTGCCTAAGTTTGGGAACCACTGATGTACCCTGTTTTACAATTTCAGGCTTTCTATGCCAGGATAATTTCTCCCTTGAAATATTCTAAATCTTCTGTCTCAACACCCCAACCAGCTACCCAATATCTAAGGAACTCTTATCACTTATCTGTATTTCTTCACATCTTGTTCTGACAGAAACACAGGTAATATAGCAATTTTCCATTTGTTCAGACAGCCTGATTTGCATACCTTGCAAATTACATCCTAAACATGCAAATTTTACTGTTGTTTTGCATACATTCCATCCTGGTTTTCAGACACTTGAAAGTGATGTGATCATGTCCATATTTTCATCTGTCCATAGTTATATAGCTTGCTTTCAACGATACTACTTTTGCAATGTGTTACTGCATTCTTATAAACACTGTGTGTCTAAGCACTGATCAATGGATCACAAAGTTTCTATGTGCAGCTGAAACCTAGTTAAGGGTTGAGCAGGAGATAAAAAGAAAACTGCACAAGATCAACATTTGCTGCAACCTGATGAACATTTTATACAATGATTTATGATGAACCTCAAACCAGCCTTAGTGTCACTTGTCATATTCTAGAACTGTTGTAACACAGTCTATCAGCTATTTTTCCCTCTTCTTGTCAGAAGTATAAGGATAACGGATGGAATCTTGTCTGGGAAGACAATTTCTGAATGTTTTTTTAATGATTAAATATTTTTTACAATGGAGTAATTGTATTTTTCATGTAAAAAAGGTCCACAGAAAGGACCAGGTTTTGTTATCTTTTATTTGCTGATGTAGTAATGTCCTGCATTTCCCCACTGTTTTCTGTGCATAGCTCAGAGGGTTATAAATAAATAGATTTCATACACACACAACGGGGTAGGAGATCCCACATTTTTTTATTTCTTTGGATTAGAGATGGGCACAGGTGTTTGGTGGTTTGGCACCCCACTCCTTCCAGCTGGCACCCACTCAAAGGCAGCACCGAGGATGCAGGGCAGGGAAGCCAAGTGGGTGCCTGCTGGGGGCAGTGGGGCACTCAGTCTCCAAACACCCATTGCAATTGTAAACAAACCTGGCCAAACTGCCAAAACAGTGGTTTGTGCCCATCTCTACAGTTTACTCAGAGTTTCCGTACTACTTGTAGAGATTTATGTCCTGGTTTAGTTGATTCCTACATGAGAATAAAATTAATTTGGGGGATAAGGGATGAATTTTGGAGAGATTTTGTACAATTGTTAGACAAATTTGTGTGCATTTCTGAAAATGCACATTATCAGAAACATGATACTGTCTTCTTGCATGAACTAACAAATTACCAAAACCATTAGATAAGTTGTTCTTTTTTATCAATCAGACTGTCATTTTTGTGCTTTTAGTGTGTGCATTGATTAGGGGGAAACACTGATTTTGCATTGCAACACAGAAGAAAATGACAAAAAAATATAAGTGAATGCTTGCTGTCTGTTCTTGAGCTGGAACAAACAGCACTGGAGGGAGCTGGAGAATCCTTGCCATCTCTCACATCATTAACCAGAGAGAAAAAAGATTCATGGACAAACTATGCAAACTAATGTGCAATATCATGAATTGAGATCCATTAGTAATGGTGTTATTATTTTGGTTGAGACACACTCAGATAATGTCCATTTTTGTAATTACAATCAGATATACATACATAATAAATTATCTGATAAAGCATAGTCTTTTCTTTAGCTTATCTGTTGAAGGTCATTGAAGTAGTTGTTTGCTCTCCACATAGGTTTGAAAGCAGTCTCTAAAAACAGAGCATCTCCTGATAGTTCTGCCAGCTTGAAACTGTTTCAGAGTCTTTTTTCCAGGGAGGTTCTAAGTGCATTTTTCTTGCATGTCTCTCACCATGACACAATAGCATATCTTGGTGTGAAACGTAAGTAAGATTTCTTCACAATCATGCCTGTAGCATGCATTATTGGCTAAAACAGATTAGTTTCTCACAAAGTGATTAGGTAGAATAATGACTGCACCTTTTGCCTCATAGGTCTCCTTGTGTGAAAGCTAGAAGACCTGCAGAAAAGTTGTGTGCATGTTTCCAAAAGATGTATCTTTGCTCTTTGAACTAAAAAAAGGAAAGGAAAGGAAAGGAAAGAGGAAAGGAAAGGAAAGGAAGGAAGGAAGGAAGGAAGGAAGGAAGGAAGGAAGGAAGGAAGAGGTTGGAATTAGCAAAGAATGTCACTGGAAACTAAGGTCAAGATTATCCATACTATATGAAAGAAAGATAGTAAAGAAAGACAGGGATAATAATGAACTCATTTGAAATGTGGTATTGGTATAGATATGAAAGACAGCCAGAAAAGCATAAAAAGTGGGTGCATAATCAAGTCAAGCCTGAATTCTCAATTGAGCAAAAATGAGTTGTCTGAGCCTATTCAACCATGCACATATAAAGGAAATATAGAGGTGACCATAATATACTATATTGCTGGGAGACATGGGGTGGAGAGGTAGACAAAGAGGAAGATCTAACATGATATGGGTTGATTCAGTAAAGGAAGACATAGCTGTTTGCAAGATCTGAGAAGAACTTAATTGAATATACAATATTGCTAGGAAGAGGAGGAGACAGAGGAAGAGAGAACAACCTAACCAGAAATGCTCTTGGTTTGTAAGACCTAAGCAGAGCTCTTGGGAGATTTTGGAAATCAGTAACTCATACAGAGCGATAAAACCCAACTGAAATGTTCATCCCAGTATTCTCCTCTCAAGTTGCAGATGTCTTTGGTTGCTGTCTCCTTACTCACAAGTAAACCAGATAAAACTTTCTTGGAGATCATCCCCAGTCACAAAGCAAAACAACAGTAATTTCACAGCTTAAATTAACTCGTACTTCTGAGAAGAGGAGTTGCCGCCATTCTTTCTCTTTCTCATAGGTGACAGAGAGCTTGCTTAATTGCCTTTCCCTAGGCCAACTATAATGACATGATGTAACCATTGTCCTATCTGAACTCTTTAACCTACCTGTTTACTGTCCACTATCTGTGAGCTTGTAATGTTAATAAAAGGACAATCCTCCTGGGGAGGAGTAACATTTCAATAGCAGCTTTACACTATGCTACATTAGTAAATCAAGGATACCAGAAAATGGTCAAAGTTGGGGCAATCATGAAGTGCTGCATGAACCACAAAGTAAATATAATGGGTTTCTACTTACCTCTGTTGAAATGGGCAGAATAAAAAAAGACAAAGCACATTCCTGCCTATAGCACATTTGCATTTAAAGTGCTTAATGCAGGCAGAAGGTTTTGAAGGAAACAGGTATAATACAAGCAGGATCACCCTCCATGCTTATCGTTTTTGCAAAGTACTAAGAAAATGAGTTAGTGTAAAACATAACAATTGATATACAGAACACAGGAGTAACAGAGACAGACCAGCTGTTTCCAAATCCCTTTTCTCAGGGGAAAACAGAAAGGTTTAGTTGGGAGTAATATACCCATCTATCAATAGCTGCAGCTGAGGCTTTGTACCTGGCTTCCAGTCCTTACAAATGAATTCTTACAGGAAATAGACACAATTTGAGATAAGGGCTGAAGGAGAGTTTAATACAAATCTCATTATCCAGCACATACAATAGTGTATTGAAGTTTCTCCCAGGGAGAACTTCTACTGTGTATGTAGCCAAATGGAATAGATAGTGGACTCAGTTTATCTGGAAAGGTGGAATCATGCTAAATAGGTTACCAATAGCTGATCAAATGTTTCAGAATTGGTAAATAAACTCAAGAACTTGCATGAAAGGATTTAGAGAGAAAAAATAGCCGTCAAAACAGCACAATGCATTCCTAGCTATTCTTGAATGTGATTTTGAACCTGAGTGCATCATCACCTTTGGCCAAAATCAGGATCCCTAAATTGTCTTGATCTGGTCCTATTTGTATGATCAAGGCAGAGTGGATTGATTTGGTTCTAAGGCAAAATGAAGGCTATTGAAACCAATTTCAAACATCTCAAATGGAGTGGGGTCAGACTGCAGGAATGTATTATGTGATCACACCAAGGCAGTGATTCAGTGCTTAAGCAAGCAAGCAAGCAAGTAAGTAAGTTAGGCTTTGCCTAAGGATATCTATAACATTCAATCTGAGGCCCATATTTCAGCTCAATCACAATGGTTGCAAAAATCAAACTTTAAAGGTGCTCACTATGCAACTTCCCTAAGCTGTCTGTATATTGGCACATTTGATCCTTTCTTTAGGACCTAACTAAATTTCAGCTCCATTAGTCTAAAGAAAGAAAGGAAAAGAAAAGAATTATAGCTATCTTGGTTTTCCAGTGGAAGTCAGTGGAAAGGCTGATGATATTCAGTCCCATAAATCAGTCTTTATTGTACAGTCAGATCTGAACAAAATATGAATTTACAAACTAATATGGATTTGGAGCACAAATTGAATAAATCACCACAGAAGAAATTAAGATCCATCCAAATGCAAATGGATGCCTATCCTTGTCTTATATGAGATGTCATTATTTGTTTACCAATACTAGGTAAAAGACTGAATGAAACAGAATGGAATGGGGACTTCTTAATAAAAAAAATGATGCCAAAAGCAGTGGGATATGATGGATAAACATCCAAACAATCTTTTAGACCTCAAACCTAATGAACCTCTTTCATTAACCCTTTATTACCAAATAACCACAAGATCAGAACACAATGATCAGGAAGAGGAACTTCCAAGTACAATAACGAAACCAAATTTGCAACACACATGTAGCTGGATGAGTCAGATGCAGCAAGCCATAAATCATTTACATAAAACATTCCTGTATCTGTTCCAGGTTAAAAAAAATCAGTTTTTCAAAAAACAGCTCAGAATAGAGATGTCCGAGTAGGACAGCCCAACTAAATCCACCAGACCCATCCAACTAGAGGGACCAAGTGAAACCAGTCACAAAACACTTGGCCTCCACACAAGCTATTCTGAGGTGCTATATATGTTAGGTCTTTAAGAAGATATGTTGTAATTAGCTATTGGTTAGTACAGGTGGAGTTAATCAGTCACTGCATACATGACTAGTAGAACACAGCCTTGTGAAATAAGCTACCCTGAAGTAAACCACTAATTTGATTGGTTGAAGTAAGAATAAATTAAGGGACTAATTTACATAATTTTTAGCAGAGCAGCAGCTGCAGAGTTTCAGTATTATCCTTGAATAAATTAAAGTATGAGAAGTATCTTTTTAAGGGGTCTAACTCTTCCCTTTCCTATCCAATCCCTCCTAATCTGGTTGCTGTTACCTGGGGATTTTCATTTTGACTCTGGCAAAACAGTTCTCAGGAATATTGGGCTATATGCAGCAGGCTAGGAAGAATTTTTTTAAAAAAAAATAGGTTATGAATCTGACCAGCCAGATGGCAGAGTTGCAATGCTAAGAATATTTACTACTACGATATTTATTTCTTAATAAACACACTGCCTTGAGTTTTATATCTACAAATGTCAATACTTTAAAAATTGAGGCCCCTACAAAAAAGGCAAGTAGAGAGAATGAGCAAATGAAAGGGCAGTCTCCCACCTGAAGCAGAGGGTATGCCATTAAGTTGGCTTCACATTATTCACAGGGTACACATACACATCAACTGGCAGCCAACCAAGCCTCCATCATGAGAAGCAAAATGGCAGTCAGGGAAAAGGGAACTTGGCTGGAGGAAGATGTGAGAAGGGGAATCTCATAAGCTTCTCTACTAATAGAGTACTTGTCGTGATCACCTCTGAAGTCCCTAATACCCTGGTCTTCACAAGGTTCTCGCTTTTCCTTTCTCTTCATTGCCACCAGATATTAATGCTGTAATATCAATTAAATGTTGGGACATGTGTGATGCCAAAAACATAAATCTTTCATTTAACAAGGGAAGATGATAATCAGTAAGGACTCACAGAATAAATTACAGGTTGCAAATCACTTATATTGAATCTATTAGAATAGTTTTTCTTAACTCTTTTAAACCTCTGCTTCAATTTCCACTCTTACAGTTCTCTAACTCACTCTTCACTACTCTTAAGCCACACACAGTCTCTCCCCAGACCCTCTCTCCCGGTCTTTTTATCTTTTCTCCTTCCCCCTGGTTCCGCCTTCCGTTCTCTCAATGGCTCCTGTGTGAATGTTCTGCAGCAACAGGCAGGTGAGGTCAGGGCTGTTCACTACAGTACTCTTTCTGTCTTACTGCAGGGGTCATTCACCAGCAATCCTGCAATCACAGATGCACAGGAAGACTCCTAGCTGGAGTGGGTGGAAGAGAAGAGGCAAAAGCAAGCAAAGCAAAAAAAGTCAGAGCAACCAACTCTTGCTGGGGAAGGAAGAATGCTTTTGCCTCAAGCAACAACTGTGCCAGAAATCTTGGATACCACTTGGAGGAGCCTTGATTGGTATAGTTCTTGAAATGCTTAATATGCAAACCACTTTGTATCCGTTTTAAAAAAAACACCAGGATTTTTATTCTCTTCCTCTCACCTTATGTTCTTTTTTGCAAAAATAGGCCAGACACCTCCTGTACTCATCCATACAGCTGCTTTATTATCCTTATACACATATATCATCAATGTGGTAGTACATGGAGAGGGGGAGAGAAAACGCTGAGTGATACAGGTACCTTATCTCTGCTGGATAGTAAAGTACCCAGAATAACCAAAATGCTAGTATGGAGGATAACACCAAGAGGCGACAGACAGAATGAACCACCGATACCAGAAGAAACAGTGTTGCTATTGAGGGTGATAGGAGTAAGCAAGCAGGTTGGAGGGCTATACAGAAAGAGCTCAGGGCCTGTAGGCCACAGGTTGAGGACCCCTGGCATATATTATTCTCAAAACCTGTTATGTTTGCTCCCATCCAAATTCTTTAAATGTCTCCCTCTCATCCCAAATGGCGCCTTCACCAGCGAGGTCCCCTTTGCTGCTCAGAGCTCTTTGCTGCACCCTCTGGAGTAGCGCAAGACAGCTGGCCCGAACGAGTTCTCTGGGAGGGCGAGGGCAGGGGCAGGGGTGGGGATGGGGACAGGGACGAGAGCAAAATGTATTTAAAAAAAGCCCCACGGCTGATTTAACCTTTTTTGAGGCTCTCAGTGTGCAAAAAAGCTCATCGCATCTGGAAGAGGATTGTGATGCACTTTCAGTGCTTGTGTGGTCGATGGATTTGGGGTTGTGGCAGCACCCCTGTGGTTTGATTGACTGTCCCAGCACAGTCAATAGTGTTAATTTACTCTTGGCTTGCTTTCCTCAGGGGCCTTCGCTCCCCATCCCCCCAGCAGCTTTTGCCATGCCACAGCTAGCAGCTTCAGCAAGCCAACGGCTATATTGGACTTGCTTTAAGGCTGGATGGCTGAGACTTTGTTATCATTCCTTTGCCACAGCCTTAAAAAGCCTTAAAAAGCTGATAGTTTAAATTAAGTGAAGACCCAACCAGGCTTAATTAATTCTAATCTCTGTTGTTTATAATTGTGTAAGCAGTTACCTGGGGGGAATTTTAGTCGATCCCCCCGTGACTCATTCAAATTTCAGTTCCTCATTATGAGTCTTCTACTTAAATTAGCGATTAATAAATTAATAATATTTACAGTATTAAGTGGGTTAAAATATTGGGGTCCAACCATTTGCTTAAGATAATAAAGTGCTGGTTAATAAAGTGTGTAGTAAATAAATAAATAAACAAGCAAGCAAGCAAGCTGCTAAATAATTAAAAGTACTGCAAGTGCACAGGGTTAAATTAGCTATTAGATCACTGGTGGTGCAGTTACTAAAGCTGGCAGCCTGCTTAATTTGATCCAGTGGTATTTGGGCCCCTAGGGTTAAGCTGAATAACTCCAACATTAGTATTTACACAATTACAGCTTATAATAATAACAAGAATTTATTGGTTAAATAAATACAGTTACAGGTGGTGAGTTTGGCTAAACTATTATCAAGCCAGCCCCTGTGGAACCATGGGTTCAAAGAAGGGACTGGGAAAATCCAAGGGAAAACAGCCAGCCAAAAGGTGCCCCCCATCCCCCAGGTTTCCCCTGTACAGTGGGGTCTCTACTTAAGAACTTAATCCGTATTGGAAGGTGGTTCTCAAGTTGAAAAGTTCTTATGTTGAATCTGCATTTCCCATAGGAATGCATTGAAAACCATTTAATCCGTATCTGCTCTTTTCTGTCCATAGAAACTACAGTGGAACCTCTACTTAAGAACTTAATCCATTTTGGAATGGTGTTCTTAAGTTGAAACGTTCTTAAGTTGAAGCAAAATTTCCCATAGGAATGGACTGAAAACTAATTAATCCGTTCTGGCTGTTTTTTTGTTATGTAGAGGTGTGTTCGTACATTGAAGCATTAGTTCCCATAGGAACTAATGCAAAGCTGGTTAATACGTACTCTACCACTAGGGGGAGAATTTTTTTTAACCTAAGATGACCTAAGGTTAAAAAAAGAGCAGGAAAGGTTTTTTTCCTGTTCTTATCTTGGATTTCTGTTCTCAAGTAGAAGCAAAATTTAGCAAATGGAGCTGTTCTTAAGTTGGATTGTTCTTAAGTAGAGACGTTCTTAAGTAGAGACCCCACTGTAGAGTCATCCTTGGACAAGGAAACTTGACCCATTTGGCAGGAGCTGCAGAATAAAATTTCTGTGCTGGAAGCCAAGTGTTCTGCCCAGCCGGGCCCGGCTGCAGAAGGATACCAGACTTGCAGACCTTCCAGAGAGTCCAAAGGCCACAGAAGGGCCAAACTGGAGGCTTTGGCTGATAACCTCTTGTCTCACCTTAATACGTTAAATGCTGAACTATCTTCAGTACAGAGACCACCTGCTGGAGCTGAGGTGCCACAAAGGGTATCCCAACATGCACAATCCAAAGCTACAGGTGCTAGTCCCAACCCAAAGTTATCTGTAGCAGCTGCACAGGAGCCAGTGACCTCTGGAATTCCAGGTGAGTTAATACCAGCACCAGACACCTTCAGGGATGTTGTAATGTGACCTTGGCTGGGGGCAGGGCAGATGGGCATGCCACTATTCATTTCACACTAATTTGTACATGGCATTAGAATGCAGTCTCCTGAGGCACCACCAGGTCCCCCAATTGGATGGATCCTGCCTTTTCCATAGGTGTCACATTCTGTGCCTTTAGGGGTCACAACAGGGGTTGGAGTATGGCCATACCCCTCTGTCCCAGATAGAGGCTACAGTTCTATTCCCCTCAAGGTTCTACCCTTTGATAATTATATCATGCCATTAGGGGATCACCTGACCCCAGCAACCAAGGGAAAAACTTGAAGAGGCAACTACATTGATGTTTTCGAGCTTTAAACAGAAAAGTGGACAATAAGGAACTGGAAAAAGAGGATGCAAAAGAAAAAGAAAGATGCAAACCTGAGCGCAATTGGGTTAATTGTCTACCAGGTTTTCTGATTTACCTACCAGGCTGTAATGGTAAGGGCCCAGCCTTGGACGGTTTTATCTTTGGTTCAATATATGGACCTAATATATAGGGCATATGTCAATTCCCCGGGTCACGCGTGGTTGCTCTACAACACAATTTGCTCTGGGATGAGCCCCATCCTGGGCTATGGCTTCAGTACATGATACCTGTACATCCTAGTGTGGCAACAGGTTTGACATTTAATGTGCAGAGCAGGCCCTAATCAGAGCAGGCCCACATGCGGAGCATGTGCTAAGAAAACTTGAAAATTCAGACATGAATGTTCATTGTGCTGTGCACAGTACACTAGCATTAATTGTTTTTGTGCCCGCACACAGAAAGGGGCAATGGGATTACGGCACAAATAGAAAGCAGGATGGTGGTGAAGTTGGCACTGCTAAAAGGTCCCAGCCCAATTAAAGTTGATGTACTGGATAGATGGCTGTCGGCTTACCCCCAAGGTGGAGGATGCTGAATACTTCTCAAATGGATTTAGACTTGGTTTTAGGATTCCTGTTGTAGGTGAGAGGAAAGGTAGTTTTGCACAGAACTTGAAATCAATACAAGGTATGGAGGACATTGTTAGGGAGAAGATAGGTAAGGAAGTCAAGGAAGGTCAAGTCCTGGGCCACTTTCAGGCCCCTCCCATTACTACCTTTGCGGCTCTTCCCCCATTGGGGTTGTCCCTAAGAAAGCCAAGGGTAAATAGAGACTTAATCACCATTTGTCATACCCATAGGGCAACTCAGTTAATGATACCATTCCCCAGGAGTTGTGCTCAGTACACTATACTTCATTTGACACTGCAGTGCAAGATCAGGTCTTGTGATTTGGGGGCAGAGATGGCCAAATGTGACATTAAGTCAGTGTTTCATCTTCTTCCCATGCATCCAGAGGATTTTGACTTGTTAGGTTTTCAGTTCCAAGGTGTCACATACCCAGGGGGTTTCAACAGGCAATAGTCCAATAAACCAGTTCAATATCAGAAGTCCAGAAGATGAAAAGCAGATACCAAAACACCAAAGCCAAACCACAAACTGTAGTCAGCAGTCAGAGTCCAAAGCCAGGGGTCCAGAGAACAGGGTCCAGGATAAGCAGGAACGTGGATGCAAGCCAAGTGTTTGACTTATTGCTTCCACAGACTTGCAAGCGTCTTGGTGCAGATTTTACAGCAACAGCAGTCATCTAAACACCTCATCTTGCTAAAACTCAGGGCTGGTCAACCTGATGTTTCTATGGGAAGCATTCATGCAGACTTTGGATCTTCGTGTCAGGAGTCCTTGCCAAAGCTTCTCCCTCACTCTGGCTACTGGGGGAGGAGAATCTGGTGGTGATTCAGCTGCCTGCGATTCTGATTGCCCAGCATTTTCCTCAGCTGTAATCAACCCCTCAGATTCCAGATCTTCTTTGGCAGAACTCATAACACAAGAGGCCTTCTCTATAGATAGGGCTTTACCTGTGGGGTGCTCCATATCCTGCTCCGTGTTTGAGCATTTCAGCTCATTTTTAGGGAGGGGCGGGGCAGCACTGCTCATTATCTAGACAACTATCTTTTTGTGGTAAGCAGGGGTCAGGGATATGCAAATTCATTCTAGAAACATTCCAGAGCATGGAAAAAGAGCTACGACTACCATTAGCAGAAGAAAAAACGGAAGGTCCATCCACAGTTTCGACCTTCTTAGGAATAGAATTAGACATGCAGCTCCAGGCTTGCAGGCTACCCAATCTCAAATTGAAAGACTTAAAACAAAGTCTTAGGACATTCACTCTGAGACCCTTGCAGTTTAACATTGCTGTACATGCTAGGCATATGCCCTGTGTGGACAACAGTATAGCTGATGCCCTGTCCTGTCAACAGATCGACCGGTTCAGGAAATTGGCACCGAGAGCCAGCAAGCATTCCAAGTTACTGCCACCAGAGGTTTGGCAAATTGGAGGGAAGATGCTGACTGAGCAATAGGCTTGGCTTTGGCCCCACAGAAGTGCAAAGGGTATACAGCCGTGATTAGAGAATTTCAAGAATTTAGGGGTCACATAAGCTTGGACCAAACATGGCTAGCTCTGCTTGAACATATCCTGCAATACAGTGGTGCCTCGCTTGACAACGATAATTGCTTCCAGCAAAATCACTGTACAACCAAATCATCATCAGGCGAAAGTAAAAAAAAACCCCATTAGAATGCATTAAAAACCGGTTAATGCATTCTAATGGGTGAAATACCTCACAGTCCAGCAAAGATCCTCCATAGGGTGCCCATTTTCTGGTGCCTGTAATGTGAGGAATCTGTCCTTAACACAGCAGGGAGCCATTTTGCACAGCAGGGGGCCATTTTGAAACCCAACGATCAGCTGTTTTCTGATCATCGTTAAGTGAAAAATTGGTTCCCGAAGCAGGGAACCAATCATCATCAAGCAGTTTTTTCCTATTTAAACATCATTTTGTGATCGCAAAAGCAATCGCAAAAACATCATCGTGAAGTGATTTCGTCACCGGAGCGGGGTAATCATTAAGCGGGGCACCACTGTATATGGTCTTTTTGAATAGGAAAGGATTGACCACCAGGTCAATCTAGGGCAAATTGGCAGCTTTACCTTTTTACTCTAAGATACAGTGTTACCAAGATTTCACTCCAGACTATTGTATCAGGAAGATGTTAGAAGGGTGGTCCAGGGAAAAAGTGAGAATACCTGACACTAGAACTGCCATAACACCTGCTGTCCTGGAAAGGCTTAATCAATATTGGGATAATATATGTTTAAATGCTTATGAGGCAGCCCTGTTCAAGGCTGCGTCCTTAGTAATATTCTTTGGAGCCCTCAGAATAAGCGTGGCAGTCGCAATGAGCAATTTGGACACATCACTGATGGCCTTGCAGAGACAGGACATCCTCATTGAGAATGACACCCTGTTGATACATATACGACAGTCAAAGGCTGATCAGAGAGGGAAAGGAGTATGTATCACCTTAGGCAGGTGTTCTATAAATAGCATATGCCCTGTTTTGGCCATGGAGGCATATTTGAACTCCAACATCCTACCTCTTCATGCATAGGAATGGATCACCATTAACCAAATACCAATTTTGGAAATTAATAGACAAGGTGCTACAGCAGTCTGGCGTAGTGGGGTTACGCTTTGGTACTCATTCATTTAGGATAGGAGCAGCCTCAACAGCTGATGCTCTTGGCTATGGCTTGGAAGACATTAAACAGTTAGGATGCCGGAGTTGTGGCTGTTACAGGTGTTATGTTCATGTTCTCCCTTCAGTTTAGGCTCATTGCTGGCCTTGTTTCTTTTGTTGCAGGTGCAGAGGTTTCAAAGAAGAGACTCCGCGTCCTGATAGTTTGGCATAGCTTTATATTCTGGATAGCGCGCCATGCTGCGAAATCATTGTGGGGAAGCAACTTAGCCTTGGGGCCTCAGCGCAATTGGAGTGGTTTGGCAAAAGGGGTATGCAGTGGGATGCATTCCTACATGCAGTGCCTCACGGTCCTCATAGCTGTCCCTCCGATGTGTTAGTTGTTCATATTGGCAGTAACGACTTAGCTAAGTGTAGTGGAAAGTCGTTAGTATTAGATATTATACACAATTTGCATCTGTTGAAAACTGAGCACCCTTCAATGATCATTCTGTGGTCCACGATAATACCTAGAGTGCAGTGGCACACAGATTGCCCATCACAGTGCATCAATACAGCCCGCAGATGTGTTAACTGGGAATTTTGCCAGGCTGTCGAAAGGGGTATCAGTACAGTTAATGGACACCACGACATTAGTTTGAATAAGCCAGAGCTCTACAGGTGCGACAGGGTGCATCTCTCAGACCAGGGAATGGATTTATTCACGATATTTAGAAGGGCCTGTGTTCAGTTATTAATAGTTTGGGCAGGCAAGGGACTTAGTCATGCTGGTCCCTTTGCCGTGGCGGGTAATGATTAAGGAAGTTGGATTGGTGAGTCCTAGTAAGAGCACAGGAAGGTTATAGCTCACCCGACCTCTCAGCACTGTGGATCGTGAGATTACAGTATGCAGGGAGGAGGGTGCACTGGGGTCTTGCATGGACCAAGGGCCACCAAACGGGTAGGGGCTTGAGGCCCGGGTCAGGTCAGTGCCAAGCCAGCTGGGGTTGCACTGACTTAGCAACCATGCAGGCCCGGAGGAGATGACTTGCCTGTATTGGCAAAGGCTCCTGGGAGACCCAGTTATTCCTTTCTGCACTACAGCAGCCCCCTCTTCTTTGTTATAGTTCAATAAACTGTGGCCCTGATTTAACCCAACTATATTGTCTTGTGTCATTATTCTGGATGGGGTGGCAGCCTTGGAAATTCATTTTGTATGATATTCATACTTACTGTAGATTTCATTTCATATTTAGAGAGTGGTCTGCACTCTTAATGTGGTATATGGGTTTGGTTTACTACATTATACATGAGAGGACTCATAAGAACATTTGAATGATCACAGAGGGGCTAGGGTGAAGCAAAGACCAGATGGTGATAGACATATTAGCTATTTTGGTCAGAGGCAGTTGCTGAAATCCTGGTTTTACATATGCCAAATGTTTACATCCAAAATCTGAGCTACAATACAGATTTGTATGTTTAGATATCAAAACCCAAGAGAATATATAACTAACCAATTTAATGTATTCCCTTGATATTCGAGTGAAATCCAAGATCACTTTGAAGACAGGTCCAAACACTGCTGACTAACCATTCCTTTTGATAGTTTCTTTCTAATCTTGCATTGTAAATCGTTTCATCAAAGGAGGTTTCTCCATTATTTAAATGAGCTGCATTTAGGCACTCCAAGAAGCAGTGATGTGCTAATATTGGTTGTGATCTGGGCATCACTTGTGAAAGTCATATTACACTACTCTCATCTGACAGTCTTTGCATTTTTTGCTGACATAAATCTTTTCATATGTGCATCTGGAGAATGACGTGTGTCTTTCTTTGATGCTCCCCAGGCAGTTAATAATGGAGAGAGGTTAGGAGCATTTAGAGTGGCAGATGCTTACCTGTGTTTCAACTGTGTACAAATTTGGTTCATTGACAAGGTGAACAAAAGGACAAGCCATTGCAGAACAGGGCATTTGGCAGCTAATTCCCTACTATGAAAGGTTAAACTGGTCACCCAGGGATGCTGGCTAGACTATAGCAGATCTCATCAATCCATGCCAACATATGTATTTACTGAAAAAAAGAAAGACAGCAATTTATTTCAGCAGAGATACAAAAAGGAATCAAGGGTCTGATTGTTTTATGGAGCAAAGACTGATAGAATTTGACTGGCACCAAATTATGATGAACATTGACAGTACAATTGTGCCTTCTAACAGGGAGATGAAAAAGTTGGAGAAGGGCACAGGAGAACTATCTTTATTCTACCTGAGAATCCAGCTTCCCAGTACTCCAAGGTGTCCAGGTTTCGATTTGCCATGAAATTTCAGATATTTGATCACATAGAAATATGTGAAATAATGGAGCTAGGACTAGTTTAATACATTTTACAGCCTGAGGCAGAAAAGCAACCTCACTATGGAACATAATACACAAGGCCAGTCAAATAATTTAAGCACCTGAGGCAGAAAATCTCACCAGTACTTCTTTCTTTCCTTGGCACTAAAAACAAAACAAAACAAAAAAACAAAAACAAAAAAACTCCACCCTATAATAATAAATTAAATGACTGAAATAACGAATTATTTTCTGCCTTTTCATGCCACCCAAAGTAGAGTACCCGGAACATTTACTAAACATATATATTTCATAATAGGGCTTGCTAGAATGAGAAGTAAAAAGAAATTTTCTACAAGATATGTCTCCTCAAACTTTCTCAGGCATGAGACAGTTTCTGGTATATTTTCCAGTCTTACAGTTCTCTCTCTTTTTCTAGAAGAGAAAGTGACTGTGAGGTGGACATAACTAGAAGCATAATAAATTTTCCAGTCATAGGAGAAAAAGGGGAATAATTTTGTACCAGTGGAGCTCAGGTACCAAATAAGACAAAAGATCTCCAAGTTCTAGGTTATGAACTTCGAAAAACCTGCCAACCCAGGATGCCACTTATCATTTCACAGGAGGATACTGATGCAACATATATAGCAGGATTCCAGGTCTGGTAGGGTGCAGCAGCATAAATGTAATCAAGCAACTTTGTTTTAACTTCATATTTATTTGTTTTATCTTGTTCTTCAGTTTTAAAGTTTAACTTTTAATCTAGGCACTATTATCAGTGTACTGTACTTTATTACAAAAGGAAAGAGTTGCTACAGAAAACTGTGCAGTCCTGATTTGTAGCAAACTCTACCCCAATTTTCTCCCCCACCCTTAGTGGCAGGGTGTCAAATCTCAAACAGATGTTGTAGGCTCTTTTACTCTAAGAAGTTGAGAATATGCTGGAAGTTTGGGATACAGTATGTAACTTCACACACATACACATATACAAAATAATGGAGGAATACAAATCTGGGTATGGTGAGAGGGATGCTGAACCACACTACAAATAGTAAGAAACTTCATCCCGTGAAGATAAGAGCTGTAGCTAATAGTAATAATAAAACAGCATGGGAGACAAACAGCTGTATTGCATAAGGTATGAAATGTAAGAGACACATGCAGCCTAAAGCAAAAAGCAAAAGCAAAGTGTGCTGCTTATATACCGCCCCATAGTGCTACAAACACTCTCTGGGCGATTTACAAGTTTATGCAGGCTACACATTTGCCCCCCCCCCTCAGCGAGCTGGGTACTCATTTTACTGACCTTGGAAGGATAGAAGGCTGAGTCAACCTTGAGCTGGCTACCTGGGATTGAACCTCAGGTCATGAGCACAGTTTTGGCTGCAGTACAGTGGTTTAACCACTGTGCCACGAGGCTCTTACCTAGAAAGTAAGACTTTAATATCCTTGAAAGTTTGCTGAAAATAATTCTTTAAATAACTTTTTAAATAACTTCCTTTAAAGACTGGCTTATATGCTAAGAAACATATCTGCTCATATTATCAGAATAGACAGAAATAGATGTTATTGAACTGTTGAGAACTATAGATGTTATCTTCATTACTCCCTCACTAAGAGGGACATTCTGGTAAATGGGGAATTTTTCTGTCCCAGTTGTACCTTCAAGCAGATATTGGAGGCAGAACTAATATTAAACTGGAAGTATAAAAATGCAACAGTCAGTTTATGTCTGATATTAAACAATCGTTTATGTCTGAGATTACAGACATAACACTATCTCCTCCAGTATTTCATCAGGTGCAGTGGATTACACCATTTACTATTATTACCCCTTATCTCTGAACTTAGAAAGAACGACAGTTGCATTACTACTACAGGGTTGGGCAGCAGGGACATGGAGCACCCCTTACCCACCAGTCACTTTCCTAGGTCCTCTGGGGCTTACCCCAGGGGTGGGGGTCTGGCCTGTCCCATCAGTGCCAGACAACCCAGTGCCTCTTAAGGCTCTGCCATTTGGTGATTACACCATGGCCCTAGGCAATCATCTAACTTCCGCCACAAATGAAAAAAATTGGCATAGATATTATGTGAACCTTTTTGACCTGTTAAATAGAAAAAATGGATGTAAAGGAGATAGAAAAGGAGAACGAGAGAGATAAAGAAAGGTGTAGGCACAAGAAGCTGGAATGTACCTGGGCAAATTGGCTACCTGGTTTTCTCATTTTCTTTGGGGTAATCGTAAAAGCTCAACCTTGGAGAGCTCTGTCATTAGTCCAGTATCTAGATGTAATATATAGGTCATATGTACGCTTCCTGGGCCATGCATGACTGCTTTATGATCAGGCATTTAGGATGAGGGCAGCAATTCACCCTAGCATGAGATGGGATGAGCCTCAGCCAGGACTTTGGCTGCAGTTCATGACACCAGCGAGGCCAGCCACAAGGGAAAGATTTTATAGCAGACGTTTAATTTGTAGACCAGAACAGCCTAACAACCCACACGTAGCCATGGAGCAGGTGGCTCAGCCCCACCTGTTATGTTGGGAGTTTAACTCCAGAGGGAGCTGCTCTTGAAGGCCATGTCAATACAAGCATAAATGTTCAATCTGTGGGGGCCAGCATGCAGGCTCCAATTGCTTAGGGGAGGGCAGAGAGCAGGAGGAAAAGATGGAGATGGAGGAAAGAAAGCCGAGGGAAGTGGGCAGACCCCTATAAACGGGCCCCAGCCCCATTAAGGTACAGGATTTTGGAAAGGTGGTTACAGGATTATCCAAGGAGGGATGATGCAACATATCTACTAGATAGATTTAAATTCAGCATTAGAATACCAGCAGTGGGAGAGAGGAAAGGTTCATGGACTGAGAACCTAAAATCTGTAAAGGGAATTGAGCATGTGGTGAGAGCTAAGATAAATAAGGAGGTTCGTGGGTGGATAGATAGATAGATAGATAGATAGATAGATAGATAGATAGATAGATAGATAGATAGATAGATAGATAGATAGATAGATAGATAGATAGATAGATGAAAGAAAGAAAGAAAGAAAGAAAGAAAGAAAGAAAGAAAGAAAGAAAGAAAGAAAGAAAGGAAGAAAGAAAGAAAGAAAGAAAGAAAGAAAGAAAGAATGAATGAATGAATGAATGAATGAATGAATGAATGAATGAATGAATGAATGAATTTTATTATGGACAAAGACCAGCCACAAATAAAACATGGGAGGACGATTTTGGGTCCCTTTGATCAGCCACGGGTGCCTCATCTTAAGATCTCACCCCTAGGAGTGGTTCCAAAAAAGGCAGAAGGGGAGTTTAGATTAATACATCATTTTCCCTTCCCGGAGGGTGATTCAGTCAATGATGCCATACCCTCCGAATTGTTTTATGTGTGTTACACATCCTTTGACACTGCAGTGAACATGGTTAAGGCATGTGGTTTCAGGGCAGAGATGGCAAAGGCTGACATTAAATCTGCTTTCCATCTGCTATCTGTACATCTTAATGATTGTGATCTACTGAGATTCTTTTTTTGAAGGTGCGTACTACATAGATAGGGTCCTCCCCATGGGTTGCTCCATCTCCTGCACTGTGTTTGAGTGTTTCAGTTCCTTTTTGGAGTGCAACCTTAGGCACAGGGTGGGACTGGTTAGTAAAGCCCATTATTTGGATTATTTTCTGATATGCGGGGGGAAAGGTTCAGGGCAGTGTTTACTGCTCTTGAAGGCCTTTCAGGACATGGCTAAGGAACTACGGCTGCCATTGGCAGAGGAAAAGATGGAAGGACCATTGTCCATTCTTACCTTCCTGGGAATAGAATTGGACACAGAGGTACAGACATGTCAGCTCCCATTGAATGGGATTAGGGATCTTAGGGATAGATTGAAAGTTCTTTTAGGCAAAAGGAAGATAACACTTAGGGAATTACAACAAATAGTGGGACATGTGAATTTTGCTTGTAGGGTGGTAGCACCAGGTAGGGCTTTCCTTCGGAGGCTTTGTAATGCCATCAGTGGATTATGAAAGCCTTTACACGGAACAAGAGTCATGAGGGGCATGAGGCAGGACATGTTAGTCTGGACAAAATTTTTAGATAGATGTTTGCTTAGGGGATGACTTCCAAGTGCAAATGGATGCTTCAGGTTCCCTGGGCTTTGGAATTTACTTTAGGGGTAGCTGGTGTGCTGGTCAGTGGCCAGAGAGTTGGCAGGAAGCAGGTCTCACTAGAGACCTAACCTTCCTGGATCTATTTCCCATTGTAGGCAGATTATGGCTCTGGTCAGAAGAGTGGTCTAATTCCGTGGTGCAATTTTGGTGCGATAACCAGGCAGTGGTTCATATGATTAATACACTTACCTCTAAGTCAAAGCATGTTATGAGGTTGATTAGAGCCTTCACATTACGCACATTGCAATTTAATATAGTAGTTCAGGCCAGACATATCCCGGGGCTAGATAATAGTATAACTGATGCCCTATCACATCTCCAGATGGAACGGT
Organism: Pogona vitticeps; assembly: GCF_051106095.1. Lineage (NCBI taxonomy): Eukaryota > Metazoa > Chordata > Lepidosauria > Squamata > Agamidae > Pogona > Pogona vitticeps. Next base: position 126,226,583 of record NC_135785.1, on the reverse strand, counting down.
TCAGGGAGTTAGTGCCAGGGGCCAGAAAGTGTTCTGAGGTTCTTCCTCTGGAGGTCTGCCTTACTGGCGAGAAGTGGCTGGGTGTGCCATTGGCTCCCAGGACTCATAAAGGTACACAGCTGTGAGTACTAAGTTTTGAGAATTCAGGTCTAGTGTGGGTCTACAGCCTATATGGCCAGCCCTAGTAGAACATTTACAGCAATTTTCAATCAACCTAAATAGGAAAGGCTTATCGCCCAGCTCAATGCAAGGTAGGATGTCCGCTCTGGCATATTACGCAAAAGTCTGAGGATATCCTGACTTCACAGGAGATTATCAGATTAAGAAAATGATTGAGTGATGGAGTTTTTTTTAAAAAAGGCCAGGTCACCTGATGATAAATCGCCATCCATTCCTGAGATTTTGGTTTAGCTCAGCAAAAGTTGGGAGGATATATGTAGGGATAGTTTTGAAACAGCATTGTTTAAGGCAGCTTCATTGGTGGCCTTTTTTGCGGCCCATCGAGTCAATGAGGCGGCTGCAGCAAGTAAGGCAGATAAGTTGCTTGCAGCATTACAGAGGGAGGATGTACAGGTGGTGGACCAAAAACTTTTTATTCATCTTAAGTGTTCTAAGACAGACCAAAGGGAATGGATATCATGGTTTTTTTTTTTTGGGGGGGGGGGAGGTTCAGGACTACCAGATTGGTTACTATATTATAAGGCTTGTGCTATGATGTGGATAAAAGAATGGATAATTCTTGAAAACCAAAAGATTACTGAAACTGGAGGGACATGATCTAAAAATGGGTTGGCACGCATATGTGTGGTATGGGAAATACAAAGAACAAATACATTTTGCAGAACATATTGTGAGGAAGGCAAAAATTCCAAACACAAACTTATAAGAAAATTCCAATATGGGTAGCTCCTATAGAGGCATTTACTTTGAAAGTGTTGAATCAGAAAGGAGTGCTAATCACATATAAATAATTACTTACTAAAGAACAGAATATAAAAGATAAGCAAAAGCTAGAGGAATTAAGAGTGGCTACTGATTGATGGTCAATGATGAAACTAGAATGGAGATATTAAAAAGATAAAATTGTGGGCTTCTTTGAGGGTGAAGTTCAGATGGATAAACTGTGGATATATACTGATGAGAAAATAATAAACAAATGTACACATACTTATTGGAATATGACCTGGAGGATGAGAGGGTGAAGGAGATGATGGGCAAATGGGCAAATAACTTTGGATATAATATTGATATTGATGACTGGACAAAGAGGTGGAAAGAGAGTAATAAAATGATTAAGCCAGTAAACCTAAGGGAAAATATCCTCAAAATGTTTTAAAAATGGCATTACACCCCTGTAAGGTCGGCAAAAATATCAGAGAGTAACATCAATGTTTGCTGGAAGTGGGGAAAAAAAGGAACTTATTATCCTATGTGGTGGACATGTGAAAAAGTCAAAAGATATTAGATACAGGTACGGTAAATAATAAAAGAAATTATTCAACAAAAATTAAATTTTAAACCTGAAATAGCATTATTGAATAGTATGTCGGAAATTATTGATAAGAAAATAAAACATTGTTTAATGTACATACAGCTGCTAGGTTACTCTGGGACCAAAAATGGAAAAGTGAAGAAATACCAATGATGGAGGAGTTCCTAAAGAAGTTGCTAGACATTGCAGAACGAGACACACTCTCAGAAGTGCTACGGGAACAACCAAGAGACTATGTAAAACAAAGTTGGAAGCTAATATATGTTTGGGCCCAGAAAAAGACAGGAGTTTAGGGCAAAAACTTGTATGTTGTGTTTTAAATGCTCACTGGAAACCTACTGGAGAAATCCAAGATCCAAACAAGGTTGGAATATGTGTCCTTAAAGGGGGGAGGGTTTGTTTTTTGCTTAATGTTTTTTTTTAATTTCTTTTGTAGTTGGTGGTTGTTCGATGTTTTGTGCTTGTGTGCTTTGTCACCGTTGTTTAGTCGTTTAGTCGTGTCCGACTCTTTGTGACCCCATGGACCAGAGCACGACAGGCCCTCCTATCTTCCACTGCCTCCCGTAGTTGTGTGAAATTCATGTTGGTTGCTTTGCAGACACTGTCCAGCCATCTCATCCTCGGCCGTCCCCTTCTCCTCTTGCTGTCACACTTTCCTAACATCAAGGTCTTTTCCAAGGGGTCTTCTCTTCTCATGACCCCTTGGAAAAGACCTTGATGTTAGGAAAGTGTGACGGCAAGAGGAGAAGGGGACGACAGAGGATGAGATGGCTGGAAAGTGTCTGCAAAGCAACCAACATGAATGTGTGTGCTTTGTAGTGTGTGTGCTTTGTAGTGATGTCTAAATAAAAAAATATTTTAAAAAAAGGAATGTGGCAGTGGTCATCAGATACCAGCTGAGTATGAAGATTGTGGAAGATACAAGGACCAGTATCATGTGGTCTACAATAATACTAAGGATGGTGTGGAGGGCTGATTTCCCCACTCCTTGCATTAATAAAGTCCAAAGGAGTGTAAACCAGGAAATGTGCAGAGTAGTGTCCAAGGGGTTGGGCACAGTGATTGGTCATCAGGCAATATGTCTGAGGGGTGAACTGTTTCGGAATGATGGGGTCCCTCTGTCAGAAGTAGGTTTGGAGATCTTTTTGCAAGATCTCCAAAGGGGCTTGTGGTACAAGTTAGATCATATGGTGGGCAGGGGACATAGCTAGACTAGTTCCCTGTGGTGGCAGGTAGTGTGGAATGGAGATGGATCAATGAGGTCCCTGTGGAGTTCAAGCAGGGTATAGTGTGTCTGAAACCTCAAAGCTGCGGATCTTGAGATTATTGTCCAGACAGGGATGATGTGCTGGGGACACCTCTGGACCAAAGGCCAACAAGAGATAGGAGGCTACAGGCCTGGGGGTGATCAAACAATGGCCGGCCGAGAATACATGGACATATGGGCTGAGCTACCTTGGGCCTGGACACTCATCCATTGTCATAAAGAAAGGGTCATGTGAGACCTTCGCTTCCAGCAACATTCTGCACTACTGCAGGCCCCATTTGATTACTTGAAGGGCCAGTGAGTTGAAAGTAATATAATCAATAAAGTGTGGCCCTGTTTTTATCCCATCATTGAATCTCGCCTCCCAAGGTGGGAGGCCAATGATCCACTTTGATTCAGACAAAGACCCAATGCTGCTGATTTAACAACTGCAACTAATCTTACAATAGATTTCATTATCACAAATCTTTCATTAAGGAACATTTCTAATGGCGCTGATTTACTATCTTCACATCGATTCCAAATTCTGGATTTTATCCTGGAAAATTGTGGAGTGCTTTACAAAGTCAGAGACACTTCATTTGTAGATTATGTTGTTAAATGTGATATACTAATAATTATCTTAGATCTATATTGCTAGAAGGGACCCTATAGATCACTGAGTCCAGCCCCAGTGAAGGATGCACAAAGGTGGAATTAAACTCCCAACCTCTGGTTCTGCAGCCAAATGCCAAAAACACTGAGCTATCTTGTTTCAACCCAGGAACAGTTGATAAGAGATGGTTATGTGTCTCATATGCTAAAAGCAGTCCCTAATGAAAGAGATGGTTATTTTAAAAGTGGAGTGAGTGTCACTATATCAACTAAGCTATGTGCTTCATATTGCCACTACTGTGATCCTTAAATTTAAACACTTTCCTGATTATTAATATTCATTTACACACATCCTGCCCCAGCAATTGCAGTCACAGACTAGAGTGTCTTGGCTTAAATTAGTGGACTAGATTAGTAATTTGATATTGTATCCCAAACCTGCTATTATTTTTGCTAGCGACTTTAATGCAAGGATAGGTGAAAATAATGATTTTTTTCTTGCATTTTCCTGAGATGCCTCCTGAATTTGATCAAAGCCATGGAAGCTCACATTAAAATATAACAGTCTTTAATGTGTCCTTTTATTTTATTTTATTTTATTTTTTTGTTCTTTTGATTTTGTCTGATATATTCCCAAAACACACTCTAAAGATCAAGGCTGCAATTATGCTAGACCTTGTCTCATGAATATGATGAATAGTTTTGACCTGGTCCTTGTAAATGGGAGTATGAAGGGCGACAGGCCCAGGGAATTTACATTTTTATCAAATTCTTCTGCATCCACTATAGACTATGTTATGATATCTCATAGTCTGCTGGAATTGATATCTGATTTTTGGTGTCCTGCCACCCGGAGAGTGATCATTTACCTTTGGCTCTGAATGGGAAACTTAAGAGATTTAAAAGTGTATCTAGACATGGAATTAGCATCAGTGACCACTGTTGACATAAGAGCCTCCCATATCAAGTGGTCCAGCAAATTTGGTGACTCTCTAAGACAGTTACCTCATTCAGAGTTTTACTTGCATCGTAGTTTCTTCATCACAACAGCAGACTACATTGAGATCATGTTAGAATTATATTGGAATCTGATACATTCCTTGGAGAATTTTTAAATATATAAACACCCAACAAGAAATCACATCCCTGCTTATAATTCCAGACCCTGGTTTGACAAAGATTGTAGCATAGTGAAAACCATTCTAGTGGCAAAATAATAGATCATGCTAGGAACAGAATTTGGTAAGGATTCCTGCTGAATGGTTTGTGATGAAAGGAAAATAGAAAGCTTTAATTCAGAGGAAAAAGGTTCAGGTGCAGAGAAACCTACAGCAGTATTTAATAACTGTATCAAAACTAAATGATTCAGCCTCCTTTTGGAGGATAGTTGTTGGAGGCTTGTATAACCATTAATCCAAACTTGATTTCTGTATTTCCACAAATAATTGAGATATCATATTTTCAGAACATTTAAGCAGTGGATCAAGAAAGCCTCTATGTTTTGTGCAAAAGTTTGGATTATAAAAGAGAGTGGTCACCTGTCTCCATCTCAGTTCTGCCATCTTTTGTCACATGATTTGACCAAACACCAGTATACCAGAGGATTGGGATTTAGCCAGCATTATATAGGAAAGAGAATAGATCTGATCCGGACAATTACCATGCAATCAGTTTCTTAAGTATTATTAGCAAACTATATGCTTATCATCTGCTTGAAAAACCTTTGGATTGGTTACACATATATAATATAATCTTTGAACTGCAGAGCTGGAAAGGACTCCCTGGATCATCAAGTCCAGCCCCTGTCAATGAGGCACAGTGAAGGATCAATCTTCCAAACTCAGGCTCCTCATACTTGAGGAAGAACAGGCTGGATTTAGAACATGATGGTCAACTATAGTCCAGGGATTTATCCTTCAGCATTTGGTGAATAAATGTCTCACCCAAAGGTGTGCCCATTTTTTTCAGATTTTATTGATTTTATGTCAGCATTTAATCTTATCACTACAGACATATTATGGTCTAAATTTGAGAACACCAGTATTAATAGATTACTATTATTTAATTACTTAATTATTTGATTACTATTATTTAATTATTTGATTACTATTATTTAATTATTTGATTACTATTATTTAATTATTTGATTACTATTATTTAATAGGGACGTGGTGGCGCTGCGGGCTAAACCGCAGAAGCCTGTGCTGCAGGGTCAGAAGACCAAGCAGTCATAAGATCGAATCCACGCGACGGAGTGAGCTCCCGTCGCTTGTCCCAGCTCCCGCCAACCTAGCGGTTCGAAAGCATGCAAATGCAAGTAGATAAATAGGGACCACTTTGGTGGGAAGGTAACAGCGTTCCGTGTCTAAGTCGCACTGGCCATGTGACCACGGAAGATTGTCTTCGGACAAACACTGGCTCTATGGCTTGGAAATGGGGATGAGTCTAGAGTCAAACACGACTGGGCAAAAATTGTCAAGGGGAACATTTACCTTTACCTTTACTATTATTTATGCATTGCCTGCATGAAATACAAGGCTACAGGTAAACTGCAACAACGCTGGAATCTTTTCTAAACCAGTTTCCACCTTTAATGGAGTCAAACAGGGTTGTATCTTAGCACCAACATTGTTTACATTTTATATTAAATAAAATTTTGCTTCGACTTGCGGCCTGAGCTTCGAGTTGCAAACAGAAAAGAGGCAGGGAAAAAAGATGGGGAATTCAAATTAGAGGGCTAACTGATGGTCGGAAAAGAGCTTCTTTGTAGCTCTTTCGCCCCAACGGTTAGTGTGTGCGCATTTGCAGAGAGGCTTCAGACTGCCTGGTGCTGCTTTTTTCTTCTAGGTGAGCACGTTTACAGGGTTTTGCAGGATCTTGCAGGGTGGGTTTGGGTTTGGGGGGGTAATGTTTTTGTGCTGTGATTTTTTGTTGTTTGTTTTTTGGGTGGGTGTGTTTTCCCAGCGCCATTGCATTCTGATGGAGCTCGCTGTGGGATGTGTGTGTTTCTTTGATTTTTTTTTAACCAGCCAGCTCTATCGTGTTCCGATGGAGCTGGCTGTGGGTGTGGGTGTGTGTTTTTGATTATTCCTTCCAGCGCCATAGCATTATGATGGAGCTGGCTGTGGTGTTTGTGTGTGTGTATGTGTGTGTGTGTATGTTTGCTTTTTCCCCCCAACCCCATGATGTTCCGATGGGACTGGCTGTGTGTGTGTGGGGGGTTGACTTTTTTCCCCCAGCCCCATCGCATTCTGATGGAGCTGGCTGTAGGTGTGGGTGGGTGTTTTTGATTTTTTCCCCCCGGCTCCATCGCCTGGGGCTTGGTGTGGGGTTATTTTTGTGATTCTTTTTTTCTGCCAGAATGGATTAATGGGTTTCAGTGTATTTCTATGGGAAATGGTGCTTCAACTCACAACCATCTCAAGTTACACCCATCTTCTGGAACGGATTATGGTCATAAGTCGAGGCACCATTGTAGTTAAGAAGTTTTATCTCATGTGATCATTTACAAGTTAGGTTCTACTATACATCTCCATGCTTTTTCTTGGGCTCTCAGTTGTATTCCCCTTCCATTTTTGTTTCCACAAAGAATTCTACAGGAACATCAAACTGGAACTCTTACACAGAGAACATTCAAATCTTTTACCTTTAAGAATACAAAAAGAATTTCGGACAAACTAGCAAAATGAAGACTTGTGCTTTATATGGGGGTGGGATGTGACTATTAGGATTCAATGCAAATTTTATACTGCTTTGTATAGTTATTTCTCTGGAAATTGCTACAATATATACCATATTTTTCTCTGTATAGAATGACACTTGTTCCTAAAATCATTAGAGGAAAACTTGAGGGTCATTTTATACATGGAAGGAGGCAGAGGTGGAGGTGAAGGAGCAGCTGTGCTTGGCCATGTCTCATGGCTGCCCATTGACTACTGCTGCCACCACCCGATCACCTCCTCCAGTACTACTCACGGGATCCCTTCGGGCAGGGGACAAGGCAGCAATGTGAGCTGGAAGTTAGCCCTGGTAGGGGCGCTAAAGGAGGTGATCAGGTGGTGGCAACAGCAGCAGTAGGCGAAGGTAGAGGAGCAGATGCCCATTGACTGCTGCCACCACCACCTGATCACCTCCTCCAGTGCCACTCATGGGTGTCGTTCATGCAGTGGACAAGGCGGCAATGTAAGCTGGAGGGGAGTCCTGGGAGGGGCGCTGGAGGAGGCGATCGGGCAGTGGCAGTCAATGGGCAGCCATGAGGGGCGGCCCAGTGCAGCTGCTCCTCTGCCTCCACCTCTTGCTGCTGCTGTGACTGCCACCTGATCGCCTCCTAGAGCGCCCCTGCCAGGGCTCACCTCCAGCGCACGAGTGGTGCTGGAAGAGGCAATTGGGTGGCAGCAGCAGCAGGCAATGGGCAGCTGAGAGAGGCGGAAGTGATGGAGCAGTCACACTGGACCGCTCCTCACGGTGGCCCATTAACTGCTCCTCCGCCTCTGGCAAGGGTCAAAATTGGGGGTCCTCTTGTGCATTGGGGGGTCATACACATGGAACAATATGGTACTTCATCAAGTAGATTTTCTATGTCTAATTTCATATTGATAGGACAAAGTATCTTTAGTTCACAATTAAAATCACTGAACTTTATAATGATGTAGGTTGAAAAAAGATAATATCCACACAGCTCCACAATACATTTGTATTTCTTTTGAAAAAGTATTGCTCCACTTCCATCTCATATGGGTTACTGTAGCAAAGCTATGAAATCAGCATGAGTTGGTTTTGGATTTTTAATGAAATCCCACTATAATCAATTAGCATTGTTACAGCAACATCATTTATAATGTTTCCTAGTTTCCACGGTGAAATAACACAAAGGTGAATAGTAAAGAGATTACATTAGAAATGTAATTCTCAAACTCCCTGGCATTATTTCCTTTTTAATTTAAATTGGTTTAGCTTTTTCCTCACCCCTCTTTTTTCTTCTAAAGGAGATTCCCTGTTGTACAGAAGACACTGGGCAGCTGAAACTCAGCAGCAGCTATCTATGTGTTTCACTCATGAACTTAAGCTTCCCTTTCTGTAACATTTGTAATTATCAAGTACAAATAGTGCCTATCCTTATATACATATACATTTATTTCTTATTTGACTGAAAGGTGCACAGTATGTAGAGGCTGTACTTGACAGGAAATAATAATAATATTAGCTATTGTGTGACAGCCTCCTTCAGCATTCCATAAGCCAACTGGCTTATGGAATGCTGATATATATATATATAACTTTGAAACTGGACCTTGTCAAGAGTCAGTTTGCTTCTAGAAGGGGAATGGGGCTCCATAAGAGAAAGGAATAGATTATCACCATTGGTCCTGGTGATGGGAAGCACAATAAGTGTATGTGTAGATTGCGGTTTTATTTTTTTGTATATATTAATTTAAAAAATTAAAAAGAAATTGGACCAGCACCACATTTGAGACAAATGTAGCAGATGGTTTGCTCTTGCCCTGTGCCACCTTTGGGGATATTTGGTCAAATGGTTTTTGAGTTATGATTTTTTTAAAATGTAAGACTGTTTCACACTCCATCCCCAATGCAGGCATCACCAACCTTTTCTGTCGGAGGATTCAAAACAAATCAAATACATTGAAAAGACCAGACTTGCTTACCTTGAAACAGAATGGTTAGTCCCAGCCCTCCCCTTTTCATTTGGAAGGAATCCAGTCATCCAGGGCTCTAATATTGATTTTGAAACAAGCAGCTATTTTGTATTGCAATGAATCATGCCAAATAGATTGCATTGTTGTTGTTTAGTCGTTTAGTCATGTCCGACTCTTTGTGACTCCATGGACCAGAGCACGCAAGGCCCTCCTGTCTTCCACTGTCTCCCGGAGTTGGGTTAAATTCATGTTGGTCACTTCAATGACACTGTCCAACCATCTCATCCTCTGTCGTCCCCTTCTCCTCTTGCCTTCACACTTTCCCAACATCAGCGTCTTTTCCAGGTAGTCTTCTCTTCTCATGAAATGGCCAAAATATTGGAGCCTCAGCTTCAGGATCTGTCCTTCCAGTGAGCATACCTTTGCTCTATGTCAGTTTGGTGTGAGACATCTCTTAAAGGGGAAGGATGGATCATTCTAAGTAGAAATACAAGCAGAGAAGGCATTTTCTTCCATGCCAAAAAATGCCATCAGGATTCCATATATCAGAACTGTAAACCAATGTGGTCATGCCCTGTATGAGTTACTGACTTCCAAAATGTCCTATCATTAATACCTCCGCTCAGATCTTGCAGACCAGCAACAGCTCACATTAGGTTGTTCACTCTTCCTGCTGTTCCCCCACCCCAGCAATATTGTTTTTTCCATGAAGTTCTGCTCAGATCTTACAAACTAACAAGTGTTGCTTCTAAAACTGAGTCAACCCATCTAATGTTAGATTCTGTTTCCTCCCTTTCTTTTTCCTCACCATAAATAATTGGTAGGCTCTTTCTACTGCTCAGCTTCTGGGATTTTCCCTTCCATGGTGTCATTTTGTGAATGAACAGATTTGGTCGATTGAGTGAGGGACGACATGCAAGACACCAATAGCAGGTATCCAAGAACAAGAGTGTGTGTGTGTGCAAGAGACAGTATGAATGGGCAAATCTGTATTCGAGAGAGAAGGTATGTGTTAGCAGGACAGCAGGCAGATGCAAATTGTCAACTAAAGAGAGCAAGAATGAAAGTGGTCAGATGATTGGCATTCATGCATATGGGCAGACAAAAATAGTTAATAGGTGTGAGAGCAAGAGAGAGAGAGAGAGAGAGATCACAAGGCAGCATGCACACATGTGCATGAGAGAAAGTGCAGGAGTACACATGAGAATCGGAGACCAGACATGCTTGCAAAACACTATTAGTGAGAGGGAAAGTAGGTATGAATACGTGCATAAGAGAAAGTGAGAGAATGCATGAGGGAGAATAAAGGAATGGGTAGGCACATGTGTATGCAAGAGAGAGAGGGAGTAAGAGTGAAATGAGGGGACACTTCTGAGACAGGGCAATGGTAACAGCAGATATGGTCAGGCATGTGAACAAAAGATTGAGCAAATGCAATCAGGAATGCAGCTTGGTGGGGAGGATGATGGGCTCTATAAAAGGTACTGGGAATTGGAGTCCAAAAATACAAATGAATATACTTATATAGCTAAAGTTTCTGGGTGTTGGAATTAGAGATGTGCACTTTGCAGACAGCACAACTGCTTTGCAGGCAGCACAGCAGCACAACTGCTATTGTGGTCCATTCCTGCTCCCCAGAACCAATCCAGTCCACTTACTGGGCTTTGCATATTGTGTGCATCCATCAACATCATTGTTCCTCCATTGACAACTCTCCCCACTCAGCTGCTGAGCGGTCGACAGTAGGGAGAGGTGAGGAAGCACCAGGAGAACTACCTTTGTGATTGGCATGATGACAATGTTGACAAAACACATGCCACACAGAGCCCCGTAAGTGGACCAGGCTGGTTCTGGGGGTCAAGAATGGACCATGATGGCAGCTGTGCTGCCGCACTTCATATTTGTATATGAAGCACACATCTCTAATTGTAATGCAAATACATTTTCAGAGGCAAGCGTGTGCTTGTTGCTGTTTAGTCGTTTCATCGTGTCCGACTCTTCGTGACCCCATGGACCAGGGCACACCAGGCCCTCCTATCTTCCACTGCCTCCCGGAGTTGTGTCAAATTCATTCTGGTAGCTTCGATGACATTGTCCAACCATCTCATCCTCTGTCGTCCCCTTCTCCTCTTGCCTTCACTCTTTCCCAACATCAGGATCTTTTCCAGGTGTCTCCCTGGAAAAAGACACTGCTCCCTGGAAAAGCTTGTGCTACCTGGTACAAATCTTGTTCTGAAAGAGTGATGTGGTTGTTTTTCTCTTTGGGGAGATAAAGCATGAAAGTAGTTGCATAAGTGCATGTTGAAATTAAATCTATTTACTTTGTTGAACTGCATAAGATAAAAAATAAATCACATCACATGTTTTTTAAAAGATGGCAGAAATTAAGAAAGCATGGATCATAACACAGAATACATCCTTTATGTGCCTTTAGATATAATGTATTGCTGGCCATTCTACTGTGTATAACAACTTTCAAAACACCAAAACTTATTTTCAATAACAATAAAATGTTTGAATGCAATGAGAAAAAAGGTACGGACTTAAAATAATGATGCTAACAGAGCAACCAACATTGGTGCATCAGAAGATTAGTTTAATTTGACACAAAATACTGATGGCATTGCAAGAGGGGCTATTTCTGTATTTTTGCAAGTTTGTCATAAAACCTTGCCCATACAATGCATTGAGCATCCTAAACTTTGTATAATGGTCAGCACCATCTCAGGGATGGAGTATACAGAAACAGATTTCTATGAATATCGCTCTAGTTGGATGCACTTCTCTGGGCACAACCAGATAATGTCTGAAATCTAGTAATTACATTGCTACTAGAGAAGGCCCATTGAATCAGTTGAAATTACAGAGGACTTGACTCAAGAAATCCCCACTGATGCAATGCACTTACTCTAATTGTGACTTAACTACTGAGGTTTAGCCATCATATAAAATCTGCAGTGAATGTTCAAGTTCAGATAACAGATAGCACAGAGATATGAAGAGGAGCATAATAAGGATATATACCTTGGTCCCAGCTTTTCATTTTACACTCTGAAAATATCTTTAGAGAAGTACTTCCTGGTTCAAATTCAGGTGCCATTATCAACTGAGATGTTATCAAAACACAACATGCAGGCAATATAGTAGCATTAAGGGATGGTTTAGATAGTCTGCAAATATTACTCAGATGAAGAAATGGCCATAGAGAAAATGAAGAATGTTAAGGAAACAAGTGTAATGGTTTTCAGTAAAAAGCAAGTAGGCTAAGGAACGCAGTTAGAGATCCGAAATAAATGTGTGTAGCATGTTGACAAATATAAGTACCCTGTAATGGTGTTGAATAAATGGTAGGACCAAATTCATGAATAAGAGATGATAATAGAAATAACCCATCACAGCTTCCTGAAGAGGAAGAATGTAATATTTAACAACTTAATACAGTGGTGCCTTGCATAACAAGCGCACCGTTTAACGACAAATTTGCATAGCAATCCTTTTTTTGGGATCGCTAATGCGATCGCATACCGATGGTTCCAATGGGCAAAATTCGCTTTGCGACGATCGGTAAGCGTTTCGCTTACTGATCTTCGCATTGCAATGTTGGGGGAACAGCTGATCAGCGGTTCCAAAATGGCTGCCGGAAGACCCAAAATGGCCATGTGCAGCGTTTTCGCACCCTGCCCTCGCTTACCAAGGGCGCGAAAATGCCTGTGCTATGGAGGAACATCGCTGAACTGTGAGTTTGGGGTCCATTGGGTTTTTCTATTCCATTTAGCGATGTTTCCGAATAGCGATGGTTAATCCGGAATGGATTAACCTCGCTATGCAGGGCACCACTGTATTAATATTTGAATTGTGCATTGTGGAGTGTTACATATTCTAAGATCCACTGTATGGCATGGAATAATGAACTTTAACATAGGCAACTATATAAAAAAGACAGAAACATGAAATTTGGATTTACTGGAGGATGCTATGGATGTCTTAGGTCAAGAGGGTGGTCAGCAAAGAAGAATTAAAGTAAATGAAAAAGATCAAACTATTACAAAATACATAAACTATAGAAAATTGAGAATACAGTGGTCATATAATAAAATAAACAAAACTAGAGATTACTGCATCTGATCATTCAAAGTAAAATATAAGGAAAAAGAAGTCTGGGACAGAAAGAAGAATTAATGATTAAAGAACTTTGGAGATTGGATTGAATGCAACATTGCTGAGCTGGAACATCCAAAGTTAGTACAGTCATGATGTTGTCCAGCCTCCAGTGGGAGGGGAACAAAAGGGCCATATGGAATGGTGTGGAGCTTCTGGGGTGGGCTACTTTGCTTGCTTGTCTGGCTGAGATCGAAGCAGGGAGCCATGCAAAAGGACAGGCAGGCAGAGCTAAAGGGAAGCCTGTAAGACAGCTGCCCATGCCTGCACCATCCTCTTCCCTGCTCGGAAAGTGAGAGGAGGAGAGTGCTGAGTTGGAGTCAGTGATTTCACTTTCGTTGCATGGCCTGAGCTGCACAGGGATCTTGGCTGGAAGCTGGGCTGTGCATTGGCACAGCCCCAAGGTTTTGGGGATCATCAGGGGGTGGCTGAGCCTAAGCAGTATTGTCAGGGCTCTTCCAAGTAAAATCTTAAAAAATTATTATTTAAATCAATAGGATATTTTTTTTTAAAAAGTAGCAGGAGCTTTACTTAGTGCCATTGGCCTGATTGGGCTGCACCTGGTCAACCCCAGTAGTTGGGAGGCAGCTTTGGGGTCTGGGGGAATATCAATAAGGAGGCAAATTCAGGGAATAAGGAGTGTTTGGAACCATCCTCAACCCCCTCACCTCAACCCCTTTTTGAGGGATTAGAGTGGAGCTGATTTTTTAAAAAAACATAATAGTAATAATAATAATAAATTTAAAAAGTGAGAAAGCCAGAGAAAGAGAAGGGAGCAAGGAAAGATGGCAGCCCATCAGCTGGGAGCTACTGTGCAGTAGCAACTCCAGCACAATGCTGTCCAAAAAGGGTCAAGGGTTGGAGTAGTAAAGGGAGGCAACCTGCAAAATGCAAGACACCTGCGCAGGCCCCTCTAGAAATTTTGTCATCGGATGAAGAGGATTGGCCAGACTACATGGCCATATGGGAAAAGCTCACTGCTTTAGAGAGGGAAAGGGCACAAGTGAGAGTGGCTGTTGGCTCTTCTGAGTTATATAGGTCATACAGAGAGTCAAAACGTGCAAACTGGTGGAGCTTAAGAGGATGTGGCACATTATGCTTTCTCGTATTGCCATTCTAGAAGGTGAGCACCTAGGTCCATTAGGCACATCTTCTGCAATGGATACATCTGTGCGGTGATGGACGGGATCCCCAGCTCCAGTCAAACCAGCTGAAGGGATGCAGATGGTGGCAAGGAGCACATAAACACAGCAGGAGAGTGGCAGTGTTTCAAATGGCATAGATCCAGTCATCACACAGTCAGAAGTGGTGGTACCAGGTAAGATAACCATTACACCAGGCATAGCACAAGTGGCCAATTAGCCGTGGGGCACCTGAAGACAGACTGTGCTGGTCCCCACACAAGTGCCTGTAGGTCAGAGGGATACCAGCTGGAGGAAGTTTGAGCATGATGCCCATGCCCAGGACTGCTCTACTGTCAGGCGCAGGGTTAAGACTAGATAGAGTAGCCAATAGAAATATTCCAGATACAAGCCAATTTGGGGGGAGAAGTTTGATAGTGGCCACTTAGTGCAGAAAGGATCATAGCTCAGCTCTTCTCACACTTTGTCAGTACAGGTGGTTCAACCCCACTTGGCATACTTGGAATTTAATGCCCGAGGATCCTGTCCCTGTAAATTTTGGCATCAATGCGTCATATGTGGTGGACCCCATGCATCGGCCATATGTTCAAAAGGAAAGCCAGGAGGAACTGGAAGAACAGAGAGCAGAGGAAATTGGAAACTGCCTCCTGGGACCTCTAATCTTCCAAAAGGGCCCCAGTCCAATTAAGGTACCAGTTTTGGATAAATGGCTGCAAAGTTATCCTGACAGAGAAGCAGCCAATTGTTTGCTCAAGGGGTTAATTTGGGATTCTGCATCCCTGGCACAGGGGTTAGGGTGGCCACCTTGACTGGAAATTTGATGTTGGTCAGTGGATAGGAAGCCATTGTCTGGGCCATGATTAATAAAGAAGTGAAAGAAGGCAGAGTGTTGGGCTCATTTTCAGCCCCACCAGTTCCACATTTAAGGGTATCCCCATTAGGGGTAGTGCCAAAGAAGGCACCTGGTGAATTTAGACTGATTCAGCCCTTCCCAGCTGGGGGCTCAGGTAATGCCAGGATCCCTCAGGAGATATGTAGCATGCACTATACGTCATTTGAAGCTACAGTGTGCATGATACAAGCCTCTGGAATTGAGGGTGGAGTTAGTGAAGTGTGAAATCAAGTCAGCCTTCAGACTCCTTCTAGTACACCCTGAGGATTTTGAGTTGTTGGGTTTTGCATTTGAATGACAGTTTTTTATGGACATGGTGCTATTCATGGAGTGCTCAGTATCATGTTCAGCATTTGAGTCTTTAATTCCTTTTTGGAATGGGCACTCAAGTGTAGAGTGGGGTTAGTGCAAGTGGTCCATTAGGACACTACACAATGCCAGTGTCTAATGAGGGCCTTTCAGGAGCTAACTCAAGATCTCAGTGTGACTTTAGCAGAGGGAAAAAATGGAAGGCCCGTGCCAAGTTTCAGTGTTTCTGTGGATTCAGCAGTCCAGCCAACTGCCAGAAGCTAAGATTGTGGCTCTAACTCAACACTTTTGGGCGATGTTGGCACAGTTTGAGGTTACATTGAAGGAACTGGAAGTATTGGTTGGATACCTGAATTTTGCCTGCAAGGTGGTACACCCTGGCAGAGCTTTCCTATGTAAGGCACTCCTCTTCTCAGAATTGCAGTAAAAGAGGTTTAGCTGAGGGGATGGGAAAACAGGGAACCCCAGGGGACGCTGTGCACTTAGGGTCTCAAGGTTTGGCTAGAGGGTGGCCTCTGGGTATGCCAGCATGGATGGCCAAGAGGGTGTTGTGCTGTGAGACAAAGCCCTTTCAGCACAGGAACTCGCTGGGGAAAGGTCTGGACCAGATAGTTAGAACTGACACTGGTTCCAGAGCTGTTTTGCACTACGGCAGGCCCCCTTGTGAAAGGGGGAGTTCAAGTTTTAATAAGTTAATAAACTTATGGTCCTAGTTTAACCCATATATTATGTCTCATTGTTCTGGTCTGGGCAGGCAAAGCAGCAGCAGAAGAATTTAAAGAGGGCCACAGGAGGAGATTCTTTTTCCTCCCTTTCTTTTTCCTCACCATAGCAGACATGTAAGATTTTACCTTACTAAAATTCAGAGATGGTAAAATCAATTTTGTAATCTACAACTCGAAGCATCCCACAGTGAGCATAGCCTACTTCATTGCAGTAAAATGGTTGTTTTCTCTCCTCCTCAAAACTCCATCCTTCTCTCATTAGACCTAAATGATATGTGTATCTCACAGCAAATTTTCAAACACGGATACTAGAGATAGGTATGAATCTGAAGAATAATGGTTCATGCTGGTTTGCAGCTTGTGGTTAACCACAACCAACGACTGAACTTGAACCAACTGGAAAACCAAACTGGTTTGTGGTTTGGCTTTTAGTTCCTGCCTGGTGTGGAGGTTACCTGCTCTTGTTGTGCTGCCATCTCCTCTTTGTCCCTGAGTGCTATGCTTTGAGGTAGGGACCAGGCTTCAGCTAGCAGGTGGGCACATACTCAGAGGCAGTGATCAGCTTCCCTGCAAGAAGCCCAGTCACTTCCTCAGAGCATGCACCTGCCTCCCAGCTAAACAAGGTGACTGGCTATGAAGCGGCATATGCTCAGAGGTAGCAACTGACTTCCCTGCAAGGAACCCAGTTGCTGCCTTGCAGCAGAGCATGGCACCAGGCATCCAGGAAGGAGAAGGCTGTGGCAGCACTGTGGTGGCAGGAACAGGTAGGCCAGGGAACCAGGACAGCAGGAAGGGGGCAGATGGGACATCCTGGTTTGCCAAAGCAAACAAAGCACGGGGGGGGGGGCGGGAAGTTGTGTTTCTTTGCTTAACTTTTGCTTTGGCAAAACAGGAGACCCAAATTGGGTCATGAACTGAACCATAAACTAGTCCGGTTTGTCAGTTTTTCTAGTTTGTGGTACAGTTCATGCCCATCTTTAATTGTTACCCTTTACTGGGAGAGAGTTTAGACATATCTCAATAGCTTACTATCCAATCTCTTTAACATAATTATAGCCTTCAAGATAGTTATAGCCCAAATCCCTGCTTTTCTAGTCACCTTTAATTTATTTGGTTATAAAACAACATGGGTTTTAATTATTCAGAAATTTGTTAAAATATCAGTTTGATCATAGATCCTGACAGCTCTAAATAAGAATTTTGTTTTTATGCATAAAAATATATTATCTGTGGCATGTTGATGAAGGATTGAGACATTTTAATGCATTTCCTATTTGACAATTAATTTATTATATTCTACCCATCCTTCCTTTTAGCAGTAAGCTATTCTCATAACAACCCTATGAGACCACTGAGGCAGAAAGGAACCAGTTCTGACTATCAAGCATGCCTGTACATGATATAAACTTGGATCTGCCTGATTCAAAAACAGCTCTCTGTACATTATTCCATATTAGCTCTTCAGGACATGGATCAAACTCATTTCATTCCACTGCTGAATCTGGCCATTCCACTTCAATCTAGTCTTCATAGAAATCCACTTGAATCAGGCTGATTCAAATAAGAATTCAGGATTTGCTAATCAGAATATAATGGGGTACAACTTGCTGAAGTCAAGATATAGAAGACATGTCCACAGCATTTCTTCTATCAGGAAGGTTACTCAATGAAAAAATAAATCCTGTCGCTTCCACTTGCACTTCATAATTGTCTGGAGGGTCATGGCCTGTCCTTTGGGAGAAGACTGAGCTAAAATAGGAATCAAACACTTCTGGCTTTTCTTTGTCTTCTATTATCATTTGTCCATCTCCTTTGAATAGCTGAGGCACTTTTTCTTTTCTTTTGTCTTTTGCTAAGCTCATACCTGAAGAATGTGGGTTTTTTTTGTTTTGCTCTTGCTTTTAGTGTCTGTAGCTAACCTCAGCTCATTCTCAGCTTTTGCCTTCCTATTGCTATCCCTGCAATTCCTTGTCCCTTGTTTGTACTCTTCCTTTGTGCCTTACTGTCATTAAAACTGCTTTTTTAAAAAAAATCTAGCATGTATGTGTGGCTATACTCTCTGGTTTCCTTTAAAATCAAGAATTCTAGTAGAACATGGTCACTCTCACCCACAGTTCCTCTTACTGCCACTTCCTCAAGCAAGTCATATCTTTGGATTAGAATTAGACATGAGAATGAATATTTGTTGCTCTATTTTTGTCAGTTCCAGAGATCCTGATGGATACAAAGGGATGAATATTTACCCAATTTTATTTGTTGAGTTGTCTATATCTGTTGATTCATCACCCCATTCTGGGGGGCGATTAACATCTTTGTAGCCTGCTGGTGCCAGTCGGGAGCTTTGGGTGATCAACAGAGCCTAGATTGGGATGTCAGGAAGCCAATAGGACTGTTGAAAGGGCTGTGGATTGTACCTTTTTCAGAAGCTTTGTAAGCCTTTCCCCAGCAGCCATTTCCCACTTCCTCTCTGAGTCTTGGCTGAGAGCAGTTGAATTGGTGCTGGATGGCTGTGCTTCCACTTTTGTGGCAGCAAAGCAAATATACTTTATTTCATTGCTATTATTTGAAATTTATTGGGAATTTGAAAAGGGATTTCTTTAGCTGTTGGTATTTCAGTTACAGGCTAGTTAATTCATTTTGAGGCTTGTGTTCAGGCAAGGTGGGTGCCCACACACAGAGCACTCAGGAAATAAATTTTGGGGAAAGAGTAAATCCACAGTCACACACAAAATCCCACCCACACACACACAAAGATTATATATATAAAACCCATCAATGCCTCCCTCACCATCATTTAAAAATTAAAATTTAGCATTACATACTTTCTATTATGCCTCTTAGTTTTTTCTTCTCCTTTCATTTATTTGTTTAGTGGTTTGGCTGGCAGGGATATAGAGCAGGTGAAAATGAAGGGACCATGAGGAATCTAAATGGAAGAAGCCTGTGAAGCTAGCTGCATGGTCACACACCACCACCACTGTTCCTTCTCTGGTGGCATTGCAGGTGGGCGTGGAAGCAGACACCAAAGAACTACATCTGGTTCCTGAGGATTTAGAAACCTCCCAGTCCTTGGAACTAGTAATGTTAGGGCAGCCTTCACAAGTACCCCCTCCCCTGTCCCCAGAGTCATCTCTTTCCTCCTCCCAGGCCAGCACCACCACTGACACACAGTCTTCTTCTCAGACCAGCAGCAGTCAGGGGCAGGAAGTGGGTCATCTTAGTGCCAAACAGGGCAGAGGGTCCCTGTGGGATCATTTCACTGTGGTAAACAATGATCAACAGCTAGCACACTGCAATGCCTGCTTTGTGGTGATCTGGAGGGGGTCAGAACCCAGACATCTGTACTCCACCACCCTCTGCAACATCTGGAGAGGCACCACCCAATGCTTTTGTCTGGGGCAGGGTGTTTGTCGCCACCATCTGGAGGAGAGGAGAGCAGCTCCAGAGGAAGAAGCAGAGAGGCAGAAGGAGATGCCTCCTTCCAAAAGGGCAGCCATAGGTATTGCTACGGCTGGGAGCACAAAGCAGGCCATGCTTCATGAAGTTGGGCCCATTGGGTCTGCATTGACCCTCAGCTGGTGGCCGAAGGGCAAGCCACAGGAGGTGGCCACTCATCTTGTCACCAAGACAATTGCTCTATTCGGGCTTCCACTCTCCAATGTGGAAACCACAGTTTTCTACCAGTTGCTGCATTTTTTTCACCCCCTGGTATGACACCCCTCCCCCATGGAGGATCCTCAATTTGAGAGTTCTGCCCTTCCTCTATGACTGCATAAGGGAGGTGGTCCATGACCAACTTTCATGGGCACAGGATTGGAAGGTACACTTCATGGTGAACCTGTGGAGTGGAGATCACAATGGCTATCTTTCGCTCATGGCCCACTGGTGGCAGCCAGAGGAACTGAGGAGTGGCAGGGCATCACGAAAGGGCTGAAGAGGTAGGCCCTTGTCCTTCCATCAGGCTACAGGTCCATTCTGCTGCAGGCATGGCACATGGAGGCTTGAGTGATGGCTTCCTGTCCAACGAGTTCCTGTCTGCACTGCAGCAGTGGGTGCCAGAGGGGGAGATCATCCAGGGCCTCCCTCCTTCCACAGACCAGGGTTTTGGTGAAGAGGTTGCAGGCAGGTGTGTGAAAGTGACTCCATCCTGCCTGCAAAGACAGAGCTTACTGCATGGCCTGCCTGTGTGATCCTTGAATCAAGGGTGACTTGGCAGCATGCAGTGTGGAGCTCAAGGAATGGAGAATAGATCTCTCTGCTGAGGTCTGCAGGGTGTTGGATGCATGTCTTGTGCATCAGGAGCCAGGATGCCTGGGCACGAGTCAGAGGAGGGGAGGGTGGTTCACAGGAGCTACAGGCAGGGACTTCTGCTGCTGAGGGCCTCAATCCCCATTACTGGAGCTCTGTGGTGACCTGGGCAGTTGCCATGGAGAATAGACAGGCAGCAGAGAAGGACCCAGCAGAGACAATGGTGTGGTACTATCTTTCAGAGGCCCCACAGCCCCCCGATCAAATCCTCTCCATTTCTTGTCACAGAAAGTGGTCATATGGCCATAACTGTCCACTGTGGCCATGGACATCCTTTCCACCACCGCCCCCAGCATCCAGAGTGACTGTTTCTTCTCCCATCTCAGAGACATGTTCTGACCACACCTCTCACATTTGGATCGCATATGGAGAGACTGTTGTTCATCAAGGTGAACCTTCCCTTGTTGGGGTTCTCCTCATTGAATCCAAAGATGTAGGGTTCCAATGACAGTCTCTCTGCTACTAGACTGCCTGCTCGCCTGCCTGAGGCCCCACTTGTTCACCATACCATCTGTCTGCCCGCATGTCCACATGTCTGCCTGTCTGCCTGCCTACTCACCTGCCAACTCACCCACCTGCCCTAATGCTTATTTCTTGACTTTACAGGCCAACAAGTAAACTAAACGCCTATTTCTGGTCTTCTCAGGCTGGAACCTCAACTCAGTGCCTGCAATTGTCCTTAGTGCCTGACGGCAAACACTACCTGAATGTCTCTTTCCAGCTTTTTCAGGCCAAAAACTAAACTGAATGCCTCAATCAGGTCATCCCTCCCTCTAACTGTCCAACTAAAGGCAGAAACTGAACTCTCTGCAGGGCACAATCTAAATCACAACAGTACTCTGGGTACCTGCTTCCCAATCTCTCCCACATCTTGAGAGATCTTGGTTGCCAACCAGTAACCAGCTACTCAAACACCACCAAGGCCACATCTTTTCCCAACACCTTAGTGCCTGTGGGTGTACCCAACTCAAAGCCCAACACCTTAGTGCCTGGAGGTATACCCTACCTGAAAACATAACACCTTAGTGCCTGAGGTCAGCATCTTAGTACCTGGGAACGTATCCTAACTCAAAACCCAACAACACATTTTTTGCTGAAAAATTAGTTTTTTGAGTCATGTGTTCTGACCTTCTCAGGCCAAATGCTGAACTCAATACCTCTTTCTCACATCCTGGTTCCATCTGGCAGATTTCTGCCACTGTGCCACCAATTGCAGAAAGAGGCCTGCTGGGGGCAAACCCTACATCAATGCAGAACACCTCAGGGCCTGAAGGTAAACCCTACCTCAGTGCTCAAAGCTTCAATGCCTGTTGGGTGCAAACCAAACTACCTCAATATCAGACGCCTCAGCACTTACTGGAGGCAAACTAAACTATCCTCAGTGGCATCCACCTCAGTGCCTGGTGTCATAATAAAGTACATCTATTCCAAATGCCTCCATGCCTAGAGGCAAACTAAAGTATGTCTAATGCCTCCATGTCTGGAGGCAAACCAAACTACCTCCATGCCATCCACCTCTGCACCTGGTGGGAAGCTATACCAGCTGCCCCTGTCACTTTTGGGGGGAATCCAATTTGTGAGTGTCTCTCTCGGATGTCTGAAACCCAATCTTCACCAAACTTGGAGAGATTGTAGAGGAATGTCAATAGATGCCTCTTGATGATTTTGGTGTCTCTAGGTGCCCAGGGGAAACTTTCCTGGGGGCACCCTCATTATGGGTGTATAACTTGGATGTCCAAAACCCAATCTTCACCAAACCAGCAGAATAGGTTGAGAATGGCTCATCACTGTCTCATCAGTGATTTATGAGCAAGCAAGGCGGAGATGATATTTTGACAATATCCACTGAAATTTTAGGAGGCAGGTAAGTGACTATGATTTCCACTGTCCAAGATGGTAGGGGTTTAGTGCCTAGCCCCAATATAGCCCTGCTATCAGGCACAGTGAAGTAATTTCTTTAAGTGGCAGATGCAGTGGGAAGCAGCAACAAAATACTCTTAATGGCTCCTGATAACTTCCCAAAAAGCAAAAGCAAAGCGTGCTGCTTATATACCGCCCCATAGCGCTTCAAGCACTCTCTGGGTGGTTTACAATTTAATTATGCAGGCTACACATTTGCCCCCCCCCCCCCAGCGAGCTGGGTACTCATTTCACCGACCTCGGAAAGATAGAAGGCTGAGTCAACCTTGAGCCGGCTACCTGGGATTTGAACCCCAGGTTGTGAGCACAGTTTTAGCTGCAGTACAGCAATTTAACCACTGCGCCACGAGGCTCCAAATGCCGTAAACACATTTGCTGCCCTTAGTTACAGATATGGGGAGACACTAACCCATTGCAAGACTTTTGTTCCATTTCTAGGCTAGGATCATCCAGTTTGCCAGCTTACCTGGGGCCCTGTTTGAGATCGTTTAAATCCCTGAAGTGTAGAAGACCTCCCACCATTTTCCCCCATCTACTTCCAGACTCCCCTGCATGCCTGGGAAAAATCAGGAGAGAGTTAAAAACCTGGCCAATCAGGGCCAGACAACAGGTAAAAGTTGGCCAATCAGGGCTAGCCAAGTGGCTGGTACATGGGGATGATTCTGTCAGAACTGAGGGGAAGTGTTTTGAATCCAGTGCACCAGCAGAATATAAACTTGATACTTCAGCTTTTCTCTGGTAGTTGGTATCTGCTTTTTGTGTTTTGCCAACATTTTCTGCTGTAGCCAGTCCAAGCCATGGCTAATTTATATCCATTTTCAAGCATAAGCATTTGATGTGTGTTTAATTGGCATGTGAGTGTTTGGGTTTATCTTTCATGGGTACACAATCCAGCATACTTTTTAGAGGAAATGGAAATGCGAGTGTTTTTAGGCAGCAAAAACTCTAATTGTCATGAGACCAAAGTATCAGAATTGTGAAAAGCCAGATCACAAGGTCTATTATGTTTTCAATGTAAGTTTCAGGACTTCAGTCACCAAAATGCGAAAAGTAATGATTCAGCATGTCACATCTCTAGGATTAGAAGACTCTAGGAACAGAAACATCACATTTCATAGTGCTGACAGAAGGCCCATGACATTATTGTCTTCAAGTCAAGGTATCTGAGTTATGATACCCTTCTTAAACTGTGGTGCCCACAACTGGAGATAGTATTCTAGGTGAGGTCTGACCAAACCAAAATACAATGGTGCTATTACTTCCCTTAATATGAACACTGCATTTCTTTTTGATGCAGCTTGGCATTGCATTCTCTGTAGCACTGTGTAGCCCACATTCAATGAGATACAAGGAGGGACCTTGTCAAGGGTTTTGCTGAACTCACGATAATAGTACATCCATAGCATTTCCATCATTTAACAAGCTGTAACTCTGAGTGAGAGAGAGAGAGAGAGAGATGTTTTTGAGAACCCTGTGCTGGGTCTTGGTGGCCACTATGTTCTCTCCTAAATGCTCATAGACCAAGTGTTTAATTATCTTTACTAGAATTTTGCCCATTATTGATGTCAAATTGATGGCATATCAGGCAAAAACCAAAGAAAAAATAAAACAAAAACTTTATTTATTTATTTATTTATTTATTTATTTATTTATTTATTTATTTATTTATTTATTTATTTATTTATTTATTTAACTTATATGTTGCCCACACTACCCAAAGGTCTCTGGGCATAAAACCTGTGGCATATTAAAGACTGACTGCTATATTTAATGTACGCTTTTGTGGACAAGTCCATTTCCTTCTGAAATTGATGCTAGTTCCCCAGATCCTTCCTATCCTTTTTGAAGGTGACATTTTGAATGCCATTTGTCTGCCTCCATTCTTCAGAGATCTAATCTGTTCTCCAATAATTTTCAATTCCACCCTTCTTTTTATTTTAAATTTTGCATATTTAACATAAAAAAATTAAATTGAACTAACAAAGGAAAACCAACAACAAAAGAAAAACAGAGCAATCAAATGGTAGATATACAATAATGTTAGCACTCATATGTGTGTCCATACAGGACTTCCAGATGTCCAGGTAAATGTCCTTGTAAAGTTGGTGTCTGTATTATACTTGTTCAAATGAAGATCATGCTAAAAAATCCACTGACCATCGTGTAGCACATGGTAGATGTTTGTCCTTCCAGGCTTGAAGCATAAGTCTCTTAGACACCATAAGGGCTCATAAAGTCCGATTTTGTTGTCCTCTTGTTAGGATTTAAATTATTTTAGCATGGGCATAGGAATCAAATTGTAGCTGAAGAGCCAGCATATGCCATGTTGCTCTGATTGCTATATTCAATTGCTAATGAAGTAGGTATAATTCTTTTCATTTTACTGTATTTTGAACTCAGAACAAACCATCCATAAAGGGGTGCTAGATAGGCCATATCTAAAATCACACAAGGGGTATCTGCAGAAACAGAAACTTGCCAACAATTTATGTGTGCTAAAATATAAGCCTTGTATTACAAACTTTTGTAACATCTGGGAAGTTAAAACCACCTACTAATAAAGGTAACTGCATTTTCTTGAGTGAGAGGCGAGGTGGAGAGCTGTTCCAAATGAACTTCTGAAATATTCTCTTACTAAGGGAATATACAGTAAAATAGCATGAAGCATATATATTATTCGTGGAAATATATTCATCTTAAGTGTATTAATCTTGCCCCAGTTGCTAAGTTTAAGTGATGCTCATCTTTCTAGATCATTGGGAATCTCACTAATCAGCTTATTTAAATTCAATTTAACCATTTGAGAGATATCCTTTAGGATCAAAATACCTAAAAATGTTGGTACATCTAGACACTGAGGAAATTGCCATTTACTATGCAATGCATTTTTTAAATGATTGCCCACTGGCATTAGCTCAGATTTTGACCAATTAATTGTGTATCCTGAAATTCTACTAAATTAATGAATTGTTTTCATTAATTCTGATATAGATATTTTTGGTTTGCTAATAAATAATAGTAAATTATCTGCATATGAAGCTAATTTAAATTGTACATGTTCATGAACAAAGTCACATATCAACCTATGTGAGTTTGTTCATGAACCACACAGCAATGGTTCCAAAAATAAATCAAATAACTATGGAAACAAGAGAAAATCCTGTCTTGTACCTCTCTACATTAACTTTGCTTGTGATTTAGGACAGAGTTATAAAATTGTAATCCATTTCATGAATTCTTGTGGAAATCCAAATTCTTCTAAAGTTACAAACATACAGTAAATTGCTAATACATTTTGTCAAATGCTGTTTCAGTGTCCAATTAAATAAATGCAGCCGGATTCATTCTATTTAACTACTATTAATGGCCACCAAATTAGTTATCAGTCATAAATGATTTACTCTCTGTCTATGCTGAATAAAACCCACCTGATCTGGATATACTATAGTTGATATTACTGCCTTAACTCTTTTAGCCAAAACTGCATCTGTATTTTTAGCATCTGTATTGATTCTCCAAGAATTCTCAAAGATTACAGAGAGTCTCTAGGATCACATCTGCAGTTTCCTTTAATACCCTTGGATGCAGCTCACCTGGAAACTGAAAACTTTAATTCATTTGTAGTGCCGTAAAGTTCCCATACTATTTACTTATTCTGGACAGCTGCTACCTCACAAATTCCTGTAGTCTACTTGCGCTATGCAGAGCACTGTTTTCTTCTTGAAGAGAAGACAAAGTGAAGTGAAGGTAAGTGCTGAGCAGTTCTGATTTCTGTTACCTATTAGTATTTCTACATCATCTCTATGCAGTTGGCCTACCTTGTTCTTCATCTTGCTTCAAGCATTGCTGAAAAACCTGATTTTGTATTTTGAACTTTTCTTGCAAGTCCAGGCTTCTTCTGCTTTAGCCTTCCTTGCCTTTTCTGTAGAAGAAATTGCCACTTGTTTATAATCTCCCTTGGTGATTCATCCCCCTTTCCATTTCCATGCCCTTTTAAAATCTTTGATCCTCAAAATATTCCTAATGTAGCCTCACTGGTTTCTTTAGATATCACCCACTTTTCATTCTTGTAGAACTTTTTTATGATTCTGTCTTCAGTATCTCACTTTTAAGAAACTCCCATCCCTTGCTGACTCCATTATTTTTGTGATCATGGAATCTCACCCAGTATATCCTTAAGCTTTTTAAAATCAGCTTTCTTGTGGTATGGAATGTGCATTGAGATACACTTAACTTTCTCTTTCTTTAGTAGAGAAACTCAAGACAGCATGGTCACTTCCCCCCAAAGTTCCACTATTTCCACCCCACTGAACAGTTTTGGATTTTTTTTTATTTTTTTATTTTGCCAAGGACTAGATCCAGAATAGCTTTTGCTGCTTCCACAACCTGAAAGATTAAACTGTTGGAAAGGCAAGTTCATAATTTACTGGCTTTTACCCTTTTTTTGGAAGATTTGGACTTCCACAAATAACAGTGCAGCTTTAGTATCTTGTCTTTGAAGATTTGGTCATCTGATTTAGAAGGATATCGTCCAAATCTTCAGTCTGGCTAAGAGGTCTATAACAGATCTCCACAGTGATGTCTCTATTATTTCTCTGTCTTATTATTATTATGTGTCCCTCTTCTCAATCTTTCTCTCTCTCCCTCTGTCACTTGTACAGTGGTGCCTCGCAAGACGGGCGCTCCATTTAACGACAAATCCGCATTACAACGAGGTTTTTGCAATTGCAAAAGCGATCGCAAAATGACGTTTTGAATGGGGGAATTTCGCTGTGTGATGATCGGTTCCCTGTTTCGGGAACCAATTTTCACTTCCCAACGATCAAAACAGCTGATCATCGGGGTTTCAAAATGGCTGCCAGGTGCTCAAAATGGCTCCCCGCTGTGTTTAGGAGCCATTTTTCACTGCACAGGCACCCAAAAATGGCCACCCCTATGGAGGATCTTCGCTGGACAGTGAGTTCTTAGCCGATTGGAACGCATTAACCAGGTTTTAATGCATTTCAATGACTTTTTTATTTTCACTTTACGATGTTTTCGTTCTACAGTAATTTCGCTGGAATGAATTAACGTCGTAATGCAAGGCACCACTGTATCTTTCTTTCTGACTCTCTATCTCTGAATCTGTTACTGGATTATGATTTACTGGACTATTGCGCTAAACCCCTCCCTATTATTTATATCCAGCACAGCATCTATAAGTCCCATTTTGTTCCATGGAATTTAGTTCCTATCTTAGTACTAGCTACCGTATGTTGTTGTTATGTGCAATCAAGTCAGAACTGACTCATAGTGATCCTAACAAGACTTTCAATGTAAGTGAGATATTTAAGGACTTTTACCAGTTCCACTCCCCCAGTGAGCTTCCAAAGCTGAGCAGGGATTTGAATTCTAGCCTCCAGAGTCCTAGTCCATCACTCTAGTGATAGTCTACTACACTACATTGGATGGTTACTGCTTACCTAGTAGTATATATCACTGAATTCAATTGGACTTATGTCTAAATAGAAATGTACAGAAATGGGACTACATCTCAGAAATCATAATATCCACATTTCTAACATTTTATGAACATATATCAGAAATTTATTTTATTTTATTTATTTATTTATTAAATTTATATCCCGCCCCTCTAGACCAGGTCTACTCGGGGCGGCTTACAGCATAAAATAAGACAATATAAAATATAGATAAACATAAAAATACAATTGGTATATTAGTTAATACAATTAATTTAGGAAAAAATTGCCAATAGGATAAGATGGGAAAAATAAAAATAAAAGACTTAGCTGACTGGAGGGAAGGCCTGCTTAAATAACCAAGTTTTTAACTGTCTTTTAAAAACACCCAGCGAGGTTGCCAGCCGAGTTTCTGTAGGAAGGGCGTTCCATAGCTGAGAGGCCACCGCCGAGAAGGCCCGGTTTCTAGTTTTTTCCTTCCGAGCCTCTCTTGGCATGAGACCCCTCAGCCGTCCCTGCTGGTGGAGACAGGTGATTTGGGTAGATCTGGGTGGAAGAAGACGATCTGCCAAATATTGAGGTCCCAAAGTGTTTAGGGCTTTATAAGTGATCATTAGCACTTTGAAGTCGATGCAGAAATGGATGGGCAACCAGTGCAAAGCAGCCAGAGTGGGGGAGAGACATTGGTGTTTTCTCACCCCACTAAGTAGCCTGACTTTAAGTGGTTGGGGTCCTCAAATAGTACAACAGCCAACAATGGCCCCAACAGTCCTTGCAGCTGGTGTGGGTATCTAGCCATATCCTTCAGTGCCAGACACCAGTTATAATTTAGTGCCGTTACAGACTCTGCCATTTGGGGACACAGCCATGCCTTTAGGTGATCATTTGACACTGGCAACAAAGGAAAATATATGGAAAGGAATATATATGTTGATTTATTCTAGCTCCGCAATAGACATGTGGAAAAGAAAGACCTAGAGAAGGAGGATGAGAAGGATAAGGAGAGGTGCAGGCATAAGAGGCTGGACAGGACATGGTTCAATTAGTTGCCCGGCTTCTTAATATATGTGGGAGTGGTGGTAAAGGCACAGTTGTGGCAGGCTGAGGCCCTATTCCAATACCTGGACTTCATTTACTGGGCCTACGTAGATTTTGTTGGGTGG